>NW_024070191.1:24744856-25244634 GCF_014754425.2 Oryx dammah | reverse complement strand
ACATCTGCTTAAATATCTCACCCTCCAAGGTGGGAATTTCCCATCCAAATGCATCACTCTTTGTCCCAATGTCCCTTTCCCAGAATTTCTCTTCTCAGCTGGTTTCTTTGTACCTACACCAAACATAAACATTATTTTAGCATTTTATAGATTATGTCTTTATAACTGAACTTATTAATTTCCCCAGTTGCCTAGGTTTAGCACCTGAAGCATCAACATTAACTCCTATTTCTCTTCCATCCCTTCCATTAAAATTTCTACCCATGTCCTTGGTTCAGTCTACAGATAGCGTGATTATCATTTTTGAGAAAAAAGAATGTCTCATTTATTTATACAGAGAGAGCCAAAGGATCTTTGCAAACTGAGATATCTGACATTGAACTTAGGCAGTGCTGCAAATTTGAAACCAGGCTGCAGTGCAACGCAAGGCTTACTAATGTAATGGGCCATCAACAGGTTATTTGAAGCTGTTCTTGATCATTGATTTTATGCATATACAACATTCACATAATAAAATACCATTTGATTTTTTAAAATAGAAACTCATGTTTTAGCCCAATGTTTAGTATAGCACTATTTACAATAGTCAAGAAATGGAAATAGCCTAAATGTCCGTAGATAAATAAAGAAATGATAAATATATACATATATACACACACAATGGAATGGATCTCTGTGTGTATATACAGAATGGAATACTGCTCAATCATAAAAAAGAATGAAATAATACCATTTGCAGTAACATGGATGGACCTAGAAATTATCATACTTACCAACTCAATGGACATGTGTTTGAGCAAACCCTGGGAGATAGTGAAAGTCAGGGAAGCCTGGCACGCTGCAGTTCATGAGCTCGCAAAGAGTCAGACACAGCTTAGCAACTAAACAACAACAACAAGTGAAGTAAATCAGAGACAAATACCATATGATATCACTTATATGCGGAAACTAAAAATATGACAAATGAACTTATCTACAAACAAGAAACAGACTCACAGACACAGAGAACAGACTTATGGTTGCCAAGGGGGAGTAGGTGGGGGAAGAATGAACTGGAAGTCTGGGATTAGCAGATGCAAACTACTCTGTATAGAATGAATAAATAAGGTCCTACTGTATAGCACAGGGAACTATATTCAATATTCTGTGATAAGCCATAACGGAAAAGCATGTGAAAAAGAATAAATTTATATATGTATAACTGAATCAATTTGCTCTACACCAGAAACCAACACAATACTGTAAATCATCTATACTTCAATAAAATAATTTTTAAGAAAAGAAAAACAGAAAGTTATATTTTAGTAGACCCTGCTACAAGTTCAATTATACTTCTCATATATTTATCCTCATCAGTTCAGTTCAGTCTCTCAGTCGTGTCTGACTCTTTGCGACCCCATGAATAGCAGCATGTCAGGCCTCCCTGTCCATCACCAACTCCCGGAGTTCACTCAGACTCATGTCCATCGAGCCCGTGATGCCATCCAGCCATCTCATCCTCTGTCGTCCCCTTCTCCTCCTGCCCCCAGTTCCTCCCAGCATCAGGGTCTTTTCCAATGAGTCAACTCTTTGCATGAGGTGGCCAAAGTATTGGAGTTTCAGCTTTAGCATCAGTCCTTCCAATGAACACCCAGGACTGATCTCCTTTAGGATGGACTGGTTGGATCTCCTTGCAGTCCAAGGGATTCTCAAGAGTCTTCTCCAGCACCACAGTTCAAAAGCATCAATTCTTCGGCGCTCAGCTTTCTTCACAGTCCAACTAGTAACAGGTATATCCACACCAGATTCATTCTCGGTACCATTTACCTCCATAATCCTCTCTTCTTTTGAGGGGGATATTTTGCCACTTAGAACTATTCTGAACAGCACCCAGAAGTCATGTTAAATTCAATATTTATGTTTTCAATCAGAGAGCTAACTGGAGGAGGAGAAAGACTGAATGCAATAGATTTCTGGGGAGAGGAAGGAAGAACCTCAGGTAAACAGAATTTTGAGGAAAAGGTAAGCCAGTGGACTAGAAGATAGATTCGTTCATAGACGATTTCCCATGGTGGGAGAAGACTTGGACAGAAGAATGCCAGCATGGTGAAGTGCGGTCAAGACAGCTCTGCCTCCACAGGTATGTCAGCTATTTGGGGAGGATATTTGGGTGTCTTTCTACCTTCCTGACCCACTGTCTAGGGTCGGCACTGCTACCCAGTGAAAGCAAGAGAGTCGGCAGCACAAAGCAGGTTGGATTCAATCAAGGAGTCTCATGTTAAAGGCAATTTAAGAAAGTGTTTCAAATATATTCTTAATTTGGAAGCTCTGCTTAGTGTAAAGCTTAACAAGCAAAGGGCTGAGATTCAAAATTACTGATAACAACTTCTCACCCTAGAAAATCATAATATACTCATTATTAGAGCTTGTATTCTTCTCATGCCTTAACACCAGATTCACATTTATAACAATTAAATTGTATAACAAATGATATATTTATCCAGATAGTTCAGGAGCTATTCTGAGCCCCTGAGATACACTGTGCTTTGATTTTTGCAAAACTAATCTTTTATATTTTGGGAAAAAATTCATTCAGGTACCAGATTCTCTTCTATTTAACTTCCCCTTTCTTTTGCTTTTGGAAAACTCCCTAAAAGTCCACTTGGATGTTTTTGATCACTTTAAGAATGGTGAAAATATTTCCTCTTTTTTTTTTTTTTTGGGAAAAAAAAAAGCAGATGCGATGCATTTTTATTCCCCTAACTAAAAAATGGCTTTGTTTTTAATAACGTTGGCATGTACTAAATACAGTTGCAGATGAGAAGAAAGACCTTATTTAAAGAAAGTCCATTTTAAGTACCTGTATTTGTAAATATGAAACAAATTTATTTCTGTACAGACTCAATGTGGTGTGTTACTTTTATTTAAGTATGTTATGGTCCTTTTGCCTACTTTTACTATAAACACGACTCAGCGATGACTTGCTTCTGTAAACAACAAAATTTGAAAAGTATGTTATCTGAGTCAATATGAATTTTCAAAAATAACTAAGTTCCAGGAAAGACTCAATGATCCTTCCTGATATGAGTTTACAAGACTAGGCTGTAAATTGTTACAATACTTTCAGCTAATGGAGAAGCAAGAAAAGGGTCACCTACAGGATCAAATTTGAATTACAGAATTCTTCATTATTAAGAGATCATCAGGGACTTCCCTGGTGGTCCAGTGGCTAAGACTCTGATTTCCCAAAGCAGGGGACCAAGGTTCGATCCCTGGTTGGGAAATTAGATCCCACATGCTGCAAATTAACCCTAACCCTAAAGATTCTCCATGCCACAGCTAAGACTCAGCAGAGCCAAGCAAATAAAAATAAAATAAATAAGTGTTTTTAAAGAAGAGATCAGTTTGATCACTCAATAAATATACAGTATCTTGAACCGATGATTCCTTGATCAGTGCAGACCTTACCTGAGTACTCGTTATCACCTTCATGTGACTCAAAGGTGAGCAGAAATTGAGACATTCAGTCTTTCCAGAACTGGGACTTGCTCCCTTTTTATTTTATTACTGCCTCATCTTGGTGAGAAGCAGATTCATAACACTACATGGTGAATCCAAATATGAGAAGAGCTTCCTTGCACAGGAGCTCGGGTGTTAGGCGGCACTCAGACAAAGGCCATGAGTACCTCTCTCCCAGACCAGAGCCCACGGGAGAGAAGCCCAGGAATGAGGGACTCCAGGTGTTGCTGAGTGAGACCTTGAACGACCTTAAACAAGGGTACTCTCCTCCTATAGAGCCTAACAGAGGTGCCACGACCTCATGTGGAAACTAATTTCATCCACAAACAGCTTTTCTTTTAGGAAACGCATTCTTTCATTGAGCAAATTTTGCTTAATTGGAACACCCAGCCATCAGCCCTATTCCATGCCACACCAGCCCTACTATAGGTATCTTCAGATTGTGTATCTTTTTAAAAGCTACCTCTGGAAGTTCCCTGGCGGTGCAGTGGTTAGGACTGTGTGCTTCCACTCCTGTGGGCTGGGGTTCGATCCCTGGTCGGAGAACTAGGATCCCCTCAAACCCTGTCAGTCAGTCAGTCAGTCAGTTCAGTCGCTCAGTCCTGTCCGACTGTTTGAGACCCCATGAATCACAGCACGCCAGGCTTCCCTGTCCATCACCATCTCCCGGAGTTCACTCAAACTCACGTCCATAGAGTCAGTGATGCCATCCAGCCATCTCATCCTCTGTCGTCCCCTTTTCCTCCTGCCCCCAATCCCTCCCAGCATGCATGGCAAAAAAAAAAAAAAAAAATTCCAGAATCAGATACATTAAAAAGAAGTCTAAAAGCTACCCTTTTACCATGAACTCATAGGCAGTTAAAACATTCCCAGGGTTTCTATTTTTTTAATCAAAGTTGATATTAGGTTCATTCTCCCTTGGCTACCCTTTGTCTATTTTAAGATAAGATGTGTATTCTATTATATTTTGTTTTGGATTTTTAATCTATCAATCTCAGCTATCGAAATAATATTGAATCCCCGCCCTTTCTAAAGATTAGAAGGAAATCCACATTTACTGAATCTCTCTTCTGGGTGTTTAACTTCTGCTGTGCAGTCTAATTCTCGCAAAGCCTCTAAGAGGTATTCTCATGTTGCTGAGACTCAGAGAAGGAAATCAAAGCCCACAAAAGCTCCCATAGCTCGTGCATGGATGCTTGGGTGGAACCCTCCAGTGTGCTGACAGTCCCTTATAACGTGGCATCAATCATAAACACGATACATGGTCTTCCGTGTGTCCACTGGGAGGCTAGCAAAAACAGTTCAGTGAGCAGGACTAGAGCCAGACAGTGGAGAGCCCTCTTTAGGCTCATGCAGGGCCAACAGTCCACTCAGTTTGTTCAATCAACCGCGGATCCCGTCACCTCTATATGGAACCCATGTGTCTCCTCTGACCAAGAGACCCTGAGAGATTTGGTTACACATCTATTGCAAATCATCGCACACAGGACACAGCCTTCTTTATTTTTTAGATTAATCTTTAAAAAAATCTTTTAAAATAACTGAAGCTAGTTTGGCTGTATCTTTCACTTGTTCCTTTTCTCAGTGTTTACTTACCATCTGTTATTCACTAATTTCTAGGTTTTGCTGGGAATCAAAATCAAACCAATTCTGGTCTACCTTCTCTGGAATACCCATTTCTTCCCTGGTTGAAATTTTATGCATTTGGTTGCTCTCTGTTTTAAGTGTGTAAACGATTACTGAGATTACATTCTTTTTTTCCAGATTACATTTTTATACAACCATTGGATGTACTTCAATTTGTGTTTCTTTTTAATGGAGGTAAAATGACACAAAACATGATATTGTTTCAGTTATACAACATAATGATTCAATATTTGTACATATTATGAAATAACCAGCACAATGAGTCTGATTAACATCCGTCACTATACAAAGTTTCAGAATTTTTTTCTTTCGATGAGAACTTTTAAGATTTACTCTCTTAGCAACTTTCAAATATGCAGCACTGTATTATTATTTGTAGTAATTTGGATGTTGTACATTACATCCCCAGGACATACTTATTGTATAACTGGACATGTGTACCTTTTGACTCTGTTTCCCCATTTTACCCATCCCTAGCCCCTGTCTCAGGCAACCACCAATTTGTTCTCTGTAAATCTGGTGGGGTTTTTTTAAGATTCCACATGTAAGTGAAATCATATGGTATTTGTCTTTCTCTGTCTGACTTATTTCACTTAGCCTACTAGCCTCTAGATCCATCTTTATTGTCACAAATGGCAAGATTTCATTGTATTTTTTATGGCTGAGTCGTACTCCATTGTATTTACATACATACCGTTTTCTTTATCCATTGCTCTATTGACGGGCACTTACTTAGGTTGTTTCCATATCTTGGTAATTTTAAATAACACTGCAATAAACATGGGAGTGGGCTTCCCTGGTGTCTCAGACCGTAAAGAATCCGCCTGCAATGCAGGAGCCCTGGGTCCGATCCCTTGGGTGGGAAGATCCCCTGAAGGAGGAAAGGGCAACCCACTCCAGAATTTTTGCCTGGAGAATCCCCATGGACAGAGGAGCCTGGTGGGCTACAGTCCATGGGATTGCAAAGAGTCGGACACAACTGAGTGACTACATGCACACAAACATGGGAGTACATACATCCTTTCAAATTTCGTGTTTTTGTTTTCTTTGGAAAAATACCCAGGAGTAGGGTTGCTGGATCATGTGGTAGTTCTATTTTTAGTTTTTTTAGGTACTTTCATCTTAAAGGAAATCAACCCTGAATATTCAATGGAAGGACTGATGCTGAAGCTGAAGTTCTAATACTTAGGCCACCTGATGTGAAAAGCCGACTCATTAGAAAGACCTTGATGCTGGGAAAGATTGACGGCAAAAGGAGAAAGGGGTGGCAGAGGATGAGATGGTTAGATAGCATCACCAACTCAATGGACATCAATTTGAACAAACTCTGGAGACGGTGAAGGACAGGGAAGCCGGGCGTGCTGCAGTCCATGGGGTCACCAAGAGTTACGACTGAGCAACTCAACAGCAACTATACAGTTCTCTATGGTGGCTGCGCCAATTTACATTCCCACCAGCAGGGCACGGGGTTCCCTTTCCTCATGTTTCTTTGACATTAAAGTGACAAAGGTTTCATATCAGAAGTGTCTCTGCTATTCCTGGTCCCATTAGAAAGCTATCTTTCTCTTCTAATACTATTTTAATACCCAGTTGTTGTTTTTTTTTTTTTACCTGACTTCAGGGTTATCTCTCTATAAACAGAATCCAGGGACTTTCCTCCTCACCCTTTCATTGGCGATATTCAGAACTGAACTAAGTGTCAATGATCCTTTGAGATTCATAGCTGTTGTGAAAAAAAATCTTTCCACAAAATCCTAGAGTGTGAGTCAAGTTCAAGTTCAAGGTCAGACTTACCCTTCTTCTTTGCCGTCTCAAGAGTGTCTGGGTGATCTCTCTTCCGGTTTTCTTGTCATGTAAGCGTGCACAGAAAGCCATCTCACTAGATGAAACAGCAAAGGACTGTTATTTGCTTTTCGAACATCTGAGGGTTAAGTGAGTCTGAAGTTGGCTCAGCGGGGTTGCCTGGTGTGGCGCTGCTACTGACGGGCCTGCTCGTCCAGCTGGGTTCACTTAAGGCGTCTTAACTGCTTATCTGCTCCCCCGTTTCAGCACAGCTCTTCCCGCATTCCTGACTGCACTTAGCTTGGCCTAATGGACAGAATGTGAATCCCAGATGGTACCGTCTCATAAATCCACCCTACCGACCATGCATTTACGTCTTCAGCGGGCACGGAAACTGCAACGTACTCAATCCAGGTGTCTTACATTTTAAGATGAATCAGGTGCCTTTCAGGGAATTTGAACTACTTTAGAGCAAGTCCACAGTTTTGTTTGCTGTACCCACTGGTGTGGGTTGGGTGACCCTACTCAACTAAGCGGGCTCCCCATGGGCAGGGCCAGTGGGGAGCTCATCTGTAGCTGTGAAGTCTTGTCTCGGTGTCATCCAGAAAGGTTGTCAGGAAGCCTTGACCAAGGAGAGGAGAGTGTGTGTGCTTCCTTGAATGAGGACATTAATGGCCCAATTATAGGGAAGTTCTTAGCACCAGATACCTGTTCACTCAATGCATTGGGAGCCTGAAAAAACAACTCTGCTTTAGGAGTGTCTGACTCTGTATGATCCTATGGACTGTAGCCCCTCAGGCTCCTTTGTCCATGGATTCTCCAGACAAGAATCCTGGAGTGAGTTGCCATTTCCTTCTCCAGGGGGTCTTCCCAACCCAGGGATTGAACCCTGTGTCTCTTATGTCTCGTGCATGGGCAAGCTCGTTCTTTAACATTAGCGCCAGCCTGAAAGTTAATCACTCAGTCGAGTCCAACTCTTTGTGACCCCCATGGACTATAGCCCACCAGGCTCCTCTGTCCATGGAATTCTCCAGGCAAGAATACTGGAATGGGTTGGCTTTTCCTTCTCCAGGGGATCTTCCTGACCCAGGGATTGAACTCAGGTCTCTGGCATTGCAGGCAGACTCTTTACCAACTGAGCCACTAGGGAAGCCAGCCTAGAGGGTATTAAAATATACAAGAGGCGTGACTTCCCTGGCAGTCAGTGGTTAAGACTCTGTGCCCCCACTGCAGGGGCACCAGTTCAATCCCTGGTCAAAGAACTAAAATCCTGCATGCCATGTAGCACAGCCAAAAAATTAAAAAAATAAGAAAATATACACGATGGACTCCAACTAAAAGGTGAGTGTAAGTTTGCCCTTTGGTTTAGGGCCTTTGGGTGTTGTGATTTGCGTTTGGCAATGTGCTGTGTAGGTCTTTCCCCTCTTCCGTGTGACAGCCTCTCCTCAATCTTCAGCATCACTTTCCTGAGAAGCACCCCCTGGGGACCTTCTCTGAAGTTGTCTCTTCCCTCCTCCCATCCCTGTGTATCACATCACCTTGCTCATTTAATTCATGGTGCATGGACCACAGTTTATAATCAGAAATTTGTTTATCTGCATGCGTGTTTTCTGTCTCATCCACTTGTTTATCATCTCCCAATCTCAGGGACCCTCTGTTTTTCTTCCTCTTACTGTATCCCCAACATCTAGCACACAATGCCTCATCGATACCTCAGTTCAGCTCAGTTCAGTCGCTCAGTCGTGTCCGACTCTTTGCGGCCCCATGAATCACAGCACGCCAGGCCTCCCTGTCCATCACCAACTCCCGGGGTTCACTCAGACTCACGTCCATCGAGTCCGTGATTCCATCCAGCCATCTCATCCTCTGTCGTCCCCTTCTCCTCCTGCCCCCAACCCCTCCCAGCATCAGGGTCTTTTCCAATGAGTCAACTCTTCGCATGAGGTGGCCAAAGTACTGGAGTTTCAGCTTAAGCATCATTCCTTCCAAAGAAATCCCAGGGCTGATCTCCTTCAGAATGGATTGGTTGGATCTCCTTGCAGTCCAAGGGACTCTCAAGAGTCTTCTCCAACACCACAGTTCAAAAGCATCAATTCTTCGGTGCTCAGCCTTCTTCACAGTCCAGCTCTCACATCCATACATGACTACTGGAAAAACCACAGCTTTGACTAGACTTAGTAGGTTCTTAATAAATACTGAATTAATAGATGAATCTATCCATTCAGTAGGTAGCACGACTGACATTCAGTAATGAGATCCCTTATTTTTTATCCTTTACTTTTTAAAGCTTTCTATTTAGTTGTTATAAAGTTGCACATATTTTATTATAAGATTTTATTCGTCATACTTTTAAACTGGTTTGGGAAAAGTTGCTCAAATCACAGCTCCAATACCTACCAATAGATCTACTTTTTTTCCAGAGGCAGTAGTGTTTATTAGATATTCCCATTATCTTAAAGCCCGATGTGTTTGTTCCTATTATAGTTGCTCCAATATTATCAGACTGACCTCTGTTGGCATGAGCTATGGACTGTCAGTGAGTATTCAAGTTGAGGACAGGCGGGGAGGGGTGAGTAAAATGATCCAAGGAGCTTAGAGAGAAAATACTGGAGCTTCTGTTTATATACTTTTGCAGATAGGGGTAAGAAAGAAATTGAACTTTGTGGATATTTAATATGTTTTGACAGTAGTTCATGTGTGCACATGTTCAGTCACTCAGTTGTGTCCTACTCTTTGCAACCCCAGGGACTGTAGCCCACCAGGCTCCTCTATCCATAGAGTTTTCCAGGCAAGAATATGGGAGTGAGTTGCCATTTCCTTCTCCAGGGGATCTTCCCCACGCAGGGATCGAAACCACGTCCCTTGTGTTTCCTGCACTGGCAGGCAGATTCTTTACTACTGCACCACCTGGGAAGCCCCAGTTCATGTTTAAATTTGTATATTAGCATACAGACATTAGGGGTATGTACTCAGGTTATTTTTTGATGGGCTTCTCATTTTAAACAGTGCAGAGGCCACTAGACGACAACATTCGGTTAGGGTAAATTTCTTGAAGACATAGTTGTTTGCGTCACTGATGAGGTCAAAGATCATGGATACTGCTCAATTCAGGATAATTCACTTTCCATTGGAAAACAGGAAAGCTATAGGTTGTACCTCTGGCCTGTCTGTAGTTCTCCACAACATCACTTTGTAAACACTTAGGATCAGTCCTAGGAAAACAGCTGACAATGGAAGCCCCACTGACAGCAGGTCAGGAAAATTATCTTGGTACATGGAGGGCAGACTATTCTATTTTTACCGTGTTTTTCCCTCAGGCCTCCGTGAATCAGAGGAACTGTGTCTGTCCCTTGGGTTGATGCGTAATTCTGCTGGAGCTGGTGAAGGTCAAACTGGAGGGCCATTTATGTGATGGAAATTTACATGCTTTGCATCCATGCTTCTGGTGGTGTGGGACTCACCGCCTCTTGTGTACTGTATTCCTCATGTCAGCCTGAAGTCTGCTGCTGTTCCATAATGTCTGTTCATAGGTCTTCCCAACCCACTAAGCAAGCCCAACCCCCTCTCAAGTGACTGCTTCCCAAGGGCTGGAGGAGAGTTTCTTGGGTCTCTGATAGGTCATTCTGCTTCAGACCAGATATTCCCAGGCTTTTCCAGCTCTTCCCGTATCCCATGGTCCTTAGTCACCACGCATGCTAGTTATCCCCCTTGAAATGGGTGCTCGTCTGGCCCGGGCTGCGGGGCCCAGGACTATCTGTGATTACAGAGAGATGGCCCAGTGAGTGTAGGTCAGGCAGCCCCTCCCCTTGCCCTGAACACTGTGTTTCTATCATGTGGATAAGCCGGCTACTGGCTCCCTACAGACACATTACATTGCAGACACATACTGAGCCCCGGAATGAGGAAATGCCCTCTCTCCTCACCGGGAACAAACGTGATCTTTTTTCAAGGTACTATGGAGTTTAGAGGGGGGAAAAATGCTATAAATGTCAAGCACCAGCTATCTGCAGCATTCTGTGGGCTTCTGATCCTTATCGATGAGCACGCAGACTGATTTATGTCCGAGGTCAGGGTGTACATACTCTTTCACATTCTTTTCTTTTCTCTTGCGATTATCTTACATGTGCCTTTCGATGTATCAACAGAATCTGTAAACTCAGTTCCCTTTAATAGTGACATAACATTCCATTGTCTTAATGTACCATAGTTCGCATAACCTTTTCCTAATTTGGGGCATTGGATCATGCCCCATTTTTCCACTGTTGTGAATGGTGTTACGGTAAACCTCTCGGTGCTATTTGCTTGCTTTTCTCTTTTGCATATTTCCCCTGGGGTCTATTCCACAGCAGGGACCATTGGGTCAAAGTGTAGGGACAGTTTTATAGCTCTCTTTTATATATTGCCAGCCTGATCTCCAGAGGCAATGGATATTTTTCAAAAGTGCCAAAGAAGACAACCAGGGCCTGGAGAGGTCATAGCTTAACTGGGAAAGTTGGTCCTGTATGTTGCTTCAGGTTCCTCTCTAGTCCCCTCTCCAGCGCTAATGATGGAGTTGTGAAGGAGGGGAATTCAGGAAGACCAGCACCCTCTGTACCCAGACGTGTTTACCCACAGGTGCAATTGCTTCCTTTCTATTTTTTTTTAAATGTGGACCATTTTTAAGGTCTTTATTGACTTTGTTACAATATTGCTTCTGTTTCATGTTTTAGTGTTTTGGTCACTAGGCACGTGGGATTCTGTGTCCCCGACCAAGGACCGAACCTGTACCCCCAGCATCGGAAGGCAAAGTCCTGACCACTGGACCACCAGGGAAGTCTCTGCTTCCTTTCTGTGAGGGGATTTTTGCCTTCTGAAAGGAGGTTTCACTGCCTGACCTAGGTTATAATCTCAGCTTTGCCACCACCTCCAAATGTGTGCCATTAGACAAATTCCCTAACCTCTCTGAGTCGATTTCTTCCGCGTCTGTAAAGAGGTTAAATGATAGTCCTTACTCAGGGAGTTTTGAGAAGGTTTTGTAGAGTTCTGGGCTCTTGTCATTCCCTATGACTCACTTGGTGTGAAGGGTCTACGAGTTCCTTCCTTTCTTGTACTGCTAGGAGCCAGCTCTTTTGCCCCAGGATTGAGGGCAGTAAACGTCTGTCGTGGAATGCATGGATTGTCTTCACCCATAACCTTGCTTCCCTGTGTTTAGGAACTGGAAAACATTGTGGAAAAGTTTATGAAGAATTATGTCTTTAACAGGTGAAGAAAGGCCTGCACGTAAATGTTGATAGGATGTGCTGGGTCTGAGGCCTGTGCTTTGGTTTCCTCATCAATTTCCTCATCAGTGTGGCTACAGGAAGAGCATTTCTGTTTTTTCAAGACCTCCAGAGGTATATGACTTTGAAAACGAGATGGGCTGAAAGCTCAGGGAGGGAGGTCAGAGAGAGCTCTTCATTTCAGAAAAAGGTACTCACAGGGAAGGCCTTGGGTCTCTGGGTCTCCAGGGCTGTTTGCAGTACCCTTGAGTCCCTGGAAGAGGTTGGGAGGATGTGTTCAGGACCTGCCTTGTGAGACTTCCCTGGAGGCCCAGTGGTTAAGACTCTGCCCTTCCACTGCTGGGGACGCAGATTAGATCCATGGTTTGGGGAACTAAGATCCCACATGCCATGCAGTGCTGAGGAGGGGGTGGGGGCCAAAAAAAAAAAAAAGACCTGCCTCTCATCTCTCCAGTTCCTTCTTGCTATTGCAGAGAAATGAAAATAGGCTTCTGCAGGGGACCACCCTCCACTGGGGGCATATTTCTTCCATTCTCCAACGGCCTAGGTTAATGGGGCCACAAATGCTTGCTCCTTCTCCCAACGGCAGGGCTTCCCAGGTGGCTCAGTAATAAAGAATCCGCCTGCCAAGGCAGGAAACGCGGGTTCGATCCCAGGGTGGGGAAGATCCCCTGGAGGACGGCATGGCAACCCACTCCAGTATTCTTGCTTGGGCAATCCCACAGACAGAGGAGCCTGGTTGGCTACAGTCCGTGGGGTTGCAGAGAGTCAGACACAACTGAGCAGCGGGGCACACACTTCTCCCATCTCGAGGTGGAGCCTCGTGCCTCTCCCCTTGGAGCTGGCCTGTCCTTAGTGACCTGCTTGACTAGTAGAATGCTGTCCAAGGGCCATTCTGGAACTTCTGGGGTTAAAGACCTAAGAAGTTGTGCAGTTTCCACCCAGGTGTCCTGGAACACTTTCTCTGGGAGCCGTGGGCACCACATGAGAGGTTGTCTGCCCTGAGACTGCCATGCCATGAGGTCTTGGGAACACACTCTGCTCAGCAGTTCCAGTCAAGCCCACCAGGCTCAAGACACGTGAGTGGGAGAGTGAAGCCACGGACCCTCCAGCTGAGACCTCCCAAGATGATACAAGTGAAGCAGAAAAATCACCCAACTGAACTTTCCCAAATTTCCGACCCCCAAGGTCATGAGACAGACTGCTGTTTTAACCTGCTAAGCCCTGGGGAAATTTTTATGCAGCCACAGATCAGAGAACACCAGGGCTACCTGGGCTGAACTGAGTCCCTGCCTCATGCCCTCCCCTCAGCTGTAATCTCGCTTCTCACTCTCGGGACTAAATATCAGAGGCCATGCAGAAGTCATTGACGTCAGCCCTTCTCTTTGACAGGATTCCCCAGATGTATTTTTGGCCTCATGTCTATTATTTATGATCCCTTGTTGAATTTTACAGTCAGATAGGACAGGAAGCGTCGGCAGAGTTCCAGAATCCTGGCTAAATGGATTTTTCTGTTGTATTCAAAGAGGAAATGACAAAGCAAAAATCTCCAGTGCTCTTCCTGTTATACGAATCTCCCCCGATATGTGTGGGGTGGCTCGATTCTCTGGCAGCCCTGTTTGGAGAGCCTCAGATCTTAAATGAGGACCTGTTCAGAGCACCCAGATATTTAAGGAAGTCCAGTTCTCCTTCTTGATGATGCTCATCCCTCTTCTGGTACCCCAGGAGACCTGTATCTACATTTATTTTATTTGAATTTATTTAAACATGTCAGAAGATTAAAAGCGCACCTTACCCCTGCAGATGTTTCCCATGGTGACTATTAACAGGACCCAGACACGCAGGAGAATCTGAAATAATGAAACAATCGCCATTTCAGTTTTCAGGCTTCTCTGCTACGACATGTCAATTATTAACTAAGAAATTAATCATTAAGAGTATTAATGAAATTGGCCCAACCGTCTTGCTGGGCCACATTGCTCCTTACACAGTGGAGCCGGTTAACTTCTGGCTTTTTCCATCCCTTTCGTAGCAACCTTGTTTCTACGGGCTGTGTATTTTGAAGGGAGCCAACTCTTTTATTTCTACTTACTTCGGTGGCTAGTACTAGTAAGTGCTAGGGACATCAAAACCTAACCTTCAGCCCTTCCAAAGCAGATTCTCAAAGGTCAGCAGTTCTACCCTGACTCATTTCTTTCTCCATTCATTTACTTTTTTTCCCACCCATACATTTATTTACTTATTCAATAATCATTGGTAAAATGCTTGACATGTACCAGACATTGTGTTAGGCATTTGGGATAGAAGATGAAGAACACGTGGCTGTGCTTGACAAGAGGCTCACGGTGCTTAACAGATGCTCAATAAACAGATAAGGAATCCCTCTTCAAGAGGCCATGCTGGGGGAACTGAAGCTCTGGGTAAGTAACTAGCTGGACAATAACAAGGCAGGAAGGAGCAAAGGCGTGTCTGCCTCTGCTTCCTGGCCACATCACTGTATTCTTTTCCCTCCTGTTCTGCTCTTCCTGGTCCTTCCACTGCACTTGGTCATAACATCAATTCAAAATCTGAGACTTCAATCTCCGGGATTATACTACACTGTCTCTTGGCTCCAAGGCAATGCTTATGAGAGGATCCTACTGCCAGTTCTAGAACATTCTTTATTAATCTGTTATGGAAACACAACAACTGTATTCCAGTGAAAGCAAAAGATGTCTCAGGAAAAAATTTAGTCCACGAAAGATGCCAAAGCCCCTCTTAGAAGGCAAGACAAAGTCAGCCCTTATCTTCAGAGTTAGTGACTTGGTTGGCACTCAAAGCTTGCTCAGGGTTACTGTTGTGTGAGGGGTCTGGAAGTCCTGAAGCTCAGCATATGATTGCACTGGGCATAGACCTTGGAGACCTTGAAACTGAGAATAGTATAAAACGCAGCTGATTTCAGTAGCATTAAGGTCATTGCCCTCACCCAACCTACTATTTTAACATTGCTCAATCCTTTCTTTAGAGCATTTTTCCTTCTTCCATTCTGAGCATAGGCATGGCCAATCAAGGCCAAAGCTCCAGAAGACAAGTGAATTGATTGGGAAAGTAATTGAAGAAATTCCCAGAGGTGGTTACTAACGAGGGCTTACATGTCAAACATCTATCATGACTCACTTTCCAACTGTGGCTCGGCTGCCCAGGTGACAGGAAGCAATGCACAGCTCCAAGGCGACAAACGAGCAAGTTCCCTGAGTTTCAGAACAGAGACTGGAGGCGCCATCTAGCAGACCCGCTGGACACCCAGACTGGGTGAGTGGTATTGACCTTGATGTCTACTCTACACAGGCTCTCAACCTTGCCCTGTCCTTTGCCCACATGGCTTCTGTCTTAAGAAGTACCCAAATTACCTTCTACTTTGGGTTCCTGGTCCTAACTCTGAACCAATAGGCAGGTGTTCAGATGGAAAGAGCATCACTGGTCCAATCTGTGCTGATGCTGACCTGCTGTCTCACCCAATAACTGAAACTTCTGCCTGTTCTTCTGCCATCTCCCCTGCTGATAATGGCTGCCAGCTGCCAAGGGCTTCCTGTCAACCCCTTCCCCACCTGAAGTCCTGTACCCTCTCCTACCACTTTCCAGAACACATGAATAGCATCTTGCCAGGCAATGCTGTGAATCATCACAGATTGGTCCCAACCAAGTTGATTAAGAAATATTAGACTTATGTGGTGGAAAGGGCTGGTGCCTAGGAGAAAAATCCTGTTTTTAGTCAGAAAAAAGGACATAAAACTGTACAAGGTATCATAAACTTAGACTTAAGAAGTTATTTAGAAGAAATAACAATGCTTAATGTATATGTGCCTAACAGCAGAGCCTCAAAATATGTGAAGCAAAACTGATGGAATGTAAGGAGAAATTGCAAGGAAATGAACCCACTATCATAGATACTGACTTCAACACCCCTCTATCAGAAATAGACAAATCCATGAAGCAAAAAATCAGTAAGGACATAGTTGAACTCAATAGCACCATTAATCAGTGGGATAGAATAGACATCTATGGACAACTTCATCGACGTGCAATGGAATATACATTCTTCTTAAGCTTACGTGGAACATTTACCAGGATAGAACACCTTCTAGGCCATAAAACATACTTCAGTGGTTGTAAAAGAATAGAAATCAAACAATGTCTGCTTTCAGATCTGACAGGAATTAAACTAGAAATAAGAGTAGAAAGATAGCTGGAAAATCCCCAAGACACATCTGAATAACACACGGTTCAAAGAAGAAATCTTGAGAGAAATTTTAAAATATTTTGAACAAAATGAAAATGAAAATACAGCTTAAACTATGCAGCCAAAGCAGTGCTTAGAGGGAAATTTTTAGGACTTATATATGGAATTAAAAAAAAAAGATGCAGATGAACTTATTTACAAAACAAACATTCACAGACATAGGAAATAAATTTATGGTTATGAGAGGGGAAGAAGGGAGAGAAGGGATAAATCAGGAGTATGGGAGTAACAAATACATGTTACTTTATAAAAAAAACTTACATAAACAACAAGGACCTACTGTATAGCCCAGAGAACTGTGTTCTATATCCTATAAAAAACCTAAAGGAAAAGAATCTAAAAAAGAATATGTATACATATATATATATATGTATATCTGAATCACTTTGCTGTACACCAGAAACTAACATAACATTATAAATAAACTATTCTTCAGTAGAAAAATACATTAAAAAAAGAATATGTATCACTTAGATATTCAGAAAAACAACAATATTTATTTTTAAATAAGAGGAAATGAAAGAGCACAGGGTTTGAACTCAGGACTGAATTCAGTCTGGGCTACACCCCTTACTAGCTCTGTGACCTGCAAGGCCCTTAGCACGACACACCTCAGTTTCTGCATCTGTAAAATGAGGATGATAAAACCTACCCCACAGTGGTTTGCATGTGTATATCTGCATACAAATAAAGATAAAACTATACAAGGAAAATGAATGTGCAAGGCGCCTGAGGGATGCTCACTATGGATTGATTTCCAAGCCCTTTAAGGATATTTGGGAGTTGGTAGGTTCCAAGTAAATTTTGCTGGGCACACACAAGGCCTTTTGTTTACCCTTCTCCCTTTCCCATCCTGACATTCCTGATGACACAGACAACCCACCTAGGGGGGCTGCCCACGCCCCTGGGCACCAAGTGTCTCCATTTTGGAGGAGATAGGGGAGCCCTGGAAAGGAAGCTGTTTTCTACTTTGAAAACCCCAGAAAGCACAAGGCTCTGGGACAGGCTGATACTGTCTCTTTTCTCCCTCTGCCATGCTTTAAAGAACATTCTGGGCTTCCTGTCCCAGCCTGAGGGAGAAACCAAGGGTACACATCACTAGAAAATAACTACGAGGCCAGAGCCTTACACGGGAACTTGGATCCGGAGTGGGCTTTGGGCAGACAAGGAGGAGACTGTTGCAGAGCTGGGATGGCGAGGAAGGGTGCCCAGGGCCCCAAGGGGGACGGGAACAAAGGACTTAGTCTCCCAGCAAGCCTGGGCCGGATCAGGCGGAACTGGGGGAGTCGTGAGCGGAAAACCACCCGGGCCCCTCCAGCTAAGGGCGAGGTGTGGAATGTGAGAGGAAGGTGAACAGAATGGCATGAAGGGACATCGGCTCTGATTCACATTCAGTTTGACTCTGAAGCATTCCAAACGTGGTGGGAACAGAGCCTGTTTGGAGAGGATTGTTATCTGAGGACAGAGCAGGATGAAGGGAAGGGTGGGGGGGTGATGGCTGACGGCTGCAGAGAGCATTCCAGCTTGCAGATAAGTGAAGCCAGAAGGTTAGGCATGATTCAGTGGAAGTCTGAAGAACTACCCGTTCCACTCCTGACCTGAGTTGAAATGAGACACACCAGGGAGAACTTTTGAGGCTACGTGGGTCCGCAATGCTGGGCTTGATTAGTGGCTGTCAGATTTCAACTAAAGACATTTCCTCTTACTCTAAATTTGCATTCCAGGAAAAGTGCCTGTTCTCTTTTGTGTGGTAACTGAAAACTTCCCTGCTGGCTCTGCAATGCAGAAGACCTGAGTTTGATCCCTGGGTTGGGAAGATCCTCTGGAGAAGGAAATGGCAACCCACTCCAGTATTCTTGCCTGGGAAATCCCATGGACAGAGGAGCCTGGCGGGCTATGGTCCGTGGGGTCGCAAAGAGGTGGACGTGACTGAGCGATTAACACACACACTAACTATCCATGGCTGGTTCCTCTTACTCAAATTTGAATTCCAGGAAACTTGCCTTTTCTCTTTTACTTCTCTAATTTTCATTGGTAAGATACGATTTCAGAAGCTAAGATGATTTGCGTTGTACAGCAGAAACCAATACAACATTGTAAAGCAATTATCCTCCAATTAAAAACTAAGAAAAAAAATACGAAGAAAATTAGAATGCAAGCTGTCAATGATGGTCGTGTTATGGGGGACTGAACGTGACAAGCAAGTAGGAATAAATGATGACAAAATTCCATTCAGTTCAGTCGCTCAGTTGTGTCCGACTCTTTGAGACCCCATGGACTGCAGCACGCCAGGCTTCCCTGTCCATCACCAACTCCCAGAGCTTGCTCAAACTCATGTCCATTGAGTTGGTGATGCCATCCGGCCATCTCATCTCATCTCATCTCATCCTCAAAATTCCATAGGCATCTTTCAATGATAAACTTGACTCCCTTGTCTTCTGTCATCTTAGCCCTTACCTGCCTGCAGCCACACTCCCTTTTGTCCCATGGGCTCCTCCTGGGCTGAAGGGTACAAGCCACTTCTTGGAGTAGAGATGAAAGAGAACGGTGGTTTGTGTACTCTCAGCATCACCCGTTTTCACTGACCACCAGGAGGTAGGGGGCTTATTCTCCGTTTCCAATGACCTTACACCTTGCTCTCAGGAAATGTAAGAGTCTCCAACATTTCAAAAGGATGGACTTTGAGGTTATGGAGGACATCCATGAGAGGTGGATGGGTCATTTCTTCTTTTTCTTTAAAAAACGTTTTATTGATTTGGCTGCGCCGGGTCTTAGTTGTGGCACAGGGGATTTCTGATCTTTGTTGCAGCATGTGGGATCTTGAGTCACAGTGTTTTAGTTGCAGCATATGAACCCTTAGTTGCAGCATATGAACTCTTAGTTGCAGCATATGGAATCTGGTTCCCTGACCAGAGATTGAACCCAGGCTGCCTGCATTGGGAACGTGGAGTCTTAGCCACTGTACCACCAAGAAGTCGCAGGAATGCATTATTCTGCTGCAGACTCTCTTTCCCTGACCTTCAGGCTCATTGTATTAACCCTCCAAAATGTTGTTCTGGAGAAATGAGCAGCTTTGGACGTGATGTTTCCTCTGCTGTAAAGCCCTGGCCCCAGATCTCAGCATGGTTCACCCCTTTAACCCTTCACCTTTGAGCTTAGCAGCAGCAGCAACATTTTGACAATAAAGCTTTCTGATAAGGGTTGACTTGTGTCCCTTCGGAATATGTTGACATCCCAATTCCTAGTGCCTGTGACTATGACCTTATTTGGCAAAAAGATCTTTGCAGATGAGCAAGGGAAGATGAAGTCATTCATTAGGGTGGGATCCTAACCCAACACGACTGGTGTTCTTGTAGAAAGATGACGCTTTAGAAACAGAGACAGACGCATGCAAAGGAAAGATGGTGTGAAGGTCCGAGGAGAAGACAGCTATCTATCAGTCAAGGAAGACCTGAGGTTACCAGAAGCCAGGAGAAAGACACAGAACCAATTCTCTCTCATAGCCTCAGAAGGAACAGACCCTACCAATGCCTTGGATTCAGACTCCCATGAGACAATATATCTCTGGTTTAAGCCACCCAGTACAGTACCTTGCTCGAACCCGCATTATTTAAAATTGCACTGTCTGTACCTCTTGTGTTCTCCAGAGTACTTATTACTATCAAATGTCTCTGACTCTCTGCAACCCCATGGACTACAGCCCACCAGGTTCCTTTTTCCATGGGATTCTCCAGGCGAGAATACTGGTGTGGGTTGCCATCCCCTTCTCTAGGGCATCTTCCTGACCCAGGGATTGAGCCCGGGTCTCCCACATTGCAGGCAGATTCTTTAGCAACTGAGCCACCAGGGAAGCCCCTAAGTATACTATGTATGTAGCTGTTTCCTTTTTGCCATGTATTTGTTTATAGTCTGTGTCCTTCCACTGGAGGGTACACAACACAAAGGCAGAGATTTGGGTACGTTTCTTCATGTATTCCCTGCCTCTAGAATCAATACTGCCCTTACACCCCAACAGGCTGTACGAGGCTCTCTCTGGCCCTTCTCTGGTCGTGCCTCCCTCACCCCACCACTGTCGAGGTGAAGAGTCTGTGTGGGTAAGTGGCTATGCCACATGGAGCCCACGCCCCTGCTTCTAGAACATGCACCAGGAACCCACATGTTGGCCTCAAGCCCACTTCAAGAGTTTGCATCAGCTTCTTCCTTGAGTCTGTCCTAAGACTAGCGAAATGGGTGTGGATGGAGCTTCAACAGGCTGGCTGCACATCCACACCATTTGTAGAGGGGCCTTCCTGGTGTGGGAGAAAGTCTCAGGGTGAGATGAGAAAAAGACGGGGACACAGGCCGGGGTCTTCCTCGATATTTGCCTCTTGCCTCTCAAAAGGTAGGGGCCTGGTGGAGACTCTACCTTGAATAATGTCTGGCACACAGCAGGCACTTGGTGAACGTGAACAGAGGAATGTGTGAGTTACTCTTCAAAGCTTTTTTCTTTGAATTACACAGTCCTTTAAAGAAAACATCGGAACTTCCCCGGTGGTCCAGTGGTTGAGACTTCACCTACGTTTTAATTAATTAATTTAAAAAATCTTTATAATTGCTTTACAATATTGTGTTAGTTTCTGCTGTACAATGAAGTGAACCAGCTGTATGTATAATACATCCCCTCCCTCTTGGAGCTCCCTGCCCTCTCACCCCCATCCCACCCATCTAGGTCGTCACAGAACATTGAGCTGAGCTTCCTGTGCTTTATAGCAGATTGTCACTAGCTATCTATTTAACACGTGGTAGTGTATATGTGTCAGTTTCAATCTCCCACCCTCCCCTTCCTCCACCGGCTCCACATGTCTGTTCTCTATGTCTATGTCTCCGTTCCTGTCTTGGAAATAGATTCAGCTGTACCATTTTTCTAGATCCCACATATATGCATTAATATACAATATTTGTTTTTCTCTTTCTGACTTACTTCACTCTGCATGACAGACCCCATCCGTGTAAGACTTTGCCCTCTAATGCAGGGAGTGTGAGTTAAATTCCTGGTCAATCAGCTAAGATCCCACATGACTTGTAGCCAAAAAACCAAAACATAAAACAGAAGCAATACTGTAAAAAATTCAATAAAGACTTTAAAAATGATCCACATTAAAAAAATCTTTTTTTTTTTAATAAACAGAATATCAAATCCTCAATGATTCAAATCAAAAGCAGAGCATATTCCTGGCTTTCAGACTCGACCCAGTCTCCTTCAACTGTGAAATCCACAAGGCACCCCCATCCCCCAAGGCCCTTCATCTTTGCCATCCAACCTTCTGGGGGCTGGGATAAAGGAACTGTTACATCAGTTCACAGGAGCCTGCTAATAATACAGGTAGTGAGAGAGACTTTTAAATCATTGCAGTAAAAGAACTGTAAGGAAAGGCCAGTAACTTTACTAAAAAGATGAATTTCTAATGAGGGAATTTAGGGGGATAATCTGTACCATCTGGAATATGGCGGGGGAGGTTAGGTTTTGGGGCTTGTTATCACCTATCCTGCGTGTGGCCCCCATGGTTCTCGCTGCTCAGGTAAAACCAGAGTAGAAACTCCTTCCTTTGCCAGTAAACTACTGGGGAAACGGGCTTCCTTGGTGGCTCAGACGGTAAAGAATCTGCCCGCAATGCAGACCTGGGTTCAATCCCTGGGTTGGGAAGATGCCATGGAGGAGGGCATGGCAACCCACTCCAGTTTTCTTGCCTGGAGAATCCCCCTGGTGGGCTACAGTCCATAAGGGTCACAAAAATTTGGACATGACTGAGCAACTAGCTGGGCAGGTGATTTTGTTTCTGATGCTCACCAACCTGGTTTGCCAATCCCTCCCACGTGGGGAATACACATTGGATCATGTTTGGGTGTAAACATGTGATCGTGTTTGGATTTTAAGCCAGTTTTTAAACTGGGATTTGGGGCGGGGACATGAGAATATTTATGCTAACTACTACCCAAGGCTCCCTGACCCAGGAGAAACCTCTGAAATTTCACAGGAAGGGGATCTTTGAGATGCTGGGCCCTGAAGACTCACTGTGGTTCCTGCAGAGATCTGAGGACTGTGGTTGGAAGGCTCAGGGTCACACAGTGCTCTGCTGCCTGTGCTGGCCTGCAGCTTTGATGTGGGTAGTCGACTCACCAGCACAGCCCAGAGAGGCTCAGGAGCCAGGTCTGCTGACTTTCAACAAGTTAGATGCTCACCCCATAACACTGGCTTTGGGGCTTCATCAGATGGAATGAGTGAGTGAAGAAGGCATACAACCAGGATACACATCTCATCTCATTTCCTCTTTTAGAAATGAGGACTAGAAACTAGATTCATAATTTCTGCCTCAATCTCATAAAAGCAACTACTGGAATACTTTCAAAAGTAATACTCAGAAGTACTGTTTATTGAGCAGTTACTATGTGCCAGGAACTTTGCCCCTGTCATTCATTCTTCACAATGAACCATCCTGGTGAGAATGATAATTCTCCCCATTTTATGCAGAGATAATGGAGTAAAACATTTATTTACTTTGAAGATCTTACCCAAGGACACACAAGTAATCACCTAGGAATCTGCAGATCGATCTATCCGCACAGCCCATGCTGTGGACGGCTAAACCACTCTGTCTTTCTGATGTGGTTACATTCTCACATTCAGTTATTTCATTCACATGTGTGCCGAGGGCCTGCTCTGTGTGGGATACTTTCCTCCACTCTAAGGACTATGATGGTGAACAAAACTGGACCCAGTTCCAGACTTATAGAGCTAACAGGCTGCTGAGGAGATGAACAATCAAATACCCACACATATAAAAATAAAATTGCACACGTGGGCTTCCCTGGTGGCCCAGTCTGCCAGTGCAGGAGACCTGGATTCGATCCTGCTCTGGGAAGATCCCACATGCCCTGGAGCAACAAAGCCTGTGGGCCACAACTATTGAGCTTGCACTTTAGAGCCCGGGACCTGCAGCTACTGAGCCCACGTGCTGGAACTACGGAAGCCCACACCCTCCAGAGCAGTGCTCTGTGACGGGAGATGCCCCTGCAATGAGAAGTCCAAGCACCACAGCTAGACAGTATCTCCCGCTCACCACAACAGAGAAAAGCCCATGCGACGGTGAAGACCCAGCACCGCCAGAAAATTAAAATAAATAAATAAAATTATTTTAAAAAATAAATAAAATTTCACGTGTGACAAATGCTATAAAGGGGAGATACAGGATACTGTACAAGCCTATCGTGTTTTTGTTTTTCAATTTTTTACAATTTTAAAAAATCACACGAGATAGTTTTTAAGATTTTTGTTTCTTTGATGTGGACCATTTTTAAAGCCTTTATTGAATTTGTTACAACACTGCTTCTGTTTTATGATTAGGTTTGTTTGGTCCTACAGCATGTGAGTTTAGCTTCCTGACCAGGGATCAAACCTGCACACCCTGCATCGGAAGGAGGAGTCTTAACCACTGGACCACCAGGGTGGTCCTAAGTCTGATTATTTAAATTCCTATATCATTCTGTAATTGTTTGACAGGTATCCATCTTGTTATTAAGATGATAAACTACTTTTGGTTGGAACGGTATCTTAGAACTGACTTCCACAGGTCTGGGCACACAGCAGATTGTCCAAAAACACCCGCTGGCCATGGGGAAATGTCTTTTCCATTTCTGCAATTCTAACATTTCTCATTAAATACTCTAAAATATAAACAATGATGTACAAAATATCTGATCAAATCCTTCCAACATCTGGAGAAGCAGAGATAAGGGTGCATATCCCAGGGCTCTTCTGTGAGTCAGGCTTTACATGTAAGCTCTAAGTCATGCCTGATTCTCTGTGACGCCATGGACAGCAGCCTGCCAGGCTCTCCTGTCCATGGGGTTTTCCAGGCAAGAATACTGGAGTGGGTTGTCATTTCCTCCTCCAGGGGATCTTCCCAACCCAGAGATCAAACCTGCGTCTGCTGCATTGGCAGGTGGATTCCTTACCACTGAGCCACCTGGGAAGTCCCACATGTAACCCCACCCATCTGCTAACCACGCCCACATCCGTCCCTGGCAGGACCATCCTCAGTGGAGCCCAGTTAGCAGCACAAAGGTAGGTGTCAGCCTGAATCAGAAAGCAAGTTGAAGCTGAGCTTCTGAGGTAGATGGCTGGAAGCCAGGGGATGCTCTTCATGTGGCAGAACATGTGTCAGACTGTGCTTTCTCTATCACGTCTGCGTTCTTGCTGAATTCATCCTTCTTACAATCAGATGTTTATAGCACTTTTTACCTCTCAACATATTGTATATTTATTTGTATTGTCTGCTCTGATGGGAATGTAAACTTTTTGAGAATAAGGACTTTTTATTTCTGCATTTTATTTGGGGGAGCATTTATTGAAGTAAAGACACAGCATGCATGCATCATAAACCTGGTAAATTTTAAAATGTATCTGGCTGCTCCTGGTCTTCCTTGTGGCATGCAAGACCATCTAGTTACAGCACAAGGCATCTTGTCTGGGCCCCCTGCACTGGGAGTGTGGAGTCTTGGCCCCTGGACCACCAGGGAAGTCCCCAGCCTGGTAAAATTTTGCAGCATAAACACATCTAGGTAACCAGTACCTGTTTATCTGGAATAAAACATTCCCTCTCCCTAGAAGCTTTGTCACACCAAGACTCCCAGGACTGCCTTGGTTTTGCGCACTGTTGTAATCCGACACCTCCTTCCGTACCTGGCATACAGCAAGTGCTTAATAAACACAGACGGTTCCCAGCTTATAATGGTTTAACTTGCAGGGTTTTTTTTTCTTTAACTTTCTGATGGTGTGAAAAAGATAAACATTCAATAGAAACCATACTTGGAATTTTGATCTTTCCACTGATGCTCTGATGCTGGGCAGTGGCAGCTGCCACAACTCCAAGTCAACCACGTGATACACTTACAACCATTCTGGACCCATCAAGTGTCTGGTTTTTCACTCTCAGTGCAGCATTCAATAAATGACATATATCCAACACTTTACTTAAAAATCGGTTTGTGTTAGATTATTTGGCCCAACAGTAGGCTAGTTTAAGTGTTCTGAGTATGTTGAAGGTAGGCAAGGCTAAGCGATGATGCATTTTATTTTTATTTTCTTGGCCATGCTATGAGGCACTCAGGATCTTAGTTCCCCAACCAGGGGTCAAACCTATGCCCCTGCAATGGAAGTGTGGAGTCCTAACCACCAGAGAATTCCCTATGGTGCATTTTAATTTTTTAAAATAATTTTATTTATTTACTTTTGGTTGTGCCGGGTCTTCATTGCAGCACAGGCTTCTTCTAGTTGCCACAAGCGAGGCCTACACTAATCGTGGTGCTCAGGCTTCTCACTGCAGGGGCTTCTCTTACTGTGAAGCACGGACTCAAGGGGCACATGGACTCAGTCGTTGCCGCTCCCAGGCTCTAGAGCACAGGCTCAGTAATTGCAGTACACGGCTTAGTTGCTCCAGGGCATGTGGGATCTTCATAGACCAGGGATCGAACCCGTGTCTCCTGCATTGGCAGGCAGATTCTTGACCACTGAGACACCAGGAAAGCCCCTTATGATGCATTTTAAACTGACAATATTTTCAACTTATGATGGGTTTACTGGAACATAACCACAGCATAAGTTGAGGAAGATCTGTAATTGTTAAATAAATAAATCCATCCATTCATACATTCATATTTATTAGGGGCCTAGTCTTTGCCAGGTACTGTTCAAAGTGCTGAATGCACAAAGAAAAATAAGTTACTCTCCCTTTCTTTAAAGATTCTCGGTCAAGTGAACTCTCAGAGAACTGTTGAGAAGATGTATCCCTGGAACCCTGTGGAGAAAAAGAGGCTACTTTGAAGGATGTTTATAGCGGCAGAGAAGGAAGGAATGTAGCCTGTAGCTCTGCAGAATTCCTCTGGTGGTTTCAAGTTTGCATACATGGTCATCTTTTCTGATGTATGCAGTCCAACTTAGTTGCTCACATAGCAGAAATGTTTACTTTTCTGGTGCATTCTTAACGGAATCATTGAATGTTAAAGTCTCTCATTGATCATCACATTGAAATTCCAACTGTATTAGTTAGGAATCTTTTGGTTGCAGGTAACAGAAAATTCAACCCCAAGCAGTTGACATGATAAATGGAATTTACTGGCTCCTATAACTGTTAAGTTCAGCTAGATGGTGGTTTTAAGGCAAACCATGATCCCAGGTTCAATAATTTCAACACTGGTCTAGTTTAATTTCATGCCTTTCTCTGCCTTCCACACTACCTGTTATGTCCCAAGCCTGGCTTCTTCATCATCTCAAGATGACTACTAGCAACGTTCCTGGACTGAATCTTTTTCATTCATGTCCAGGTAGATAAGAAGTCACTTCCATAGAAAAGTAAGAACGTTTCTATTCTTGCAGTCTCCAGCAAATGTCATCTCCTCTTGCATTTTATTGGCCTGGAGTTGGATATTTGCTCATTTTGAACCAAGCACTGTGACCAGCAACATGGCAGGATGTGATGACTGGCTTAAACCAAATAGGGCTTGCCCTTGGTGATGGCTGATTTGTTGTATCAACTTGACTGGGACACAGGGTTTCCATATACTGATCAAACATTATTTCTGAGTGTGTCTGTGCAGGTGTTTCTGGAGGAGATGAACGTCTAAATTTGTAGACTGAGTAAAGTAGATTGCCCTCCCCAACGGCAACCCACTCCAGTGTTCTTGCCTGGAGAATCCCAGGGACAGGGGAGCCCAGTGGGCTGCCTTCTATGGGGTCACACAGAGTCGGACACAACTGAAGCGACTTAGCAGCAGCAGCAGCAGCAATGTGGGTGAGCCTTGTCTAATCCGTTGGAGGCTTGAATTGAACAAAGGTCTGGGAGGAAAGAAGAATTTGCTCTCTATCTGTTTTTGAGCAACAACATCAGCTTCCTCTTGTCTTTGGACTTAAACTCAATCCATCCACTCTCCTGAGCCTCCATCTGCAAGCTCCATCTTAGCCCCACACGAGCCAATTCTTTATAATTAATCTCTTTATATATATATTTGTTCTGTTTCTCTGGAAAACCCTGACTAATACACCCCTGGAGCCAGGAGTGGGATCAGATTTTTCCCAAGGGGCATTGACTGCATGAGCAAGGAATGGATAAATGATGAAAATTGGGATTCTGTTGTCATTGAAAGGAAGGAAGGAAAGAAGAAAAAAAGTTGGCAAGAGAAAAAGAGCAAGCATCTGTGATGCTTGTACCTCTCCTGTCTTTTTTTAAAAAAGATTTTAATTTTACTGATTTATTTTTTCGGCCTCACAGCATGTGGGATCTTAGTTCCCTGACCAAGGACTGAACCCTCACTCCCTGCATTGAGAGTGCAGGGCCTTGACCATTGGATCACTAGGAAGTCTCACATCTCTTCTGTCTTTAGTATCAGAGCCTTAGTACTTAATGCTCTACACCCCATACTGCCTCTTGTGATTTATTGCCTGTCCAGTGCTAGGGACTGTGGGAAAATAAGGCCTCCGAATGTCCAAGAAAGTAGAGTTTAATATGATATAGAAGGTATCCACAAATAGCTACAGGGGAAAGTAGTGTAATGACTACATGTCATCAAAGAAAAATCAGTAAGGTGCTCCCTGAAGAAAAACTCCCCCTGTGGACACATGGTACTCCCCTCCTTAACTGGGTTGCATAAAACTTCTTGTATGTTTGCTGAGCATCTTTACCCTGTGGAGAGTGGGTTTCACAGAAACAGCACATGGTGCAATTTTCCTTAAAACTAAGATGTAAGGGACTTCCCTGATGGTCCAGTGCTTAGCAGTCCACCTGTCAATGCAGAGGACACAGGTTCACTCCCTGCTCTGGGAAGATTCCACAGGTTGCAGGACAGCTAAGTCTGTGTGCCACAACTGCTGAGCCCACGCTCTAGAACCCACAAGTTGCAACTACTGAGTCGGTACCCCTGGAACCCATGCTCCACAACAAGAGAAGCTACCACAGTGAGAAGCCCGGGCACTGCGTTGAAGAGTAGTCCCGCTGGCTGCAACTCGAGCAAGCCCACATGAAGAAACGAAGATGCAGAGCAGCCAAAAATAAATAAATGAATAAATTTTTGGAAAATTAAAATGTGATATGAACGAATACGGCTAAAATGCAAATCTTTCATGTCCAGGACTCTTACCACATCCTTCAGAAGAACTGGAGGCTTAATTGAATGGAATATTATACAAACTTGAGCTTTAAAATGTACCCCTGATTCTCCAAATATATTCCTGAAACATTTTTCCCTACATGGGAGAATATCTAGTAAGAACTTTTCTTCCTTCCAGAGTCCTAAAATGTTGTTTTTCACACCTCCCTGCTCAACGCTAGAGAGGGGACGTGATTTTTTTGTTTTGAATTTAATGAGTTATATTTTAAAAAATGCTTAGCCTAGTGCCTTGTGCCTAAGGGGTCCTTGATCAATGCTGATTGAACCCGAGTCTACAGCTACAAATGATAATCATGTCTGCCTTCTCCTTAAGATATTCTGCTTAATCATGCTGCTCAATATAAAAAAAAAATCCAATCAAAAAATAGGCAGAAGACCTAAAGAGATATTTCTTCAAAGAAGACATATGAATGGCCAAGAAGCACATGAAAAGATGCTCAAATTGCTAATTACTAGAGAAATGCCGATCAAAACTATAATGAGATATCACCTAACACTAGTTAGAATGGCCATCATCAAAAAATTTGCAAATAAATGCTGGAGAGAGTGTGGAGGAAAGGGAACCCTCCTGCACTGTTGGGGGGCTTCTCTGGTGGCTCAGAGGGTAAAGCATCTGCCCGCAGTGCAGGAGACCTGGGGTTGATCCCTGGGGTCGATCCCTGGGTTAGGGTTAGGAGGCCAGGGGTCGATCCCCTGGGTGGGGAAGATCCCCTGGAGAAGGAAACGGCACCCCACTCCAGTATTCTTGCCTAGAAAACCCCATGGGGTCGCAAAGACTCGGACACGACTGAGCGACTTCACTTTCACTTTATGGAGAGAAGGGCAAGGCATTTGAACGCCAAGAGACGAGACCATCAGGCTCTTCATCTTTCCCCAGAAGATTTTCCCTGCCAGCTACTTTCCCTTTGTGTCTCCTCTTCCCTATACAATGTCTATGTGGATGTAGCAGATTCTGAAATAAAACAAGGATAGAACTCAACTCAGTCAGGTGCAAATACCTGTCTTTTGAGACAGACTCTACCTGTGAGGAATAAAGTGTGGTAAACACTCTATCTACCGTGATGGACACGGGACCACAGGGGAAGCTTCAGGAGACAGGTCACCCATCAGATGTTTCCTCTTTCCAAGTGTGGAGCTCAGATGTGGATTGAGCCCTTTTAGTACTAGATAGAAGAAGTATTAAGAGATTCCAGAATGGAAATTCTTCTCGCTTCTATGTCCTTTTAAAATTATCTGCCTCAAGACGGTTATAAACCTCTAATCCTCAAAAATCATGCAACATTTGACTGACACGGAGCAGACCCTCTTGTCTCACGGCAGAAGGTGCTGTGTTGACTCTCCCTGAGAACCGTGACACTGGCTGGAGGCCTGAGGAGCAGGCGTTCAGTCTACGTGGCCTGGCCTTGTTCTTTGTGGTGAGTTAGGTTATTCAGAGATACCCTTTGGCTAAGAGCATCTAAAAACTATGAGGAAAAAAAAATGTTTCATAATCTTCATGAAAGCATCAAATTACTGATCAAATGAAAACAAAAATATCAGGCCAAAAGCTAAGAGAAAGCAGAAATCCAGAGGTAAACAGAGCACTCTTCTGTCCTCACAAAAGCCAAAGGAACTTGAGCTCTCAGTGTGAGAGGGACAGAAACTAAAGCCCAGGACAAAGGTTTAAATGGAAGCCTCCACAGGAAGAGGGACTTTCAAAGGGGACGCCACCTCCCTGCTTCCACCTCCATGGCGTTTGAGGAGATTAAACTGGGCCAGAAGGAGCAAAGGAGCAAAACAAAACACATGAGAAGTTGTAATTAGAGGTAGTTACTCCCACGGATTCAAAAGACTTGGGTGGTCTGAGAAATCCTAAACCCTGAATGAAGTCAAAATGTTACCAGACAGAAGGGTACCTATGTGCCCCAAAGAAGGAAAGACAAATTCAAATTCTCCTGAGGAAGAGATCCTTCATCTTAGGCCACAGAGCATCTCCATAAACAGTTTTCTAAGGCAGTGAGCAGCATATAATTTAAAATATCCACGATATCCAAGCACACACGGAAACCAACAGAAACAACAGAGAACCATAAAAAGAACCATGTAGATTCTAGACTATTAAGTTAGAGATTATAAATTATACAACATCCTTACTTAGTGTTTAAAGGATATATTTTAGAAATACCTGCAGAGATTAGTAAACTATAAAAAGTGTCTTTGGGCTTTAAAAATAAAAAAGTTTTAATTGAAGTTAAAAATCCAGGGGATAGATTAAGAGTGCAATTGAAGAAACAATTATTGAAAGAGCAATGAGCTGTTCTGAAAAATAAAAAAGATGGAAAATACGAAATAGAGGTTAAGAGACATGCAAGATAATGTTACAGAGGAATTTCAGAAGGAGGGAGAAAAGAATTGGGCAAAGGCAATATTTGAAGACATAATGCTCAAACATTTTTACCACTGCTCCAGATACTTATCCAGAGATTTAGGAATCTGCTGAATCCAAGCAAGATAACATACTTAGATATATTCAGATACATCATAGTGAAATTGTAGATAACTAAAAATAAAGAAATTCTTAAAAATACTCAGAAAAAAAAAGAGAAAAGATTGCCAGAAGCTAGACTGACAGCAAGCTTTCAACAACAAACAATGGACACCAGAAAAATAACGCTATATTTTCAGCATATTAAAAAAAACAATTTGCAAGCCTACCATTGTATGTCTAGTGAAAACACATCCTTTAAGAATATGAACACAATTGGGACTTCCCTGATGGTCCAGTGGTTAAGAATTTGCCTGCTAATTCAGGGGTCACGGGTTAGATTCCTGGTTTTGGAACTAAGATCCCACACGCTGGGGAGCCGCTAAGCCCATACGCAGCAACTACTGAAGCCCACATGTCCTAGGGCCCGTGCTAAGCAATGAGAGAAACCACCGCAATGAGACGTCGCTGAAACACAACTAGAGCGTAGCCCCCACTCACCGCAACTAGAGAAAGCCCTCTGGTGTGCGTGTTAGTCGCTCAGTTGTGTCCGACTTTTTGTGACTCCATGCATTGTAGCCTACCAGGCTCCTCTGCCCATGGGTTTTTCCAGGCAGGGATACTGGAGTGGATTGCCATTTCCTTCTCCATGGGATCTTCCCAACCCAGGGATCAAACCCGGGTCTCCTGCTTTGCAGGCAGATGCTTTACCATCTGAGCTACTAGGAAAGCCCATGCAGTAACAAAGACCCAGCACAGCCAAAAGTAAATAAATAAATAAATATTTAAAAGAATAAAGGCAAAATAAATAAATAAATATTCTAGGGAAATAAAGATTGTTCACTCCTCACTAACAAAATCTCCTAACTGAAGTGAAGTGAAAGTCGCTCAGTCATGACCGACTATACAGTCCGTGGAATTCTACAGACCAGAGTACTGGAGAGGGTAGCCTTTCTCTTCTCCAGGGGGATCTTCCCAACCCAGGGATCGAACCCAGGTTTCCCACATTGCAGGCAGATTCTTTACCAGCTGAGCCACAAGGGAAACCCAAAATCTCCTAAAGGAAATGCTAAAAGATACTTGACATAGGAAAAAAAAAAGTGATCTTATAGGGAATGTAGACACAGTAAGAATGAAAAGCAAAGAAAATGGCAAGTGCAAATGAACATTGGCAATATAAAATTGTAATAAATAATTTTAGGTTACGCTTTAAAAGTTGAATTAAAATATATGAAAAAAATCAGTTTACAAGTAGGTAAGTGGGAATGGAATTTAAGTATTTAAGGTCTTTATAATGCCTGAAAAGAGGGTAAAGATACTGATTAACCTAAATTTTGTAAATTAAGTTGGAATTTCTAGGGTAACCACCAGAAGAATGGAAATCAAGTATGTAACTTCCAAATTAGTGTTTGTGAGAAAGATGGAATAATTTAAAATTCTCAGTTAAACCAAAAGCAGGGATATAGCTGTATAAGCATCCAAGGAAACAGCACTTCCAGCTAGTTTTGAGTAAACTGGAGGCCTGGAAAGAAGAGGTGATTCTGTCATGAGTCACGTCTGTACCATCTGGCTGTCCACAATGGGTAGAGAACCCTGGAGTGAGCTGTACTAGTAAGATTCTCTTGTGGGAACTTGAAAACACGACCAGGATGATAAGTAAGGCTAAAACACATAAGTGCAGCAGCTAAGAAAAAAAAAAGTCTATGAGCTTTGGCCCCCGAGGTCTCTGGAGAAGCCCTGGTCCCCCTGTCCTTCCCAAGGCCTAGCTGGTCAGCTCTTCCTTCGAGTCTGTGAACTCTCCCCTGTGCTTGCAATACCTTCTGCCACCAATCCCTTTCCCCACATTCTCTATCTTTTTTTTTTCTTCTTGCTTAATCAGCCTTGATTTGCTTTAAAACAAAAGAAACATAACTGATGCCAAGAACCATTGGCTCATGCCAGAAGTATCTTCACTGTCTTACATAAAAGTCCAAATGTTTGGCATGGATGGTGAGGTTATCCTCTTAGCAACAACTTAATCTGAACTGCAGCTGGATTCTCTAACTTATACCAAACATGTGAGATGAACATTCCCAAGATGCAGCCCAGATGGGTGGGCCTCCCGTGGGGGCCCTGACTCTTACTTTACACTCGCTATGAGGCCATGTTCACCGCTCTGTCATATCCTCCAAAACACATCCAATACCACAATGTACTAATGAGAAAACTGATGTTTTATTGGGGATTCTTTGGAGCTTGTGAAACAGGGATCACGTCTCACACATATCACTGGGCAGAAACTGAATCCATTACCCCAGCAGACATGTTTGTCTCTTCCCATCAAAGAGCCCAGCTCTGCCGGTTGCCTCTTCTCTCTTTTTTCGTTCCTCCTACTCAACTTGCCTTTGCTTAGAAAACAACTTATAGTTACCAGGGGGCAAGGGGAGGGGAGAGGGATAGTTAAGGAGTTTGAGATCAACATGTATACACCGCTCCATTTAAAACGGATAACCAACAATGTCTTCTGCTCAGTAGCATGGGCAACTCTGCTCAGTGTTATGAGGCAGCCTGGATGGGAAGGGACTTTGGGAGTGAATAGACACGTGCATATTCAAAGGCTGAGTCCTTTGGCTGTTCACCTAAAACTATTACAACATTGTTAATCTGCTATACTCCAGTATAAAATAAAAAGTTAAAACAAAAAAGAAAAAAAAAGAATTCATTTTGTCATCCTAAGAAAGTCAGACTTTGCCCTCAGCTTGTACCCTCCACTCAACAAAACAAAATCCCTACTATTTAGCAGAACACAGTCCCTTGGGGTTGGGGATCTTGGTGTCTTTTCACCACCTTATTGGATGAGTTCTTCCTTGATCAATTGCAAGTCCATCTACAAGACTCCCAGCACCTTGAGTAGTGCCTGCCACAGTAGACTTTTCGGAGGGTCATTGATGAATTTCATACGTCTTTGTACACCTCATGGGGGTGCCCAGGTGGCACTAGTAGTAAAGAATCCACCTTGCCAATGCAGGAGACATAAGAGATGTGGGTTTGATCCCTGGGTAAGAAAGATCCCCTGGAGAAGGAAATGGCAACCTGCTCCAGTATGAGTGAGTGAGAGTTGCTCAGTGGTGTCCTACTGTTTGCAACCTCATGTCTATACAGTCCATGGAATTCTCCAGGCCAGAACACTGGAGTGGGTATCCTTTCCCTTCTCCAGCAGATCTTTCCAACCCAGGGACTGAACCCAGGTCTCCCGCATTGCAGGCGGATTCTTTACCAGCAGAGCCAGAAGGGAAGCCCAAATACTGGAGTGGGTAGCCTATCCCTTCTCCAGCAGATCTTCCCGACCCGGGAATCGAACTGGGGTCTCCTGCATTGCAGGCGGATTCTTTACCAACTGAACTATCAGGGAAGCCTGCTCCAGTATTCTTGCCTGGAGAATTCCATGGACAGAGGAGCCTGGTTGGCTACAGTCTGTAGGACTGCAAAAAGTTGGACACGATTGAAACAACCTGGCATGCACACAGACATCTCATAGAGCCTAGAAAGGAGCATCACAGGGACGATGTGTTTGACAACTGGTCCTTGAGTAGATGACTGCATCACCACTATTTAGGAGATTTTGCGAGAGGACTAAAGGTTCTGACACTGACCTAAGCATTGTAATGTATTCAAAGTAAGAGGCAATCAAATTAACCATGAGCATGTCAACAGAATAGAGTATTAACTCAATTTATCCATTGATTAAACTGCTTTCGGGTTCCAAGATGTGAGCCATATGACATAAAATTTGGAATTTAGAAGAGCAGTCAAGTTTTTCATTTCGAAGATAGTGGAAAGATAAACCATGGGAAAGGCTTCATTTCTATGCACATATACCTTTTGAAAATTTGTATTTGTTTATTTATTTTGGTTGCTCTGGGTCTTCATTGCTGTGAGTGGGCTTTCTCGTCGTGGTCAGTGGGGGCTACTCTCCAGCTGCGGAGAATGGGCTTCTCACTGCAGGGGCTCCTCTTGCTGTGGAGCACAGGCTTTAGAGCATGCGAGCTGTGACTCACAGGCTCAGCAGTTGCCGCTTCCAGGCTCTAGGAACCAGGCTCAATAGTTTCGTCTCATGGGCTTTGTTGTCCTGTGGCACATGGGATCTTCCCAGACCAGAGATACAACTGGTGCCCCCTGCATTGGCAGGCAGATTCCTAACTGCTGGACCACCTGAGAAATCCTATGTATATATATCTTTAAAAAAAAATTATTGACTTACAAGTAAAATTCACACTGTGTCTATATAAGGCCAAAGTACCTAGTCTAAGTAAAACTACCAGATAAAATACAGGACACCTGATTAAATGTGAATTTCAGATACACTAAATTTTTTAGTGTGTTTGTCCTGAGTATCACATGGGAAATACTTATAGTTTAAAAATATCATTGTTTATTTCAAATTTAAATGGCATCTTATATATATTTTTTGTTAAGCCTGGCAACTCCAAATTATGAAAAAAATATTCAGTTCATGGCATGGTCTAGACATTTGACATATCATCTGGATAAATTAATCTCCTTTTCATATAGATGTTTGGCTATTGTGTATATTGTTAAGAGCACACTTTCTGCTATCCTTAACATCTCTTTGCTTCTCTCCTCTCTTAATCATAAGTATTGGCTGAAACAAAAGATTTTTCTTGCCATCCCCCCAGCTTTAAAGGACTCAAGGACCAGAGGTTCTGGGTAATTCAGTTCTTATTGACTTTCAGTGGAGGTGACATTGATAAAAGGGGTCAAAATGGTTAGTAAAGATCTCAAAGTGTGAAAAAGCTCAAAGTGAGAAAACCTGTTCACCCTTGACCTACTTTCCCATCTGAGTCTCACAGCCCTGGCCATGAGGGGCCATCCCAGAAAAACCAGTCTTGAAGAATATGTTCATAATTTTTCATAATGAATAATGATCAATCTGAGCAAAAGAAACAAAGATGCATTCTACATAGCAAATCCACAAGTGCTGGGATTCAAGGTATAGGATGTTGATGAAAGTGGAAGAGAGAAAATTGGTAAAAAATACAAGGAATTTGTGTACAACTCAAAGCTATAATAAGCTTGATGCCCTTTTTTCACTGGGGTCCAGCTACATACACATAGAAATTTCATCAACCCATTTTAGTTAGAAGTAAAGTTTATCTAGATTAGAGAAAAGTTTGATATTAAAGGATCTTTAAGAAGGAATTCACTGATGGTCCATTGGTTAGGACTTCATGCTTTCACTGCCAAGGGTGCAGATTCAATCCCTGGCTGGGAAACTAAGATCCCACAAGCCTCAGGTTGTGGCTGAAGGAAGAAAGAAGGAATGAATCAATTTTCTTCCTTTCAGGTGTATATTCTATTAGGAGTGAGATTGACAAGTGGAATTATTAAAAGTCCTACTTTAATGAATAGAAATGGGCTTCCCTGGTAGCTCAGCTGGTAAAGAATCCTCCTGCAATGTGGGAGACCTGGGTTAGGAAGATCCCCTGGAGAAGGAAAAGGCTACCCACTCCAGTATTCTGGCCTGGAGAATTCCATGGACTGTGTAGACCATGGGGTCGCAAAGAGTCAGACATGACTGAACGACTTTCCCTTTCAAGAAATGGGTACATGGTTAATATGACAAAGAACAGCCCTAAGTAGTGATTGCATTCTTAGGGCCCTACTACATAATTCTCATCAACAAAAATAGTAATAACATGTTTGAAATAAATTTATTGGATACAAGAGTGCTATACTACTCAACCATAAAAAATGAAATAATGCCATTTGCAGCAACATGGTTGGACCCAGAGATTATCATACTAAGTGAAGTAAATCTGACAGAGAAAGACAAATACCATATGGTATCACTCGTATATAGAATCTAAAACATGATACAAATGGACTTACCTACAAAACAGAAATACTCACAGACACAGGAAACAAACTTATTGTTACCAAAGAGGAGAGCTGGGGAGGGATAAATTAGGAGTTTGGAGTTAGCAGATACACACTTTAATATATAAACAACAAGGTCCTACTGTATAATATAGGGAACTATATTCAATATCTTATAATAACCTATAATTAAAAAGAAATGTATGTATATATGAGTCACTTTGCTGTATATCAGAATCTAAAACAGCATTGTAGCTTTTTTTCGTGGCTCCTTGGAGGTTGTCTAGTCAAGGCTATGGTTTTTCCAGTAGTCATGTATGGATGTGAGAGTTGGACTGTGAAGATGGCTGAGCACTGAAGAATTGATGCTTTTGAACTGTGGTGTTGGAGAAGACTCTTGAGAGTCCCTTGGACTGCAAGGCGATTCAACCAGTCCATCCTAAAGGAGATCAGCCCTGGGATTTCTTTGGAAGGAATGATGCTAAAGCTGAAACTCCAGTACTTTGGCCACCTTATGCAGAGTTGACTCATTGGAAAAGACTCTGATGCTGGGAGGGATTGGGGGCAGGAGGAGAAGGGGACGACAGAGGATGAGATGGCTGGATGGCATCACGGACTCAATGGACGTGAATCTGAGTGAACTCCGGGAGCTGGTGATGGACAGGGAGGCCTGGCGTGCTGCGATTCATGGGGTCGCAAAGAGTCGGACACGACTGAGCGACTGAACTAACTGAACTGGAGGTTGTCGGCTGCTTCAGAATGAAGCTGAACATCTCTTTCCCGGCCACTGGCTGCCAGAAGCTGATTGAAGTGGACGATGAACGAAAACTTTGTACTTTCTACGAGAAGTGTATGGCCACAGAAGTTGCTGCTGACGCTCTGGGTGAAGAATGGAAGGGTTATGTGGTCTGAATCAGTGGCGGGAATGATAAGAGGGGTTTCCCCTTGAAGCAGGGTTTCCCCGTGAAGCAGGGTGTCTTGACCCATGGCCGAGTTCGCTTGCTACTGAGTAAGGGACATTCCTGTTACAGATCAAGGAGGACTGGAGAGAGAAAGCGCAAGTCTGTATGGGGTTGCACTGTGGATGCCAATCTGAGTGTTTTCAATTTGGTCATCGTGAAAAAAGGGGAGAAGGATATTCCTGGACTCACTGATACTACAGTGCCTCGTCACCTGGATCCCAAAAGAGCTAGCAGAATCCGCAAACTTTCCAATCTCTCTAAAGAAGATGATGTCCGCCAGTATGTTGTGCGAAAGCCCCTAAACAAAGATGGTGAGAAACCTAGGACTAAAGCAACCAAGATTCAGCGTCTCGTGACTCCACGAGTTCTGCAACACAAACGGCGGCGTAATGCTCTGAAGAAACATCATACTAAGAAAAATAAAGAAGAGGCGGCAGAATATGCTAAACTTTTGGCCAAGAGAATGAAGGAGGCCAAACAAAAACGGCAGGAACAGATTGCCAAGAGACGGAGGCTGTCCTCTCTGACAGCTTTTACTTCTGAGTTCAGGCAAAAATGAGATGTTCTAAGAGTAACAAATAAATAAGACCAGACATAAAAAAACACACACACACACAGCATTGTAAATCAACTATAGTACATTTTGTTTTTTAAAAAGGAGAGAAAGAACGCTCTAATTCTTGGGGTGCCTGCCTGGCTCATGAAAATTCCTTTTTCTAAAAAACAGCTCCAGAACCCAGGAGTGAGCTCCTGAAAGACTGTCATCCAATCAACTGGCTAAGCTGATTGATTGAAGGAAGACCTCTGGTCCAGGCTAAACCAATCAGAATAGTTCTCTAAGACAATTTTTCCAACTGCAACTTAAAATCCAGCTCTCTTTGGAGGTGGAAGCCTGGTGTGTGAGTCTTGGGAGCTGTCAGTGCCGTGCGGAGGGATCTTGATTGCAGATGGAGAATGAATCCAGCAGGTAGGGAGAAGCAAAGACACAGAGCTTGTGTCCTGCTGAATTCCAGTCCGTGGTTCCAGCTGTCCCCAGGCCCAGCTGTTCCCCTGTGCCTCCCACTGCTGTGTGACCTGCTGTGTTTGTTTATCTAATACGTTCTCTTTTCCTTGCCTGTTAGTGAGGTTCCTGTCACTTGTAATAAAAGCATCCTGAGTAGTCCAGCACTGCGTCACGTGCTGTGCTGCTTGTCGGGGGATGCAGAGATGAACAGACAAGGAGGCACATACTTAAAGGACTTACAGTTTGTGTGTCAACCATAATACAGGGTGGAAAATTATAAATGTTTTAAGAGGACTCAAAAGCTCTAGGAAAGTAAAGGTGGGAGAAATCACTTCTACGGGGAGGCTTTAGGGACAACTTCTTGTCTGAGATGGCTTTTGACCTTGCCTCTAAGGTAAGATGAATTTTGTTCATGTGGCCATGAAGCAGAGAAGGCCCTCGAGATGGAGAAAAGGTACTTCCCTGGAAATCCAGTAGTTAAGACTTCACCTTCCAATGCAGGGGGTGCAGGTTCAGTTCCTGGTAGGGGAGCCACGTGCTTCCCAGCCAAAACACCAAAACATAAAACAGAAGCGATGTAACAAATGCAGTAAAAGACTTTAAAAATGGTCCACATTCAAAAAAAAAAAGGAGAAAAGAACATGAGCAAAGATTAAGCAGCAAAATGGGATATGTGTGAAAAATAGGCATGCCCAGTAGGTCAAAGCATTGAGCCTCAGTGGGGTAACATGAAGATTTTTAAGCAAGACAGGAATGTGGTCTTTGAACAGTAGGTTGGAATGGAGGAGACGATGGGATCATGCAGCTAGGAGACTCTTACAGTGTGCCAAGCTGAAAATGATAAATGTTCTGACTAGAAGAAGGCCAATAGGGAATGGGGGAAATGAGGAAACTCCTTACTTTGGATAATCACAGGGTTTTCAGTCCAGAATAATATCTGAAGAGCAAGGAACAGGGACGGACTGGGGACCCACGGGGTGAAACAAAGGCTGAGACAGGCCCTGTGGGGAGTATCTTGTTGTTTAGTGACCCCAGGGAATGTCGCCCGCCAGGCTCCTCTGTCCATGGGGTTCTCCAGGCAAGAAGACTGGAGTGGGCTGCCATTTCCTCCTCCAGTGCGGGGTTTGAGGAGTGACTGGAGCGCTGCGTCATTGACATCTTCCTTGAGACTAGTAAGAACTAGAAGTAAAACCAGAAACCAGGCTCCACGGTGGTGGCCTCACAGCAGAGAAGGTAAAAGGCACAGGTTCCCCACCAGAGAGACCTCGGGAAGCCTGTGAAAGACACAAAAGAATCAAAAACCAAAGAGGCACAGGGAGACTCCTGTAGAAACGGTGGAGGCTCGGAACAGCTTACATGGGGAACTGCATGATTCAGAAGTGGGAACTTTCCAGCCTGGCTGAAGATGCAAGGAAATCCAGGAGGACATTCAAGCCACAGAGAGAAGGGGGGACTTCCTGGAGGTCTAGTGGCCGAGACTCTGCGCTCCCAGTGCAGGGGTTCTGGGCTCCCTCCCTGGCCCAGGAGCTAGATCCCACCTGCCGCAACTAAGACCTGGCACAGCCAAATAAATAAATGGTATTTTTAAAAAAACAAATAAAGAAAGAAAACAATGAGAAGGGTTCGGTAGGGATTCAGGGGAATGTGAGAGCCTGCAGAGCCCAATGGAGAAGTTCCAGGCTTCAGAGGGTGGGCCGGGAGAGATCCTGTTTGATTATCTGCCTGTGTCTTGATGACATTAAGCAGTGCAGATAAAGCTCTCTCGACCCAAGGAGGCTGAGGAACTATAAGAAAAGATCTATGGGTGTTTCTAGAATGGTGAGGAGCAAGAGACATCTGAAGAGTACTTTAGAGGGTGGCAGGCAGGAAGAAGGACTAAGGAAGCTGAGGAAGCATAGCGGCGTGGACTTCCTTGGAGTTGATGATGGACCAAAAAATAGTCAGGAAGAGGAACCGGGGAAGCAGGCATCAGGAGACTCATGTCAGTTTGGAATGGGGAGGGTGGGGAAAGGAGGTATGTGTGTGGAATGCTGTGCAAAAAGAGGAGGAACGTATCCTCCTGCAGATAAAGTCAGATTTTGCTGAGAGTGAGGTGATGAAACAAGCATTTGAGGCAAAGATTGAGGGTATCAGATGGTTTATTTCCAAGAGATGACTGGTTGCCCAGGGGGCCTGGAGGAGAGCTCAGACTGAGTTGCAGAGAACCAAGAATGCAGGGGGAAAAAAGATGAGCATGGTTGATAATTTTTACAGTAAATTTAATGAAGTGAGAGTAGCTCAAGACTCACATTAATGATAAAGAAGCAGACATAGGAGGGAGTCAGGGAAGGGGGCTGGATGAAGAGGGTCAAAAGGAACCAATGTCTAGTTACAAGATAAATAAGTACCAGGTATGTAATGTACAACACGATAAATATAATTAGCCCTGCCATATGTTACATATGAAAGTTAAGACAGTAAATCCTAAGAGCACTCATCAGAACGAAAAAGATGTTTCTATTTTTTTATGTCACACCTATATGAGATGATGGACGTTCACTAAATTTATTATGATAATCGCTACATATGTAAGTCAAATAGCTAACATTGTACACATTAAACTTATATGGTGCTGTGCGTCAGTTATGTCTTAATAAAACTGGAAGTAAAAAAAAAAAAAACCTTGTAAAAGTCATTTTGCAAAAAGGGCTTCCCTGATGGTTCAGTGGTAAAAAGTCTGCCAGCTGATGGAGGAGACATGGGTTCGATCCATGATCCAGGAAGATCCCAGTGGATATGGGGCAACAAAGCCCGTGGCCTCACAACTACTGAGCCTGCGCTCTAGAGCCTGGGAACTATAACTACTGAAGCCCAAATAATGCTCAATAAGAGAAGCAACTGCAATAAGAGACCCCTGCACCATAATCAGAATAGCCCCCACTCACTGCAACTAGAGAAAAAAGCCCTCGCAGCAACGGAGACCCAGCACAGCCAAAAATGAATAAATAATAATAAATTTTTTAAGAGTCAGTTTAAAAAAAGGAGATATAGAGGGACTTCCCTGGCAGTCCAGTGGTTAAGACTCCAAGCTCCCAATGCAAGGGGTTAGGGTAAGATCCCTGGACAGGGAACTAAGATCCTGCACACCACATGGTGAGACCAAAAAAAAAAAAAAGAGATGTAGGCAGATGAAATTCTTTTTACAAGATTGTTTTCACAAGTGTGGACATATTCCCCCTCTTCCATGCTTCCCTGCGTGAGTCCTGTATTTGCTTGGCAAATCGCGTGTGTGTGCGTACATGTGCAGGTGTGTATGTGGGTATGCACACAAGATAACAAGAGGTCACTGGACCTTTGCTATGTTTGGAGGTAAGGGACCTATGGCCCCCCTTTTGATCACTGTGGTAAACAGAGAAGCATAAACGATTCTAGAGCAAATAGCTGCTTCCCTGACTCTTGATTTTCTACCAAAAAAAATAATAATAAAGGAATGCCAGGGCTGAAGGCAGAAGCAAAGGTTATCCAGGGCTGCTTTTGGAGATAAGCCCATTTTCCCTTAACAGCTTGTCTTTCCCAAAGCCTCATGGTCTGAGGATTATCACCCCTTGGGTCTTCTCCCAGCAGCGTGGATGGAAGATAACCCTGCTCCACTCATTTTCAGACCTCCATGGCTCCAGTCCCCATGTCCCAGATGCAGGGAACCCGTTGGGTGTGGGTAGAGTCCTACATACAGTGACTCAGGCACAGGTTCCAGAGTTACACCCAGAGTCCGTGAAGGTGCCCTGGTCTTCCGTTCCCTGCTAGCAGCTGCCACCCGTGTCACGGTCGGGGTGGCAGCACAGGGCAGTGAGGAGGCGCCCCAGCTGCATTCCCCACTGACTGTGACCTTGGAAAGGTTAGTCTTCCTGGAGCCTTGCGGTCCTCACCTGGATCACAGTTATGATGGTCATCTACCTCATTTGTGATGACAAATGGGCACGGAATGGAGAAGGAAATGGCAACCCACTCCAGCGTTCTTGCCTGGAGAATCCCATGGACAGAGGAGCCTGGCGGGCTACAGTCCAAAGGGTCCCAAAGAGCTGGACAGGACTGATGTGACGCACACAATGGGCATGGAATACCTGTGAATACTTAGCACAGTGCACGTGAGGAGGGGAGCAGTTGCTGTTACTATTGTTATGCCTGCAGTAAGCTTTCAGCGGGAAGGAGGAGGCATGGTGAGCACGGGGTTCAAGGACAGGGGTATAGACCTGGAGCACTGGGGTGGCGGCAAGAGCCCAGGTCCATGGAGAGGACGCAGAGCCTTACAAACAGAGTGGGAGAGGACAAAGCCTTCAGGTGTGCCCTGGGTGCTTCTGTGTTTCAGTAACAAGGTTCCCTGGGGTCAGGCCTCACTGCTCAAAGTGTGGTCTGCACCAGAGCTCTGGTACCCCCTGGAGGCTGGTAAGGAATGCTGAGTCTCCAGCCCCACCCCCAGCCACCAGAATCAGCACCTACATTTTATCTGTATTATTTATTTATTTTTGGCTATGCTGTGCATGCAGGATGTTAGTTCCCTGACCAGGGATGGATCCCGCAACCTCTGCATTGGAGTTTTAGCCATTGGACCATTAGGAAAGTTCCAGCATCTGCATTTTAAACAAGGTGTTCAGGTGGTTCATGAGCACTTGGGAGTTTGGAGCTGAGGGACTCAGCTAGCCCCATTTATTAACCAGCAGCACCTCCCCATGAAGGCGGGAGGAGCTCACAGCCCTGACGATGTTACAGGGTGACTGAGAGAAGATGCTGGTCAGAGAAGAAACCTCCAGGCTGGCTGCCCCCTAGTCAAACACCTCTGAGGGGCCCCTCTCCAGGAAGACCATTCATATGGGAAAAGAGGGGTACAGATCCACTGAAACCCTGAGTGGTGTCTGGTGAAGGGAGAATCCTGCATAAACGATGAAGCAAATTAACCTCATTGCAAGACTGAGAGCACTACAGCCTTGGTCAGCCCCGGAGAGGCTGTGTTTGCAAAGTGCCTGGAGCCTTAGCCCTGTGTGTGTGCTGTGTTGTAAACAATCCTCTCCACAATATGCATGGTGAGGAAAAAGGTCTGCTTTCTTTCATAAACAGAACCGCTTGTGCCTGCGTAAAAGGAAATACTAGTTGATTAAGACCTTTTCTGAGAGGGTACAGAAACCTCTGTCTCCAAAGAGAGGGAAGGGCTTTTTCTTTGCTGTGAAGTGAAACCAGTCTCTGAATCCAACTTTCTCTTTCTCACTGCCCTGTCCACAAGAGATTTTCTCTGTTGATATTTTTAACGGAGACATTAGTTTTCAGTTGACAGAACCCATGATCTGCTCCTTCACTGAACCCTGGACCCAAGATGTAGAGCTCTGGCTGTCCTGTAAACAGACAGGGCGAGGGGACGCCAGAGACTTCCAGCAATGGTGCTTGCTACCCGAGTCGGGTCCCTCCCCAGCGCCTCTGCAAGGCTCGAGGCCCTTCCTAAGGGTTTGCCCTCCAGGGAGTGGTCTTGGCGGGGCCCCTGGGGCCCAGGGCCCGCCCTGTGTGCTCTGGGCAGAGGCCCTGTCCATCAGCACTCCTCTGGGGTCTGTCCCGTTTTAGTCAGGAATGTTCCCCAGATAAAGAACCCAGAGGAATGCAGGCCCTCCGTTGCAGTGACCCAGGGACAGCGGATCTTTATCACGCACTGGGCAAGTGCAGGCAGCCCCTCAGACTACGCCGCCGTGTGAAACCCCCAAACGGGGATGACACTGAAATCAGGGAACTGAGTCCAGGAAAAGAAGGCGCTGGTGACGCCTTCCCCAGCTCATCTCTGACCTGGGGGTCCCAACACCCACTTCTTTCCCGGCCCGGCTCCTCCTCTGAGCCTGACCTCCCCGGGACTGCAGATTACTGAACGGTTATATTTAGCAAGTCCAGGGAAGGGACGAGCCGGTCCAGCCCACCAGGCCTCTTCCTTCAGAGACCCGGATTCCTTTGTCTTCTCCCTTCCCTTCCCTTCCTAGTCCTTCCTGCCGGCTGGCCCTTAACCCCTTCCTGGCCTGAGGACTTGCCTACTGGCCTCACCCTTAGGCAGGACAGACAGACTCTGAGAGGTTGTCACCCAAGTGTCTAGGGACCCAAACTCCTGCCTGAAATTCTGCTCCATAAACCTCTCTCCTGGAACCTGAATATTTTTTGTCATCCAGTGTTTCCTCATAAAATTATGTAAGTACCCTTGGGAAGGGAAATGACAAGCTTTTCTTTTATCAGCTCACAGGCTCTGAAGAATGGGTCCAAGTCAAGGCTTTGGAGGAGAAAGAGCACACTGGAGTCTGAGAAAGCTGACTTTTGGTGACAAGAGGAGGACTGACGAGTCTCCCAAACCCACTAAAATGGAGCGAAGGAGTGAAAAAAAAAAAACCATAAATCCACAAGGGCCAAAATCAATGGACAGGAACTCAGAGGAAAGAATACACAACTTTGCTACAGCTGTGAATAAAATGAAAGGTCACCAGAATGGAAACCCTAAATGTGGATTTAGGGTTTGTGAGTGGGATGAGGGGTGAGGTGGAGTGTGGGAGGCAGTGCGCTTGAGAGCCCTGGTGTTAGGGGAAACGCTGACGGACACTGCCCACCCTAGTCAGGCACCGCAGTAACCGTGTGTGTGAGGTACTTTATGACAGGGAGGAGATTCTGGTAAGGAACACAGGACTAACAAGCCACCACTGAAAGGTCAAAAAGGAGACACCAGCCCATATGTCTTACCAACATATGGTAAGAATTACCCAGAATCCTTCTCGCTGGCATCCATCTTGGCTGAACAATGTGGGCAGCACCAGGAAGGACCCTGAGTCAGAATGATTGGCCAGAGACAGCCTGGAGACTAGTAGCATCACCATAATACCAGCTAGATGGCAGAGAAGTCCTCCTGGGTTCCCTTACCCTCCTGCTCTCCACCCAGCTGCCCCTTCCCAATTAAAGTCTCTCGTTTTGTCAGCACGTGTGTATCCTTGAACAATTCATTTCCTGGTGTCAGACAAGAGCCCTCTCTCCGGCCCCAGAAGGGTTCTTCCTTCCTGTAACCCTAGATCTTGTTGTTCCGCTAGGAAGGCAATAGGCAATATCTAAAACTGAAAAATCGAGCTGTAGTTGAGTAGGCTTATATTTCAAAACTGCAGAGTAAGTACCAGAAAAAACAAAAGCAGAGGCCTCAGAAGTGCAGAGGTCTACATCAGGGATTCCCACTTTTCCTTCCAAATCCAGCAGTGTTCAGTTTTTCAACAAGTTAATGTTTCTTCTTGTAATAGACATAAAATTCTATGCTCCCTCCCCCCCCCCCCAAATGAGAGAAATGAGAAGGAATAGAGAAATGCTTTTGACCTCAGGTTTCTACCTGGGGCTGGCTCAGCTGGGATGTTCTGAGGTTTGGCCATTCCGAGGCTGGCTTGGTTGAAATTATCACCGTCACACTTTCGGGAGGAGGGCACAGCACCCTGCCAGTGTTGTTCTGAAGAAATGGGACTAAGAAGACAGTATTCTGCTTTTCCCCCATTGGTTTGAAAGGCTTGAACCTATAGGCTGCAGGTCGAGGTGGAGGGATGGGGGAGGGAAGAAGGGGTTGGTCGGGGGTGGTGGGGAGACTAGAAGAAGGCTGAAAAGGCCAAATTCAAAAGGAAGAATTTGCCTCTCCTTTACTTCCCAGGGGTTTTCTATCTTCCATAGTGGACTCCAAATACCAGGTTGCCCTGACCTTGCTGTCTACACTTGGCGTCTCAGCCTGTATCTGGAGCAGGCACCTGGCCAGCACCAGCATGGGTACCAATTCCTCCCGGAGCCCCAGTGAGGCCCTACGGTGGCTGGGGACTGCTGGTCTGGGTGGGTGAGCTGGCTGCTGATGGGCAAATCCAGTTCCCTGCTTTTTCCTGCACAGTCCTCTTTCATGAGCGCAATAAAAGCCAGGATCAGGTTGCCAGGATCCCCAAGCTAATAACTCAGAAGTCTTCATCCCTCAGGGCCATCGTACCTACCTGGCTGGCAAAAATGCTTAGGAGGGAAACAGATTGGAACACTCTAGTTTGGGCAGCTTTGCAAAATGTGTGCAATGAGAATAAAATAAGATGGTATGGACCACTTGAGAAAGCCCCTGACATATAGTCAGCATTCAATAAAACATCCCTGACTATACTGATAATAACCGCTGTCACCCACTTTGGCCAGGAAATGTGCTGGAAACTGATAAATCTACACTGTAGTCATTTACCAGAAAAGGCTTTTCATTTCTTAATTAATAAAAAAATAGTTTAATAAATCCATTGTTTGTTGATAAGCACATCCCTGGATTCCAGAGGTTTCAGCTTTGTATCTCTGTGTGTAAAACAAAATAGCCAATCCTGGCAGAGGTAACTGGAAGCTTCTCCTCTCCTGTCTCTTTGTCCTAACAAAGGCAGCTGGGAGTTCCCTGGCAATCCAGTGGTTAGAAGTCCTGCTTTCATTGCCAGCCTGAGGCCTGGGTTCCATCTCTAGTCTGGGAACTAAAATCCTGCAAGCCAAAAAAGAAAAAAGAAAGGGAGTTAGCTAGACGATCTAGTATTCTGCTGAGTGAAGCTGTCACAATTTTTGTAACCATTCCCTAAGTGCTAGGTATTTGCTTGTTTCTTACTTTACACATTACTTATTGTGCTGGCTGGGCATTTTTGTTTCAAAAGTCTTTTGCCATATTTAAGATGATTTCCTTGTATTAGACTCACTACAGGGAACTATTAAAGGGGAATCAAGATTTTTAAAAGCTCTTGAATTTTACTCTGTAAGACTTGAGCTAATTTATAGTCTCAATGGGAGTATTGGATTGGATTTTATTGGATTCATTTAAAAAATAAGTTTAATTATTTGAAAAATAGAAATGGCATTTTCTTTTAACCTAGAAGTATTTATTAGGCTTGTGAGATTGAACAGCGGCTTGTATGTCTGCTAACTAGTTGTATGTCTATGTGAATTTTTTGTTCATATCTTTTAGGCACTTCTGCCTATTTAGGAACAAATATGATAAACTTAAATAATTATTGGGGCTTCCCCTGTAGCTCAGTGGTAAAGAATTTGCCTGCAGCAGGAGCCGCAGGAGATGCAGGTTTGATCCCTGGGTGGGGAAGATGCTCTGGAGTAGCAAATGGCAACCCACTCCAGGATTCTTGCCTGGAGAAGCCCATGGACAGTGAGCTACAGTCCATGGCCTTGCAAATTGTCAGACATGGCTGAGCAACTAAGCACACGCACAGCACACATATATATATTCCCCTAAGATTAGTAGATTTTGCTGTATCTATATTCCCCACCCCACTTCTCTCTATATATATACACATTACATGCCTGCACATTTTTCCCCTCATAAACTTGCTTTTACAACCTCCATAAATCATCCTAAGGTCAAAACTCTAAGGATTCACAATAGCCCAGGGGGTTGGCTGTGCCATTGCAGAGTTTGAGGAAAAGGCAGCAGACAGCTTCCTGGGTTTTTCCCCTCTGTGTGGGAGACTAAGCAGCAAAAGTCTGTTGTAAACACAGAGGGGGAAAAAACCTAGGTTTTTCCCAGGGCCATGAACCAGGAAATACTGTGAAGTCTACAAAGTTCTGGCTCTCACTGACCACACATTAAACCTGGAGCACATGTGAAGTCAGAAGAGACTAGAAAGGGCTGGGAAGAGAGTTGGGGAGCTGGCTGTCAGAGACCAGGGTGTCTGTGGATGACCTCAGGTTGGTCTTCCAGGACCTTTCCTGTAAGGAAGCAGGCAAGATGCAAATACTCCTGGAGGACACGAGAGCGAATGTTTAGAATAGTGACCGCCTTGACCCTGCAAGATGTTCAACTAGAAGAAAAGATTCCTTTTGTTGGATTTAGGCAAGGAAAGTAATTTAAACACTTGAGGGGTTTTCGTTGATAAATATTGGAGTCAAGGATGACCCAAGAGTTTAGTTAGCCAGAGAGCAGGAAGGCACCCACCCTTCCCTGAGCATCTGTATCTCCAGGATCTAGGTCTGTGTTCCTTCAACTGCTGAGAGTCCAACCTTGGGCTTCCCTGGTGGTCCAGTGGTTAAGAATCCACCTTGCAGTGCAGGGGACAAGCGTGGGTCCCTCCTCCAGGAAGATCCCACGTTCCGAGAGGCAACGAAGTCCACGCACCACAGCTACTGAAGCCTGGGGTCTAGAGCCCGGAAGCCACAGCCACTGAAGCCTGCCTGCCCTGGAGCCTGCGCTCGGTGACAAGCGAAGCCACTGCAGCGAGAAACCTGAGCACCACAACTGGAGAGTAGTCCCCACTTGCTGCAACTAGAGAAACCCCCCACCCTTCCCCTCTCCCCCCTGCCCCACCCCGGCTCAGCAAAAAAATACCCAGTGCAGCCAAAAATAAAAAACAAACAAACAAAAAAAACCTCTTCAACTGGGACTTCCCTGGCCCTCCTATGGTTAAGATGCCCCTCTTCGACAGCATGGGGGCATGGGTTTGATCCCTAGTGGGGGGGTTAACTATTCTTAGATGCATATATATGTGTGTGTGTGTGTGTGTGTGTGTGTGTGCATGCTCAGCTGCTCAGTCATGTCCGACCCTGTGGGATCCTATAAACTATAGCCCACAAGGCTCCTCTGTCCATGGGATTCTCCGAGCAAGAATACTGGAGTGAGTTGCCATGCCCTCCTCCAGGGGATCTTCCCAAGCCAGGGACTGGACCTAAGTCTCTTATGTCTCCTGCATTGGCAGGTGAGTTCTTTACTACTAGCGCCTCCTGGGAAGCCCGTATGTGTGTATGTATTTGTGTATATATATATATATATATATATATATGTGTGTGTGTGTGTGTGTGTGTGTGTGTGTGTGTGTGGAATTCTATTGTTGTTTGAGCATAAAAGAAGCAACAGAGTGCAAGGACCTGTTAAGAAGATAAACAGCGCCTTATGACCTTATAGCCTTTCTGACTCCCTTTCCCTCTCCTAGGAAAACCTCATCTGACCTCCCAGGGTACAGTCGTCCAATTCTTTATCTGTTCTCTTTTCAGTCTATTGTTCATGGCACAAATTTTCACATTCTTTCATGGTTTTGTTTTTGACACTTAAAACCCAAGCATTTGGACCTAAAGACTCCTTTATCTCTCAAAATGGCTGTCATTTAAGATTTTGGGTTTCTAAGTTGGGTCATTGATTTAGTTTCTTTTGACTGCTATAACAAACGACGACATGCATGGTGGCTTAAAACAATACATGTATGTTATCTTACAGCGCTGGCGATCCAAAGTCTAACACAGGTCTCGCTGGACTAAAGTCGAGGTGTCGAGGTGTTGGCAGGGCTGCGTTTCTTCTGGGGGCTCTAGGGGAGAATCCCTTTCTCGCTTCTTACAGCTTCTCGAGGCAGCCTACATTCACTGACTTGTGGCCCTCCTCCTCTGACTCCAAGGCCAGGGGCATGCAGCTGAGCTCTGCTCACGCTGCCATCTTGCTGGGTCTCTCTTTTGCCACTTCTCTTCCACTTGTAAGGCTCCTTGTGACTACATTACCACCAGGATAATCTCCTCCACTCAAGATCAACTCATCACAAACTTAATTCCCTCTGTAACTTTATTTCCCCTTTGCCATGTAACCTAGCAAGTTCACAAATTCTAGGAATTAGGAATTGGACATCTTTGTGGTGGGGGGCAGTATTCTGCCTCCCACAGTCACACCAAGCTTTATCCAATTAGCACAATCCATTGCCCTGGCTACAGTCCTAGGCAATAGCCTAATGTAGTCCAATCAGACTGAATGTCCACTCTAGCCAGAAACCCTGGGACAGAAGGACTTTTCCTCTGCTCTAGATCTGTCCTGCCTAGTACAGGAGCCACTGGGCACATGAGGCTATTGACACTTGAAATGTGGGTGCTCTGACTTAACGATGTTCTTTAAGTGTAGTGAAAGTGAAAGTCACTCAGTCATGTCCGACTCTTGGCGACCTCATGGACTTTACAGTTCATGGAATTCTCCAGGCCAGAATACTGGAGTGGGTAGCCTTTCCCTTCTCCAACAGGTCTTCCCAACCCAGGGACTGAACCCAGGTCTCCTGCATTGCAGGCAGATTCTTTACCAGCTGAGCCACAAGGGAAGCCCTCTTTAAGTGTAAAACACGTATAAAACACATGCCGGAACATCCCTGGTGGTCCAGTGGTCAGGAATCTGCCTGCCATTGCAGGGGACCTGGGCTCCATCCCTAGTCTGGGAAGATTCCACATGCCAGGGGGCAACTAAGCCCAGGCACAACTCTTAAAGCCTGAGCTTAGAGCCTGTGAGCCACAACTGCTAATGCCCACACCCTAGAGTTCGTGTTCCACAGCAAGAGAAGCCACTACAATGAGAAGCCTGGACACTTCTAGAGAGTAGCTCCCACTTGCCGCAACTAGAGAAAGCCCTTGCACAGCAATGATGACCCAGTGCAGTCAAAAATAAATAAATAAAAATATAAAATAAATACTTTAAAAAACACACTGCATTTTGAAGACTTAGTACAAAAAATGAATGCAAAATAGGTTATTAATTTTTTAATGATTACACACTGAGATAATGTTTTGTATACATTGGGTGAAATAGCGTATGTTGCTAGAATTAACTTCACCTTTTTCTTCTCGCTTTTTAAAAAGACGACTACTGGAAAATTTAAAATCACACATAGGGCTTGCATTTATTTCTACCGGACAGTGCTGTGCTAGATGGTACAGTGCATAGATGTGAAGCCTGGAATTATTGGAGCAGTTTGGGCCAGAATGTGGGGAGTCAGCTTTGGATGAAGCGGAAACTGATGAAGGCAGAACAGAGAGAGGAAGAATTCAGCTCCTTGTTGATATCACTGGGCCACTGGTTTAAACAACCTAGAACCTTCCAACCATAATCTTCCCAGTCTAGTATCCACCCAGACTGTGGGTCCCCTCTTCTTCAGCCCCCTGGACTTCCCCAGGCTGCATCTCCTTCCTTTCGTCTCAAATAGAATGTCTAAATACAGCTTTGCGTAATTACAATTTTTTTTAAAGTAGTGCTTTATAAAATGTTAAAAGTGGCACATATTCATTATAGACAGTTCAGCCAATATATTAAAGGAAGACAATAACACCTCTGACCCTGCCACTCAGAGACTGCCTCTGCTAATGTTGCTTCTTCCTAAGTCAAGCAAACGTTTGGTCCTGGAACGTGTAAAACTCAAATGGTGTTTAAGTCAAAAGGACAACAATCATGACATCATCCATCCAGTGACCAGCATCCAGAATGTCTGCCTGCAGACAGAGCAGCTGCTGAGGGGTGATCTCCCACTTTCTTCTTCTGGTACCTGCTCCTTTTCTGGGTCTCTCTGTTCATCTCCAGGACTTTGGAGGATTTGGGGTCTCAGTTCTCAAACCATGTCATTTCCAAGTCATCTTCAGGGCACACAGCTGCCGCCTCCTTGAAGATAAAGGGTTCCCTTGTCCTTCTGCCTTTCCGTGGACTTTCAGCCCCTTCCAGGCCTGTTCTGTGGCTCCCATCATGTAGCATTCCTTTCACAGCTGCAGGAAGTGGTTAGTTCATCCCTACCATCAACAGCTGAAGCGCCTCTGTAAGCCTCCTGTTTTCAGCGCCTCCTTCAATTCCAGTGGCCTTAAAGCCATGTCTGCTTCTACCCAAGCAGAGTTTAGGATGCCTTAGAAAATTGTTGATTTTTCAAGATTGGAATAAAGGTTTGCCCGTAATGATACAGAAATCCCATAAGTGTAGGGTGAGAATCTCACAATAACAAAGATACAAGACAGCAGAAGACCACCCTACTCCAAGACCTGCTTCCTGCTGTGTGCTCTTGCTCATAAGAGATCGCCCAAGCCCAGAGAGCGCCATGTCCCCAAGCATAAGGCAAAACTCCCTGCCTCCAAAAGGATATTTCGCACCAGTTTAGAAGAGGGCAACAGAGGGTGAGATGGTTGGATGACATCACCGACTCAATGGACATGAATATGAGCAAACTCCAGAAGACAGTGGAGGACAGAGGAGTCTGGCATGCTACAGTCCCTGAGGTTGCAAAGAGTCACATACGACTGAACAACAACATTGACCCAGCTTATCTGTTTTTCTGGAGTGACTTTTTCATGTGGGTGGGAGCAGGTGCAAATCACAGATCTGAAATAAGGATATTCTAGGACATTTTCTATTCAATATATATTACGTTTTACTAAAAACTTTAAATTACTTTTTTGGATGTTGAAGAGTTTTTTGGTTAATTTTACATTTATTTATTTTTTAATTGAAGGATAATTGCTTTACAGAATTTTGTTGGTTTCTGCCAAACATCAACATGAATCAGCCTTAGGTATGCATGTGTTCCCTTCCTTTTGAACCTCCAACAACTCAGCGGTTATTTCGTTCATAAATAGATCTAAGATTAAAGTTATTCTAAGATTTTAGAAAGGTTCTGTATTACTTAAACAAAGTATTAGAAGTTAGAAGTGAGGTTTTGCCGGTGTTTGTATCATGCCCAGGAGCACAGGACTTGCTCAGTCCTGTGGCCCACAGCTCCAAGGGGCTTGTCTGCAGGGAAGAATAGTCAGATGGGAAACAAAGCATGATTTGGTCATAGGTGGCCAAGCCTTCCATACTCCCACGTGTGGGTTGTCTTGGGGGAATTGCACTGGAGAATATGGCTTAGACCAGAGAGAGACAGGGGAACTCTCTGATCTCTGCCTTCTTGAATCCAAGAAGGTTATCTGCAGAGCAGCCTCAAGGTAATCAACTCAGCCCATTGTAGGCAGAGAGGAGCAGAACAAAGACTTAGACAAGCCTGATTGCTCAGAGAAACTGACCTTGACCCTCTCTGCTTATTTTCCTAGGATGCAGAAGTCAGAAAGAGCACAAATTGGCCTGTGGGATAAAGCCCCTGCCATGGGTACTCACTACAAGGGAACGGGAAGGGTGAAGGGGAGCACTGAGTACCGCCTTGATCCTCACCGGTACCCCACGATGGAGAAAGTCTTAGTCCCCGTTACAGGTGAAGAAACTTAAACTCCGGGAGGTTAAGTCATGCTGTGGTTAATTTTATGTGTGAACCTGACTGCCCAAGGTATGCAGAGAGGCCAGGGAAAACAAGATTTCCAGGTGTGTCTCTGAGGATGTCTTCCCATCGGCCTGCAGGGATGAAAGGAATCAGCCTGAGGATGAACTAAGTAGAAAGAAAGTTACCAGCCTAGCATCTTATAAGGGCAATTCACACTACATGCAGAGACATAAGTCTGCCGAGAAACCAAAGATTCCTCTTTACGTGATTGGGGAAGGAAAATTAACTGAATTTAAAACATCTGCTCCTTTCTTCTGATGAGATTATGGAGAAAATCTTCTGATGAGATTATGGAGAAAAAAAAAGCAGAAAGCTTTCTGAGTAGGTGTTTAGAGGAACAAATTACGATCTCTTATGGAATGAAACCTCTAGCCAAGTGCCATGAAGACATTATGGCCCTGGGGCGGGGATGATGATCCTCTATCCGCCTGGAATCCTAAGTATGACAGCAAGTTAGTTGTTCCCTCTGCCATTCATGGTCCTAGTTCTTCCTCCTGGCAACCAGGATGCCCAGAGGACTCTAGTCATTTCAATGAAAGCCTCAGAGTTGCTTCAATTCCCTTTTCTCTCTCTTTTTTTTTTTTTTCTTGGCCACACCCTATGGCATGTGGGATCTTAGTTTCAAGACCAGCGATCAAATCCATGTCCCCTGCATTGATGCATTGGGAGCATGGAGTCTTAACCACTGGACCGCCAGGGAAATCCTTCATTCCCTTCTTTACTCCCTTGGCATGATGCAGACTCAAAGAGAGACACGACTGAACTGAACTGAAGGGTAACTATCTTGGACATCCAGTTTTTCTGTTGATTCCCCATCACTTTTCAGATGACAGAAGATGTGTATTTCCTTCCCAGCTGAAAAGCGCCTATTTCTAAAAGCTCCCTAATTGGTGTTCCTAATACTAGGAGCTTTAGTGTCTGCAGAAAGCTCCAAGGGAGAACTGTGAAATGAGATGTTAGGTCAGAACTTTCTTATCAGGCTGGAATTGTGGCTAAGGCTCAGAGCTGAGGACAGAGGAGCTAATTCTGACACAGTTAGCCAATAACGGGCCAGACAGATTCACCCCGCCCCCTGGGGTTCACAGGAACTGGCAGAACAGGTTCCGCTACCATCCCTGTGCTGCTCCAGACTAATTCTATCTGAGACTGGGGACGAGTCAGGCAGGGAGATGCTCACGTTCTGTGAACCCAGGCAAAGAGTCGGTACCTTCTAGGGAATCACTTGCAGGCAATGAGGATGCCCGTGAGAAGCCCCGCTCTGGTCACTCATTTCCCCCACTGCACATCAGCTTAGATGGCAGGCTTCTGGCCGCCTGTGTTCTGGTGGGAGCAGCAACAAGAGAGCTGGAAAGAAAGCTGGCCTCGGGGGAGGGGCGGCAGCTGGGAGGCTCCATCCCCAGAGCTACCAGCTGCGATGTGGTGGCTTTGCAACCTGGCGGGGCTGAGCGAGGGCTCCAACTCCCTTCTTCTGTGTTTCTGGTGAGGGCTGCCCACAAGAGGCAGCTGCATGTGATGTGGAAGATGGAAGTGGAGTGGTAGCGGTGACCATTCCCAGAAGGTCCAGACAGGGCAGGTCCGGTCACAGCTCACACTGGGTTTTGTGGATCCAATAGATCCGTTATTGGTGTGGGAAGCAAACGGGCTGAAGCTCCAGCTCGGTGGGATCTCTTCCTCCAGCTCTTCCAAACCCTCTCCTGCAGGTCATGGTGACAAGGGAGATGGAGTGGCCTGATGTGGACTTCAGTGAGGGGCAGGGCGAGGTCAGCTGCCCCCCTTTTGCCCACTTTGCATTCATCTTACCTTCTCCATCACCCACCCTGAGACTTTGGGCTTGGCCCCAGATTCAGGAGGGACAGCTGGACTGAGACTGTTTAACTGGCTTTCTCAGTTGCCTTAACCCCCTTATTCAACATCGTTCCTAGTGATTCGGCTTCTCGGAGCTAGCACTGCCTGGTACATGTCGTTTCTTTCCAAAACCAGTTATCAGACTTCCAGATCACGTAGGGAAACTTGGTACAATAAAAAGAGCACAGTTCTGGGATTCAGATATGTGTTCCAATTTCATCTTTCGACTGACTTGCTGTGTGACTTGGGTCATGTCACTTAACCCTCCAAGTGTCGGTTACATCACTGTTACATAAACAGGGTGTGGATTAGGTGTTCTCCAAAGATGTTCTCAACTTTAAACATATAAGGAAACACATGACATTAGATTTGTGGTTATCAGAGGCTGCAGGTAGAAGGAGGGAGAACTGGATAAAGGTGATCAAAAGGTATAAACTTCTAGTTATAAGATAAATAAGTACCAGTATGTAGTATACAATACTGATAAGTGTAATTAACACTGCTGTATGTTATATATGATGGTTAAGAATTCCTAAGAATTCCATCACAAGGAAAACAGTTTGTTTCTATTTCTTTACATTTATATCTATATGAGATTATGGATATTCACTAAACTTCTTACAAGAGTCATTTCATGATATATCCATGTCAAATCATTATGCTCTACATTTCAAATTTATACGTTCTATGTGTCAGTTACGTCACAAAAAACCTATAGGGAAGTTTCTGAACTCTTTATAAACAGTTAAGAAAATTAAGTCATACAGAACTATCACTAATGGTTAATTCCAAATTTTAAAAACAATTCTCCTGCAACTCAGTTACGATAAACACTTTTGAGGACACATACAAAGTGCAAAACTACTATTCTTCATCCTTTGGGAACTTCCCCTGGCTCACAGTGTTACTGTTATGTGACCAACTCCTCCCCTTGCTCTTGTTAATTAGAACAGAAGGGACACCTGGCTCCAAGGTGGGGCCCAGGTTCTCTCTCCTGGGAATTGAGAATTGGGACCAAAAAGCTGCCTGTCCGCCTCTGCTGGTATCTCAAGCTGTGGAAATACTGGGTGGGTCACATTTCCATAATCCTCCTGGAGGGCCAGAGAGGCAGAAAAATCGAATTGAGGTCAGAAAGGAGACCACAGCACATGCTCGGAGGGAAGCAGAGACAAGAACTGGGGTGAAAATGTCCTAATGGTTTCTGGTCCTAGTCTGGAGGCCTCTGCTCCTTGGTTCCTGAGACAACCTGTGATTTTATTTATTCCTCCTTTTGGTTTATGCTAACCCAGGTTCATCTTTATTACCGATCCTTAAAGAACTTCAACTGATAATCCAGTAGGAAGATGTATTTTTTCTTTTTTAAATTTTCAGTTCAGTCACTCAGTCGTGTCTGACTCTTTGTGACCCCATGGACTGCAGCACGCCAGGCTTCCCTGTCCGTTACCAACTCCCGAAGCTTGCTCAAACTCATGTCCATCAAATCGATGATGCCATCCAACCATCTCCTCCTCTGTCGTCCCCTTCTCCTGCCTTCAATCTTTCCCAGCATCAGGGTCTTTTCCAATGAGTCAGTTCTTTGCATCAGGTGGCCAAAGTGTTGGAGTTTCAGCTTCAGTATCAGTCCTTTATGTATTTATAAATTTTCCTTATTTTTATTTTGACTGTACTGGGTCTTCCTGTTGGGTGCACGGGCTTAGCTGCCCCGAGTCATGTGGAATCTTAGTTCCCTGACCAGGGATTGAACCCGAGTCCCTTGCATTGGAAGGCAGATTCTTAACCACTGGACTACCAGGAAAACCCCAAGGTATATTCTTTGCTGGATAAAAACTAGCTTTAAACTTCTCGTTGATTCTTTATTATTATGCTTCTTCATCCAAAACAGAAATTTTGGCTTTGAAAAGTTGCCTAGCCCTGCTAGAAAATGGATATTCTCAAACAGCTAATAATACTATGTTTGTCTGATAGCAAGAGTGACACTGTTTCCTTAGCATTAGTGTTTCTATGGCAAGAAAGCATTAACCACCCACCTGAACATTCTCAAACAAAAACACAAGGAGTCACCAACAGTCTCATACTGGAGCTGTGGCCTTGGCACACACATGTATGGTTCAAGTCTAGGACTGCCATTTCCTCTCTGTGCGCCCTTGGGTAAATGTATACACTCTCTGGCCTGCAATTACTCCATCTATTAAACAGAAACAATGCCTTCTAAACAAAGCTGCTGTGATGTTTACACGAACTGCTGTATGCCAAAGAACTTTATAAATTATAAAGCTCTTTACCAACGAGAATGGTAGATACTGGATATTATGCCTGTGTCGAAATAGAATAGAAAACACACACAACAGAAGGAAGACAAAGGAAATACCGTCAGACATCAGGCTTCCAAATGAACAGCTGAAAACTCAATGGAAAAGTCTCTTCCCCCACCTCCCAATTAATGTAAAATAAGAGTAACTGGAACAACAGAAAGGATCTCCTTCATGTTTACACTAAGGCAGAGAAGTCATGTCATTCTGTCCCAGAAGGCAATCAAGTGGACGTGGGCACGAGCAGGAACTCTAGCCTACAGACTCAAACGCACGTTCCTGTGGTTAGCTCCATGAGCCGTGGCACGTCATCCAGATATACAAACACCTCTGAATGTACATAACGCCCTTATAGGGTATACACATGTTTGCACAGAGAGTGGGGCTTCCAGAGTGAGAGCCTAGCCTGGGATGTCCCCTGGAAATTCAGACATGTTCAGACATGAAAGAAGGGCCAGATGTGAGGCCACCTGGGATTTATTTACATGAGATGGTGCACGCAAGGGACAATGATGGGACGTGCTGGGACAGAGAGCAGACCCCTCCAAGAATAAGACCACCTGTCTTTGGGAAACAGAGCCATTTAAGGTGCTTTGGTAATGAAATGAAGGGCAGAAAGATGTAGAAAGGGACATGTACACAAACCCACACACAAAAAACACATAATCTCATGTCTAATGTGTCCAGGGGTCATGGTCAAAGAGATCCAGCTCTCCTTGCCCCAGACAGGCCTGTTGGTCCCAGAACTTTAGGGTGCAGTAGAGAGCCAGTTTATGAATACGCTGCCTTGGTGTCCCAGATGACCTCAGGATCCCTCTCTTGTGACCAAGAACGAAGAAGACGGCTGCATCGCTAGAGTCTGTGAGGGCCAAGTAAGAGCGTAAGAAGATACTGGTGGATCTCACTGCTTCCCCACTTTAATATGGTGCCTGTTTATAAAAAGCAACAAAACCAAGAAAAAGACAGATGATCGACAGTCCATTGTGATCCGGCCCCGCTGGTCTCTCTAGCTCACATCAGTCTCCTCTCACTGCTTATCTGGCCAGTGCCCATGGCAACTTCCTCCCCACCCAAGGGTGAGGTTGCCTGCACCCTCTAGAAAAACCCCTGTGACTCTACTCAGATGCAGAGGTTTGCAGGGCCACAGTGTCCTGACCCTATGACCCCCTCAGAGTGGGGCAGTCTTAACAGGACACGCGCACTATCCTTTAATGCTCAAAACACTGTCAGCTCCTGAAGAAAACAAAACCTAATTTGAAAAGATAGACAAACATCGGTTTCATTGCAGCATTATTCATAACAGGCAAGACATGGAAGCAACCATCAACAGATGAATAGAAAACGATGTGGCATATATACACAATCGAATGTTACTGAGCCGTAAAAAAGAATGGCTGAGAAAGACACACACTGTATGATCTCACTTACATGTGGAATCTAAAAATCAAAGCAAACAAAGAAGGAAAACAAAACAGAGACTCACAGAGAACAAACAGGAAATTTCCAGAGGGGGTGAGGTCTGGGTGAAATAAGTGAAAGGGATTAAGATTTATAAGCCTCCATTTATAAAATAAATAAGTCACAGGGACGTAGTACACAGCAGAAGAAATACGGTCAATAATACTGCAATAACTTTGTACACTAACGGACTTATTGAGGTGAACATTTCCTAGCTTATGCAAATATCAGATCAGTATGCAGTACACCTGAAACTCACCCAATATTGTACGTCAACAGTATTTCGATTAAAAGACTTACAAGGATGGGTGCACAGTAACGCAAATGAATTTAATATCCCTGAACTGCACACTTAAAAATTACTAAGATGGTGAAAGTGAAAACGTTAGATTAATAGCAGGAAAATCCATCCTCGAGGTGTGAGGGCATGTCGACCCAAAGATGTGAAGAGAAGAAAGTCCCAGCCTGCGGTGTGAGGGGGAGGTGCGGGGATAGAGAGAGCCCCTTGGCTCCTCTTTTTATGTTTTCCCTCCCCCTGGGCCTGCCCTATGCAAATTGGGCTGGCCAGGAATGCTGTTTGTTCTACCTGAAGTCCTCACTCCAGTCCTCCGACCTTCCTTTGACCTTCCTTTGTTCTATTTTCCTGGGCTTTTCCCTTCCTTGTCTTTTAGCCACTGACATTTTGGACTCCTGTTTCCTATTCTAACTACCCAACAGTATCATTAGCCATCAGGGAAGTGCAACTAAGATGGTAGTTTTATCTTATTCTATTTTACCATAATAAAAGAAAGACATTTCCCTCAAAAAACAAAACAAAACATGCCACTAACCACTTAATGGCTTCCTAGCTTTTTCTCTTCTGGATCACCAAGGAGTCAAACGGATGACACCACCCACCTTGGGAGGAAGTGTCATGGAAGGAAACAGGACAGAAGGAGGCAGGAGGCCCAATCCAGCTGGAATATCTCAACTGTGTAAGTTACAAAGTGGGTGATAAGTGAGACACGACCAGGCTCCTCTCAGGGCTTGGAGGGGACACCCGAGCCAGTGGGGGCCCTGGTGCTCCACGGGGACCCCAGCCCTGCTCAGTCTTTCCTGTCTCGCTCCAGCCCTAGGGGCCCCCTTTGCATGAACACGTCAGCTCCGTACTCAAGCTTTTGCTTTTGCCCGTCTCAGCCTGGCTCTTCTTCCCTCAGATACCTGTACAGCTCCTTCCACATTTCCTTCAGGTCTCTGCTCAAATACCACTGTGTCAGCAAGCACTTCGCAGGCATCCTGTCCAAAAGATAGCTGCCACCATTTCCTTCTCTCCCACCCTCTGTATTCCTCTCCCTGATTTGATATCAAGCTGTTTGCTGTCTCCCACATCAGATGTGACAGAAGAGACCTTATTTCATTTACCGCTTTATCCCCAGTACCGTCACAGTGCCTGGCACATGGTAAAGGGTCAATAAATACTTGTTGAACCAGTAGATATTTTGATAATTACAAGTATATCTCTGTGAGTGCTCGGTGACAAGCTTCTACTAGGTGGTATGATTCTCAAGAGCAGGAAATGTACTTATTTTTTCACTTGTTTTTTCCACCAAAGTTTCTGTGCACTCCATGCGTACTGTTCTGCTATAATAAAATACCATGGACAAGGTGGCTTAAACCACAGAACTTTAATTTCTCAAGTGCAAGATCAACCAGCTGTCAGGCTTGGTTTCTGGGGAGAGCTCTTTCTGACCTGCACGTGGCTGCTTTCTCCCTGTGACCTCACATGGTCTTTCCTCTGTGTGCACACATGGGAGAGATCTCTGGTTTCCACAGAGTCTCTCACTCTTAGGAGGACCCCAATCTCAGTGGATCAGGGCCTTCCCCATATGACTTATTTATGACTTCACCCTTAATTACCCTCCTAAAGGCCCTAGCTCCAAACTCAGTCACATGGAAGGTTAGGTCTTCAACACATGAGTTTTTGAAGGACACAATTCAGCCCATAGCACTGTGTTAGGAAGTGGAGGTGCAACAAAATAGTCCTGACCTCAATCTGCATGGAATTTGCAACATTTACTACAAAGAGTAAAATATGACAAAAATGTTCCCAGGTGGGGAGTTGCTAAAGGCAGTTTGTCAAAGGGCACTGTAGGGGCTTCCCTGGTGGTCCTGGTGGTTAAGACTCTGCACCCAAATGCAGGGGGCCTGGGTTTGATCCTTGGTCAGGGAACTAGATCCCATATGCCGGAACTGAGAGCTGGTGTGGCTAAAAAAGAGTACAGAGAGCTCATGCTGCTGCTGCTGCTGCTAAGTCGCTTCAGACTTGTCCGACTCCTAGCGACCCCATGGGCTGCAGCCTACCAGGCTCCTCCGTCCATGGGATTTTCCAGGGAAGAGTACTGGAGTGGACAGAGAGCTCATACAGGGATTTAAAAACAAAAAGCACTGCGGGAAGCAGGTGACAGATACCAGCAACAGCAACAATAACGGTAGCTGATGTTTACTCTGTACTTCCTATGGGCCAAGCAGTGTTATAAACAAGAAAGAACAGTGAGATAGACACCACTATCTTCCGTCTACCGCAGGGGTGCAAAGGGGAGCTCACCAGGCTCTTCTGTCCATGGGATTCTCCAGGGAAGAATACTGGAGCGGGTTGCCATCTCCTTCTCCAGGAGATCTTCCTGACCCAGGGATCAAACCTGGGTTTCCTTCATTGCAGGCAGACTCTATACTGTCTGAGCCACCAGGGAAGCTCTCTCTGTTGGCTGAATTGAAGCGACATCCCAGCACGGTCCATAACCTACAAGATCAGATATGGACCGTCTTGTACCGTGTGGTTACTCACCATCTGATTATTCATAATAACTGGTATTAGTTCAGTACTTGGCCAGTTTACAAAGCATTTTCATATGCCTTAGATGAGTTAGTCTTCATAATACTACTACTTGGTAGGTACTGTGATCCAAGTTTAAAATTTTTAATTTATTTACTCATTTATTTATTTATTCTTTTTTTTTTTTTTTTTTTTTGCCACACCATGAGCGGTGGCATGTGGGATCTTAGTTCCCCCACCAGAGGTCGAACCACGCACCCTGCATTGGAAATGCAGAGTCTTAACTCCTGGACTACCAGGGGAGTCCCGTGACCCCATTTTATAGGAGAGGAAATGGAGAGTAAGAATGAAAGGAAAAGAAATGAAATGTCAGGAAACAAAATGGCTTTTCCTTGAATGAATGGGGGCTTTGGAGGCACTTGACTGGAATCCCTGACCTTAGGCTTGGATTCCACTACCATGAGGTCTTGAGCAAGTTGCCTTGTCAAGGGAGTCCTTTCCTAAGCCCAGGCTTGTTGCCTGGAAGTAGGGTTTCTCAGCCTCGGCACCACTGACATTTGTGGGGGCTGGGCTGTGTGTCCTGGGATACACAGCAGCAACCCTGGTCTCTGCCCACTAGAGGCTAGAGCACCTGCCTCCCTGCTTTGACAACCCAGGATGCCTGCAGACATCTCCCAATGTGCCCTGGGGATAAAATTGCTCCTGATTGAGAACCACCTTAGCAAGAGGCTGGGGAGAGCCAGGAGTCATAGAAACTCATCCCCCAGAACATGGCCATATATAGAGATGGGGCCCTGCATCCTGTCAGCCCTGCACCCATCAAAGGTCACCTTGATCTTCAAAGCAGGAATCCATACTTTGCACTCAATATGTGTTTTATTAATGCATAATGTTATAAATATTTATACCCAGCTCTGCCACAGTCCCCCACTCCCCTTGGCAACATTGGAGGGGCCAGTCACGGCAGCTGGGAGAGGGGTGAGGGATGTGGCCAGACATAGAGTTCCCAGAGCCAGCAACAGGCTGATGGACTGACCCATCTAGGGGATCCTGGGCCCACCTGGCCTTGGAGGGCTGGTATTGGGCCCTAGGGAGCCATGCACGCCTTCTAGGATAATTGACTTGAAGACCTATGTTCTAGTCTGGGTTTTGTCTCCTGTGTGATCGCCATGAAGTCCTAGCTGGGTCTTGCCTAACCTCGGGTCAATGATAACCTGCCTCCCTTGCTCAACTGAGATGGAGCATAGAGAGACTCTTTTAAACTAAGTTTGCTGTGTTAAAGAGTCTGCCTGCCATGCAGGAGACACAAGAGACACAGGTTTGACCCCTGGGTCGTGAAGGTCCCCTGGAGGAGGAAATGGCAACTTGCTCCAGTATTCATTCTTGCCCGGAAAATTCCATGGACAGAGGAACCTGGTGAGTTGCCAAGATTCAGACAACACTGGGTACACATGCTCTTAAGGAAAATGAAAAAAACGTGCTGTGCATCAGCTCTCGACATGAAGGGTGCCTGCTCTGGTTCCACAAGCCTCTGACTATCGCCAGAAATCATGCCAGAGACATTCCTTTGCGTGAAGACAAGTCCAGAAAGAATCTGAAATCTGTATCAGCTTCCTGGAATTCTAGCCTGGCCTCCCAGATCTCACACTATCCAGCCCTGCCTTTACCATTGCTTGTCCCAGGGAGACACCCACTCGAGCCGCAGACCCTTCTAGAAGGAGGTCAGGGAAATCTGGGACCAGGAGTGGTTCTTGCCACCACAGCAACCCTGGGTGATCAGGAGCCCTTCGCAGTTTTACTCGGAACATCTGGGGAACCCAAGGAAGCCGAGCAGTCTGTGAGCACCGTCGACCGAGCTAAACAAGAAATGGTTCAAAACACTCTTCTTTTCCCTCTGTACTTCACTTGGATGTTAAATTACCCCTTCTCATCTTAGCGTTTTTCTCAGAAATGGTCCATATGAATCTGCCCTTCCTTTCTGTTGGAGGTTAGTTTTTCTTTTTGTAGCAAACTCCACCCACGCAGCTCATACATAGCATTCAAAACTGGCTGGGGGGCCGAATTCAGTGAGTGGACTTACACGTACTTTTTTTTTTTTAATACATTTACTTTTTTTTAAAGTAACAACTTCAGATATGCAGATGATACCACTAGAATAGCAGAAAGTGAAGAGGAACTGAAGAGCATCCTAACAAGGGTAAAAGAGAGTGAAAAAGCTGGCTTAAAACTCAACATTCAAAAAATGAAGATCATGGCATCCAGTCCCATCACTTTATGGCAAATAGATGGGGAAAAAGTAGAAGCAGTAACAGATTTTATTTTCTCCAAAATCACTGCAGACCATGACTGCAACCACGAAATTAAAAGACACTTGTTCCTTGGAAGGAAAGCTATGACAAATCTAGACAGCATACTAAAAAGCAGAGATATCACTTTGCCAACAAAGGTCTGTATAGTCAAAACTATGGTTTTTCCAGTAGTCATGTATGGATGTGAGAATTGGACCATAAAGAAGGCCGAGCACTGAAGAATTGATGCTTTTGAACTGTGGTGCTGGAGAAGACTCTTGGGAGTCCCTCGGACTGCAAGGAGATTAAACCACTCAATCCTAAAGCAAATCAACTCTGAATATTCATTGGAAGGACTGTTGCTAAAGCTGCAATACTTTGGCCACCTGATGGAAAGAGCCAGCTCTGTCAAAGACCCTCATGCTAGGAAAGATTGAAGGCAAAAGGAGAAGAGGGGGTGGTAGAGGGCAGCGGATGAGATGATTGGATGGCATCACAATCTATGGACATGAATTTGAGCAAAGTCTGGGAGATAGTGAAGGACAGAGAAGCCTGGCGTGCTGCAATCCATGAGGTCACAGAGTCAGACATGACTTAGTGACTGAACAACAGTCACTTTTTTTAAGTCTATCTTAATTTTTTTATTGAATTGTTGCTTCACCCCTTTACTTTACTGGGGATAAACCCTTTATGGTTTAATCTCTCTGGAGACAAAACCTCCCAACTCTTGTGTTTTAAAGCAAATTTTCTCTGGGACAATTTACTCTCAATTGGAGAAGAAAATTTAAATTCCTGAAATCAAGGCTGAAAGGAATAGAACAAGCAAGAGGAGAGAAGCTGTGCCATTGAGTCAGGCTCCTCTCTGGGGACTTTCAAAAGTGCTGGTAAAAAGCTATAGGAAAAAAATTAACAAATCAAAATGAAACAAGAAAGCAGATTTGGCTGAAATGAAAGAGAAATTTAAGTGAAAAATCTGACAAAGCTACTTAGAAGTGTAAATCAATTTTAAGATTAGTCTTTAAGTTCTCGAATTTTGACCTATTTGTTTAATCAAAACACCCGCTCCTATGAACTCTTGCTTGTTCTTCAGATAATACATGATTCTTTCACTGTTCATCACATTTAACGTTTTGCTCCCTGGTGAATCACTGATTCTCCTTGGAGTCCCTGGAAAAGTGTGGAGTCCATCTTTGGTCTCCCTAACCTCTGCTTGCTCATTCATTCATTCAACAAACATTTGTTCAGAGTTTTCTGTGCTTCAGATGGTGTAAAAGGCTGTGGGGACTCAGACCAGGAAGAACTCATAATAAAGGGTGAACATCAAATAGTATACAGGAAAGAGCCACAGCAGAGAATTACCTATGAAATATTGAGTACCCACAGCTGAGGAACCATGAAAGTTCCACTGAGAGCATGGGACTTGGCCATCAAGGTTACACTGAACCATTTTATTATCTCCTCTGCCCGTATTATCTGACTCATTCATCTTCTCCATGAACATGCAAACAAAAATAAACCTCACTTTGCTTCTCATTGAAATATAAACATAAATTGGAGTTTTCTCATGAGTTGTGCAGAGAAAGCAATGATATCCCACTCCAGTACTCTTGCCTGGAAAATCCCATGGATGGAGGAGCCTGGTGGGCTGCAGTCCATGGGGTCTCTAAGAGTCAGACACAACTGAGCGACTTCCCTTTCACTTTTCACTTTCATGCATTGGAGAAGGAAATGGCAACCCACTCCAGTGTTCTTGCCTGGAGAATCCCAGGGACGAGGGAGCCTGGTGGGCTGCCGTCTATGGGGTCACACAGAGTCGGACACGACTGAAGCGACTTAGCAGCAGCAACAGCAGCATGAGTTGTGTTCCTTCTCGTATTCTAGGTCCTCCCAGGAGGAGCCTGTGATCCAGTAGAAGGTCACAGACTTTGGAAAAAAATTAGAACTTCCCACTATTTAATTGCTATGGACCTGGAAAGTGAAAATGTTAGTTGGTCCGTTATATCTGACTCTGTGACCCCATGGATTATAGTCTGCCAGGCTCCTCTGTCCATGAGGATTCTCCAGGTAAGAAGACTGGAGTGGGTTGCCATTCCCTTCTCCAGAGGATCTTTCTGACTCATGGATTGAACCCGTGTCTCCTGCACTGGCAGGCAGATTCTTTACCATCCGAGCTAACAGGGAAGCCCTTGGGCAAGTATAACTTACTTGACCTCACTGGGCCTTAGATTCCTCATCTGAAAAAGATGTGACAAGAAAAATTAGGTGGCAGGCTGCTGTCTGTCAAGATAGCAATAATGTCTATAAAATTACAGACTGTTACACAGACGGCTCCCAGTGATTCAAGCCCACTGGTATTCATGGCATTTATGCCCTTGGGTAGCGTCTTCCCACACTGACACTGGGCTTAGCCTTATGAATTGCTTTGCTAATGGGACCTAACCATGACACAGCAGAGGCTTGACACGCACGTGCACACTGGGGCTTACGCTCTCAAAATCCAGATGACATGCCAAAAGAGAGGTCCCAGCCTCCTGGCTGTCTCCACCAAGTAAGACCTTCCAGCTCCAGCCAATCCAGCTGCTGGAGGCAGTTTCTTTCTTTCTTTTTTTTTTTTTTTTTGGCCACACTGCAACACACACAGGATCTTACTTCCCCAACCAGGTTATCAATCCCACGCTCCCTGCATTGGGATCACAGATCTTAGCCACTGGACCACCAGGAAAGTCCCTGAATGCAGCATCTTGATGGAGTCCGGGCAAGACCAGCAGAAGAACCACCCAGCCAAGCCACAAAATCACGAGAAGTTATAAGCGGTTTTGTTTTCAGCCACTAAGTTTGGGATGACTTGGTAAGCAGGAATACATAATGGATATATTAAATCCTACTACTACGATTTGTTTTTACTCAGAATACCTCTGATACCAAATATGTGAGGCGTTTTCCCACAACAACCAATTTCCCAACTCTCTGGACACCAGCTGGGTTTCCTCTAATTTAAGTTGATTCTGACACCAACTGCCTGAAGTTAGCGCAGACCTGATGGGATAAAGGCTCAGTCCCAAAGACCAATTGCAAGCCCAGGCCTCCCGTACTTCTAACCAATCAGCTGTAAAGCTGGGAGGTAGGATCTCACACTGCCTCCTCAGGCTCAATAATTTGCTAGAATGGCTCATAGAACTCAAGGGTGAGTGAGTGAAGTCGCTCAGTCCTGTCCGACTCTTTGCGACTCCGTGGACTGTAGCCTACCAGGCTCCTCCCTCCATGGGATTCTCCAGGCAAGAGTACTGGAGTGGGTTGCCATTTCCTTCTCCAGGGGATCTTCTCGACCCAGGGATCGAACCTGGGTCTCCAGCATTCCAGGCAAATGCTTTAACCTCTGAGGGCTACAGCCCCAGCCCGCCTCTTAGCACCTTGATGTATTCACCAACCTGGAAGTTCTGCAAACCCTGCACTTTAGGGGTCTGATGAAGGTTTCATTACATAGGCGTGTATGTGCGAGTGCTAGGTCACTTCAGTCATATCTGACTCTGTGTGACCCTATGGACTGTGGCCCGCCAGGCTCCTCTGTCCATGGGATTCTCCAGGCGAGAATACTGGAGTGGAACGCCATGCCCTCCTCCAGGGCATCTTCCCAACTCAGGGACTGAACCCACATCTCTTATGCCTCCTGCATTGGCAGGCAAGTTCTTTACACTAGTGCCACCTGGCATAACTGATTAAATCATTGGTCCTTGGTGATTAACTCAGTCTCCACGAAGTCAGGGGTTGGGGCTGAAAATTCCAACCTTTTAATCACAAGATTGCTTCCTCTGTCGGTCTGCTATCTAGGGAACCCAAAGAGTTACCTCAGTAGAATAACTCAGGTATGGTTGAAAGGGTCTTGTTATGAATACCAAAAGATGCTCCTCTCATACCTATCACTTAGAAAATTCCAAGGAAAGTGTTGGTTAATTTCTATGCATTTGTGAATGTTACAAATTTCCTTCTGCTATTATAATTTCATTTCATTGTGGTCAGAGATCACAAATGTATAATGGTACATTTGCCTATATGTACCTATGGTGTTCTTTATTTGTATAGATCAGAGTTGCTGTCTAGTGTCCTTTTATTTCAGCTTGAGAAACTCCTTGAGTATTTCTTGCAAGGCAGGTTTGCTAACAAGCAATGCTCTTGCTTAAAAATATCTATAAATGTCTTCATTTTGAAGAATAGCTTTGCTGAATATAGAATTCTTGGTTGACAGTCTTTTCTTTGACACCTTGAATATGTCACTCACTGTCTTTTGGTCTCCGTGGCTTCTGATGAGAAATGATCTGTTAATCTTACTGAAGACCCTTTCTTTGTGACGAGCTGCTTCTCCCTTGCTATGTTCAAGATTCTCTTTTTGTCTTTAGCTTTCAGCAGTTGGATTATGATGTGTCTGGGTGTTGGTCTCTTAGACTTTAATCCACTTCGAGTTTGCCAAGGATCTTGAATGTATAGACACCCAAGGGACAGTTTTTATGAACTGCTTTTCCTCCTGTGTATAGGTCATGGTTTTCTTTTTAAAAATATGTTTTGATTTATGCATTTTTAAAATTTGTGTATTCATTTTTTGCTGTGCTGGGTCTTTGTTGCTGTGAGCAGGAGCTACTCTGTCCTTGCGGTGCACGGGCTTCTCTTGTTGCAGGACACAGGCTCCAGGGCACGTGGACCTCAGTGACTGCGGCGCATGGTTTCGGCAGTTGTGGCTCCCGGGCCTTCAAGCACAGGCTCAGCACTAGTGCTGCTGGGGCTTAGCTGCTCCATGGCATGTGGGATCTTCCCAGGCCAGGGATTGAACCCACATCCCCTGCATTGGCAGGCAGATTCTTTATCACTAAGCCACCAGGGAAGCCCCATACTTTTCTGTTTTTTTTTTTTTTTCATATCTTGTAATTTTTGTCAAAAACTGGACATTTTAAAAAATATAATCAGCAACTCTGGAAATCAGATTCTCTTCCCCAGGGGAGGATATATTTTTTTCTCCTGTCTCTCTCTCTTTCTGTTTTGCTATTTGCTTGCCTAGTGACTTTCCTGAACTAATTCTGTAGAGTTTGTATTTTTGGTCCTGCGTGGCCACTGAATTCTTTGCTCATTTAGCTTAGTGGTCAGCTAGTAATTGGATATTTTCTTAAATTCCCCGAACCAACATACACCAAAAGCAAAAATAAATAAGTGGGACTACATCAAACTAAAACATTTCTGCCCAGCAAAGGAAATCATCAGCAAAATGAAAATGCAACATACTGAACGAGAGAAAAATTTTGCAAATTGTATATCTGATAAAGCACTAATGTCCCAAATATATACAGAATTCATACACCTCAATAGCAAAAAATAAGCCATCTGATTAAAAAATGGACAAAAGACCTGAAACAATATTTTTCAAAAAACTACACAGTTTGCCAATAGATATTACATGAGACATACCCTACATCATTAATCATGAGGGAGACACAAATCAAAACCACACTGTGATATCACCTCACACGTGTTGCTGCTGCTAAGTTACTTCAGTCGTGTCCGACTCTGTGCAACCCCATAGATGGCAGCCCACCAGGCTCCTCTGTCCATGGGATTTTCCAGGCCAGAGTACTGGAGTGGGGTGCCATTGCCTTCTCCTCACATGTGTTAGAATGACTGTTATCTAAAAGATTAGAAATAGCAAGTGTTGGTGAGGATGTGGAGGAAAGGGGACCCTTGTGCACAGTTGGTGAGGGTGTAAACTGGTGCAGCCACTAGGAGTATGGAGTTTCTTCCAAAAAAAAAAAAACAGCACTACCATATAATCCAACAATTCCACTTTGGTATGCATCTAAAGAAAATGAAAACACTATTTCAGAAAGATATATGCATTCCCATGTTTATAGCGGCATTATTTGCAATAGCCAAATAATCTTAGTGTCCATTGATAGAGAAACTGTGTTATATGTATATAATGAAATATTATTCAGCCATAAAAGAAGGACATCTTGCCATTTGTGACAACATGGATGGACTTTGAACCATTATGCTGAGTGAAAGAAATCAGACAGACAAAGACAGATACCATATGATCTCACTTATATTTGGAAAAGACTGGTGGTTGCTAGAGGTGAGGGGCAGAGAATGGGGGAAAAGAGTAAACTGTTTTGGTTTCTTTTTGTTTAGTTTATTTGTTGATATAAATTGAATGAGAAAAGCATTCAGAATCCCACTTCTGGGCATATATCCAAAGAAAATCATAACCCCAAAGATACATGCACCCCAGTATTCATTGCAGCGCTAAAGACATGGAAGCAACCTAAATGAACATCGACAGAGGAATGGATAGAAACATGCAGTACATGCGGAATGTTACTCAAGCATACAGTGGAGTATTACTCAAGCATTGAGAAGAATGAAATAATGCCATTTACAGCAACATGGATAGACCTACAGATTGTTATCCTGAGTGAAGCAAGTCAGACAGAGAAGGACGGATATGGTACAATATCACTTATACGTGGAATCTAATACAAATTATGTCAATGAACTTAATTACCAAACAGAAACTGATTCACAGACATCAAAATCAAACTTACGGTTACCAAAGGGGAAAAGTGGGGAGAAGTGACAAATTAGGAGACTGGGATTAACATATACACACTGCTATACATAAAATAGATAATAAAGACCTACTGTATAGCACAGGGAGCTCTACTCAATAATCTGTAGTCACCTACATGGGATAAGAATGTGAAAAAAAAAATGAAAAAATGTATATAAAACAGATTCCCTTTGCTGTACACCTGAAATTAATGCAAAATTGTAAGTCAACTATACTCTAATACAGTTTTTTAAATTTTTTATTAAATTTTTCTTATTTGCTTTGATTTATGTTCATATTTCATATATTACAGGTCATTTATTATAGACACACAGAATTCAGGAGCAGTTTGGTTGGGTTATTCTAGCTCAGGGTTTCTTATTTCAGTCAGATGTCAACTGAGACTGCAGTCATTTGCAAGCTTGGCTGGGGCTAGCGGATTCTCTTTCTTTTATATTCAGCTCTGCTGAGGTATAATTCGTATACAAAAAGCGGAACATAATTAATGTACACGACTTGGTGAGAGGATTCACTTTCACTGTGGCTCTTACACTGAACCAAGCTGGTGCCTGCTGGCAGCTGGGAGCCCCAGTTCCTCTCTCTGTGGACCCTTCCTTGGGGCTGCTGGAGTATCCCGACAACATGGTGGATGGACCTCCCTAGAGATCAAGGAGACCATGGTGAAATCTGCAGTACCATTCATGATCTAGCCTCGAGGGCCACATGAAGTCATTTCTGCCATATTCTATTGGCCCCACAGGACAAGCTGTGATTCCCCGTGGGAAGGGACCACACAAGGTCATGAATACTCGGAGGCTAGGATTACAGGGGGATGGCTAGCACATTGCCCAGTGAATGGGTTCAATTCCTGGTCCCACGATTGTGCCAGTGCACAATCTTAACTTCCTAGGTCTTGAGTGCTGCAGGGGTAGTTTTCTAGAGTCGCCCCAGCTCCTCAGGACCGCGCCTTCCTAGGTGTCTTCAAGAGTTCTGAGAACTGTGCTTACTGTCAGCAAACACTGACCCCCATCATGAAGCTAACGCCAAGATGACTCACCTGCTTGCTTCTCTAAGGGCTTTTAATAGACAGAAACGAGTTAATGGTCTAGTACCTCATCTGTCTGTTACACTTTTGATAGGCAACATGGAAGTGTGATTTTTTAATTAATTATTTTAATTGGAGACTAATTGCTTCAAAATATTGTAGTGGGGAAATGTGATTTTTTTTAAAAGAAAAAAAAACTATTTTTATTTAATTCTTCAATAACCACAGTTACTTAATAATGGTATGTGTGTGTTTATTGGGCACTGCATGGTTTCTCAAAGCCCAGAGTCAAGTTTAATATTTCCTGTTCCATGTTGACTTTTACATAGTATTTTTTATTTTTAAATAAAAGAAAAAAACTGATGAACACTTTGCTTTAAATATGGTACCATTACTAGCAATATTCCAACTATCTCATATATTCTTTTTTTATTGGAATATAACTGCTTTACAATGTTGTGTTAGTTTCTGCCGTACAACAGCGTGAATCAGCTCTAAGTATATACATATCCTCTTTCTCTTGAGCCTCCTTCTCACCCCCATCCCACCCCTCTAGGTCATCACAGCGGACCGAGTTGAGCTGAGCTCCTGCACTAAGATAGCTAGCTTCCCACAAGCTAGCCGTCTTACAGATGGTCGTGTATACATATGTCAATGGTACTCTCTCAATTCCCCCCTTCTTCCCCCCATGTAAGTCAGAAAGAGAAAACCAAATATCCTACATCAACACATATATATGGAATCTAGAAAGAACCTATTTGCAGGGTAGGCATAGAGGTGCAGATGTAGGGAACAGACTCATACATACATCCCTATTCACGTGTGGGAGTGGAATTGCTGGGCATACACATTTTCAGTCTTACCAGACAACACTGCTCTCCATAGTCAATGTACTAATTTATGCTCCTGTTAGCACTGAAGAGTTCCCCTTTTCTCTACATCCTTATAAACTGAATAGTATTAAACTTCCCAAGTTCTGCCAGTCTTATGGGTATAAGCACACCTCATTTATAAAAAATTATGGCAAAACACACAGTTAAACTTTTACCTGGATCTCACTTTTAATTTCACTTTTAATGGAGATAATTATAGATTCACATACATTTATAAAAAAACAAGAGAGATCCCTTGTTTGACTAATTTTTATATATGGATATAGGCATGCAACCACCACTGAAATCAATATAGAAAATATTTCCAACACCTCAGAAGGCTCCCTTGTGTGCTCGCCCATCAATACTCCATCAAAGGAAAGTTATAGTGGTTTACCTTTTTATTTCATGATAATAATACAGTGTATTCATTAAAAAAGGGCGGAGTTGGATCTGGTGAAGTTGAGAAACCTTGGGTCTAGAAAGACTTCCTACAGCTGGTGGGTTGGAGAGTTAGGAGACGCTCTTCCCACCCTTAACTTATTCCCAGTGTCTGTCCTAGACTGAGTTTGGCACTGTACCCAGATAAGAACCACGTTCAAAGAGAATGATTATTTTTTTAATAAGAATTGATGGTCTTGGAACCCCACCACGACCACCATGCTGTTCTTCATTCTTGCAGCTTTTGTGCGTCTAGTAGCTCAGTCGGAAAAGAATCTGCCTGCAACACAGGAGACACAAGCTCAATTCCTGGGTCGGGACAATCCCCTGCAGAAGGAAATGGCAATCCACTCCAGTATTCTTGCCTGGAAAAAATCCCATGGATAGAGGAGACTGGTGGGCTACAGTCCATGGGGTTGCAAAAGTCGGACACAACTTAGCAATTAAACCACCATGGTGGGAGAAGAGCCAGGGGAGGAACACTACCCCAAGAAGTCTATCTTAGAACACCAAGCAGAAACCGGGCGCCATGTGAGAGCAGAGTGACACGCAGGCGCTGGCCTGGGACCAGCCATGTTCTCAGTATTGTGGTTTAGTGGTGGTTGGTCACTTCTGATTACAGAGAGAAGGCAATGAGGAGTTTCTGGGAGTGAACATGTTGACTGTGCATAGAGGGTTCTGCTGGGCACCTTGTATTGATTTTCTCATGGGATTCTCACAACTATAAAGCAGGAGTCACCTTTCTCTTTCTCTGGGTAAAAAATAAGAGCAGTTCTTTTGAATCAGGCAGACAGGGATTGCATCCTGGCTCTGTGGGTGAAACAGCCATGCCCTCAGCCAAATCAGCCACCTTCCCCAAGACACGGGCCTTGACCACTCGCCGAGCTGTCTCCCATCTCAGACTGGATAACACAGGTGAGAGCTTTTACTCCAGGAAGTGAATATGTGTAATATCACCAATCATTGATAAATATTTAAAATGCAGCTTGAAAAAAGTCAAAGTGTTACTTGCTCAGTCATGTCCAACTCTTTGAGACCCCATGGACTCTAGCCTGCCAGGCCCCTCTGCCTATGGGAATTCCCAGGCAAGAATACTGGAGTAGGTAGTCATGCCCTCCTCCAGGGGTTCTTCCCGACCCAGGGATTGAACTCGGGTCTTCTGCAGCTGGTGGATTCTTTACTGCTGAGCCGCTGGGGAAGTCCATAGAGTGATGTATATATGATATATATCTCATAAAATGCAGTATAAATGTGTGTTCACTATCAGTAAGCAGCACTAATTTCTCTATGAAAAAGTCAATGTTACTCGCTCAGTTGAGTTGCCGTGCCCTTCTCCAGGGGATCTTCCCAACCCAGGAATCGAACTGGGGTCTCCTGCATTGCAGGTGGATTCTTTACCATCTGAGGGAAGCCCAAAACATGGCTTGCTAGAGGTCTGACAAGGGCGTCGTGGCTTCTGTGAGCAGAGCCCCTGGCTTCAGAAAGGAAAGAAAGCCTTCAGAGTCAGAAGCGACATGGGGCTAACCCCAGTCCTGTCCTCTTCCTGGCCCTGTTCTTCACCAACACAACCTAGATATGAAAATAAACACTCCTTGCTCAGTAGAACTGCCACATGGGCCACCCCACCCTGGCTGAGGAGAAAGCCTGCTGCCAATCAGCATCTTAACATTCCAGGCTTAGCTACACTTGGGGGACCTGGTGCCCCCTGCCTGTGGGGCCAACCAGCTCTGATTAGGTGTCCCTGATGGGGAGAGAGCGTGCCTGCAGTGGAGAACTGTTCAGAGTCAAAGAGAAAAAAGTGGTGAATGGAGCTTCCTTGCCTCCGCTCGTGACTCCGCTCCCTCCTGCTCTGCCTGCTTCCCAGAGTCCTCTCTGGTGGCTCCAGGCCCCTGCTCACTCTCCACTGGCTCATGCCACTCTCCCCTCTGTGCCCTCAGAGCCTTCTCTTCATCACAGCACTCGCGCCACAGTGAATTCTTCTCTCCTACAAAACTAGCCCTTAACCGGGCCCTCAGACTTTCACATTGGCCCTCTGAGTTCACTGATAAAGGCACTAACTCTGGGCACACGTATCTGCTGCAGGACTTGCCTCATTATATGTGAACCAGATTTCAGCTTAGGCTCGTCCCTCACTGGCACCTTTGGGCAGTGCACAGCTTGCACAGCTGTACGGGGAAGCCCTGGCGTCAGCTGCTGTACACTTCCCACTGCCTATCATTCAGCCTGATCTCAGTGAACATTTATCGATTGAATACATGCATAAATTGATGACCTACTGAGTAACACTACTAGGTGTGCCAGTCCACTCTCACAAGCACGGTTTTGAACCCACCCTACTCTCCTCAGATCGCCTCACTCAGGAAGTGATCTTGCTTCTACCATACAGAGACACAGAAATGGGGACAGCGACGGCCACCTCTTCTTCCCAGCACCAAATGAAAGCCTGTCTTTTCCTTTCTCGTCCTCTCGTTATGGCAGGGATGACAACCCTCCCATGAAAGTGCAGTCCTTCAATCCTGCCTTGAATCTTGGCCAAGAGCCCTTCAGAGGAACATAAATCTCTCTCCTGTTCTCAACCTTTGGCTTCTGGATCTTTCCTATTGATTTCATAACGCACACAAGTAATTTCCAATAAGAACAAAAGAACAGGCACACACACATACCTTTGCTACGTTATCTCCACTCACGGTCTCACAAGTCAAACGGTTGGGTCACATTCTACACACCAGCTGCCAGGAGCCCACCCACGTACAGTGACAGAAAGTTCGGGATCTGAGCGTGGCTCTTGGACTGGGAAGTACCTCCAAAGCAACTACTTTGCAGAGTAAAATCCAAGTTCCTTAGTTTGGAGTAGGAAGCCTAGCATGATCTGATTCTATTCTATTTTTCCATTTTCTCTCCTGCCTCCCTTCCCCATACACATACTCACGCCCCATAACCAATGTACCCCTATAGCTGGCCTCTCCATGACTACAAGTCTCTATAGGTGCTGTTCACATTCTAGAATGCTCTTCCTCCTTTCCTACCCGAACAGTCTCAAGAGACTAACTCAGATGTCATATCTTCTTGAGTGGGAAATAAACTGGATTTTAAGTTTCATTTCACTGAATTTTATCAACTCAGTTGTCATTGTGGTCATACTTTATCATTTCTCCTGGGCAGAAATAGGTATGTCTCACGAATATGGACGGAGGAGCCTGGTGGGCTACAGTCCACGGGGTCGCAAAGAGTCGGACACGACTGAGCGACTTCACTTCACTTCTTCACGAATATGAAACATGCATGGTAAACTGCTATTAGTCACCACAAATTCCCATGAACTAGCATTCCTAAACCCTGACAGTACAATTACTATTGACAGCAATGTAGAACATACATAAACTGTTTCAAGAATCCATTTAGGTTGGGGGCTTCCCTGGCAATCCAGAAGTTAAGACTCTGAGCTTCCAGTACAGGGACCACAGGTTCCATTCCTGGTCAGGGAACTAAGATACCACATGCCACAGAGCTCTGCCAAAAAAAAATTTTTTTTAAGTTTAAAGAAAAGTAAAGTTAGGTTATATGAAAAAAGAGATGCTTTTGACCAGACTGGTAGTTGCAAGTTATTGCTAGCTGGGCGTGCTGCTGCCTAGATAAAGACTACATTTCCTAGCCTTCCTTGCAGCTAGATGAGGCCACAGGACTAGGTCCCTGCCCCAGAATGTGAGTAAAAGGGTAGGTGCAACTTCTGTGTTTGCTGCTTGAAAGGAAATTGCCTACCCTCCTCTTTTTCTCTTTTCCTTTCTTAGGTTGAAGCATGGATATGGTTATGACCCAGCAGTGACTGTGCAGTTAAGGATAATATCCTTACCAGTCCATCCTAAAGGAAATCAGTCCTGAATATTCATTGGAAGGACTGATGTTGAAGCTGAAACTGCAATACTTTGGCCACCTGATGCGAAGAACTGACTCATTTGAAAAGACCCTGATGCTAGGAAAGATTGAAGGGGGAGAAGAAGGGGATGAAAGAGGTTGAGATGGCTGGATGGCATCACCGACTCAATGGACATGAGTTTGAGTAAACTCCAGTAAGTGGTAATGGAGAGGGAGGCTTGGCGTGTTGCAGTCCATGGGGTTGCAAAGAGTTGGACACGACTGAGCGACTGAACTGAACTAAGGATAATATCCTACAGATGACACGCAACAGGATGAGAAGAAGCCAGAACCCCAGCTGACCCACCAATCTGGACCACTCTGGTCTCTGGTGTGAGAAATAAATTAATTTAAGCCACTATGTATGTGTGTGTAGATAGATGTCTCTTTAACATAGCAGCTTAACCCTACATTGCTTTCTGAGGTGGAGTAGGCAGAGAGCTTCTCCAAAGCAGAGATGAAATCTCTGTCATCTTTTTATCTCCAGCCCCCCGCAAAGCACCTGATTAAAAAAAAAAAAATTCAATAAGCCTTTCCTGATTGATTGAATGGATGCCTGAACTGGTAAGAACTAAGGCCATAAAAAGTGAATTGGATTAAATCCAATTCAGGATCCCAGGGCCTGGGATGTCCTGGTTAGGAATTTGGGCTTTACACGGCCCACATTAAGGGTCCATGGAAAGTTTTCAGAGAAAAAGAATTTCACGTGTTCTGGCGTCTCAGAATCGTGTTAGCTGGCGACACCTGCTGGCCACTTGGAACTCCGCAGCCTAGCGCAGGCTGCGACTCCAGGGAAGAAGAGATGAAGTTGTTAAACACTGTTTAAAGTTACAAATGGGAAGACAGCGACCTTGTGATAAATAAGAAAATTTGGGAACTACTCTGGGCCAGTCATTGTGATGGGTGCTGTAGGGAGGAGCCAGCAAACTTTAGACATGGTTCTTGGTGTGGAAATTTTAGGTGCCCCTTTTTTTTTTTTTTTTAAACGTTTCTGTCCTTTACTCTTGATAAGCTTCTAAAAAATACCTGTTCAACAGCTGGTCCAGCTGACACAACAGCTGGCCCAGACAGGATGACACCTGAAGAGTCTGATGGCCTAGCTGGACCCCTTCTTTGAGCGGTGACTCGCCTGGCTGGAGCCCAACAGGAGCTTTTCTGCACATAAAACTACAAGGTCATCTACCAGCTGCAACAAGACAGCAAGCCAAACAAGGGTGGAGGTTCTGCACCCAGAGGCCAGCATACCATTTCCTGAGGACCTATGTATAGAGGAAGAGGCTGGTGACAGTCAGGCCTGGAAGGAGCCCCTAATCGGGAGGCAGGGACAAGGAACCTCGCGACCCCTAGAGAAATGGAGAAGGGGTTACAGAGAAGATGCAGCTGGGTGCCCAGTCACAGCTCCCACTGGGAAGGAAGCACAACAGCCGACTTCTTGGTAAAATGGTCTGTTCTTGTCGGGGCGGGGAAGCCTCTTGTGCCCTTTCCTGCCTCTTGTCTTTCTTTCTTGTCTATTTGCATTGGCTTACACTTTTCTTCCCTGGTGGCTCAGAGTTTAAAATGTCTGCCTGCAATGCAGGAGACCTGGGTTTGATCCCTGGGTCAGGAAGATCCCCTGGAGAAGGACATGGCAACCCACTCCAGTACTCTTGCCTGGAGAATCCCATGGACGGAGGAGCCTGGTGGACTACAGTAAATGGGATTGCAGAGTAGGACACGACTGAGCGACTAACACACACACACACACGTGCCGTGCGCTTTTTTCTATTAAAGGAGTAAGTTATTTGAGCCAGCTTGAGATTTTGATTAAAACAAAACAAAACAAGGAACCACAACCAAACCAAACAAAAAGCCCACAGCGTCATAAGAGATTAGCCGTTTTCTCAGATGAGACAGTACTCTGAGGTCTTTGGCTGGACCCACAGGGGAGATTTTTCTCAGTTTTGTTTTGAGAGATGTTCTATTCCTAAAAACCAGTCTGATCACCCCTAAGGACACCGTGTAGCCCCTGCAATGGTCCTTTGCCCTTTAACTTCTGCCTCCAGGAAGGACACTCAGAGAAACTTTCTGATCCCTTTTAGCAATGGGATAAGACCGTGCACTTCGCTGTGACAATTTACCTGAGTTTTAAAAGTCTTTTCAATTTCATATTTTTGTAAGCCATCACAGATTTCTAACACAACATATGACTAAACTTAAGATGAATGCCCAGATAAAAAGTGCTTCGGGAATCACAGGAGGGGAGATGGATGTAAGATGATGAGGCCTTTAGGAGAGGGTCTGTGCGTGGAGGAGAGCCGGCATTTGGTTAAGCCTTGGAGGGAAAACAGTTCATAGTACGTTCCATTCCTATCCCTTCTCCCACCCTTTCCTTAAAACTCTTCTCCTGGCCTCTGCAAATGACAAAAGAACTCGTTTTTGAGATGATTTTTAAAACCCTTGATGAACTGGTAACTGGCCACCCCCACTCCCCACGCAAGTCTGTCTAACCAGGCACCAGCGTTCCCTCCACCAGTCTCAATCGCAGAGCCCAGCTGTGCGAGTGTCTAAACTAGAGGGACTCAGCACTACTAGAAGCAGGAGTCCCTGCCTGGACTGTGCAGAGTTGGCTTTTTTGGGGGGAGGGGGATTGTGGGGTGGGAGGATTCCTACAATGAATTAAATTACAAATAGCAGGCAGCTGCAGCAGGAAGGGGCCTGAGTTTTCTGCCAAAGGATTGTAACCTGTTTTGATGGCTACTCATCCCTCCTGCACGGAAAAGTTGCTTTTCTGAGTCCTTGTTCCCAGCTGCTGGCCCTCACTCACCAGGCCAGGCCTCCAGACCTGGGCAGGAAGTGAAGCGAGGATGAAGGCTTCCCAGTCAATGTCCGGTTCCTTTTGCATCATCCCAGACCGTTCCTGGGCTGGACTCTGCAGTCCGAGGGTGCTTCATCAGATGGGCCAGACCTTCGGCCCATCGCTGGCTCTGTGACCCCACTCCTGGCCTTGTCCCTCACCTCCCTCCTGCAGCAAGAGGCTCCTCACTGCATGCTGGCAACACCCTGATGCAGAAGACTGGCGGACGCAACCATGAACATTCAGAGTAGACCAGTAATGAGGCTGACCGGTTACTGTCTCGAGCAAAGTGTCAATTTCTTCCTGGGGGCCAGTGAGCACTAGGGTTGAGGGACGGCTGGGTGGCTTGGGGTTGGGTGGGAGGCTCCATTAGGTTTCCAAGCTTGGAGCAACGAGGCTGCAGAGCTGAGAGGGGAGTGGATCTGTACCTACACCTGTGTCTGGGCAGCGGGGGCTCCGCAGCCTTGACCTCACCCTGATGCACACTCAGAAGGTCGGGAAGGTAAAGAGACCATCACACCCAAGTGGGAGGCTGCTGGGCTCGGAGCCTGGCGACCAGCCCCTTCACTCCCGCATTCCATACCCACACCGACTCCGAGGTAACAGACATTGGTCGTTCGAAGCCACTCAGTTCTGAGGTTACACAGCAATTGATGAGCAACACAGAAAGCGATGCTGGGACCTTCAGAGGACGTGAAGGCCCCTCTGGGGAGGTGTGGCCCGCCTGCCTGCGGTGAACCCCGGGAGCTCTCTCTTCTCCCACAAACCACACCCTCCACTCCAGGTTTCATTCACAGTAGTCCAGGGTGATTGTTTTCTCTTGCCGCTCTGACCCCATAATTCAGGGGTCCCCAACCTCCGGGATCCAATGCCTGGTGATCTGAGGTGGAGTTGATGTTATAATTAAGTGCACAATAAATGCAATGCGCTTGAATCATCCTGAAACCATTCTCCCTACTCCCGGTCCGTGGAAAAATTGTCTTCCACGAAACCAACCTCTGGTGCCAAAAAGGTTGGGGACCCCTGTCATAGAAGTAGGAAAAGTCATCAAGCCCCTTTAAGACTCTGCTCGCCAGCACCACCCCTCCCCCAGCCCCAAGAGAGGAATCCCTCACCACATACCTGCCTCACGACCTCCTGGAACCTTCTAGCCCCTTAAAGACAATGACTCCATGGACCCCTGAGACGTCATCAGGTCTCGCGCGCTGAAAGTTATCGACAGCATCCCACTCACACTTTGCTCACCAACCTTGAGCCTCAGCCTCTTATCTGAGGAGAACCTCTCCATCAGCAATCAGCTTTTACAGCAGATACAGCACCTCTGTTTTAAAGGAGGTTTTGTGACAATATTTTCCTTAGGAGAGTAATCTAAGATCATTTTGGAAAAAGTGAAAAATCCATACAGCGATCGCTGTTAAGGTGTGCATGTGTTATCCAAGCAAATTCACTACAAATAGAGAATAAGCAACGAAGTGCTGAAGTAATTTATTTTGTCATAGCCAGAGCTTGGAAATGAACCGGTTTGCACCCTCGAGGCTTTGTGTAATTAAGGCATTTCCTGGCAAACAACAGCTTGGGTCTTCTAGAAATATTCTAGACGCAGGTGTAAGGGAGGAAAGGGATCTTTGTGGGCCTGTTTCTGTCTGACCAGAAAGAAACGGCCATGAGGTGGGGAAGATGGTGGAGAAGGGAAATAACACGAAACATCTGTGCCCAGTGGGACCTTTGCTCACTGCCTGACACCTGTGACCCCCCGGCTCTCCCCCGCCCAACCCATCCCCAGATACCTCACTGCCCCCATAGGGGCAACCACGACCCCTTCCCCTACTCAAGCGCCAGAGCTCTGCCTATACTCACCACCCTCTGAGACCACAGCCTGCTGGAATTAGTTTGCAAGCACTGCTGTAAAAAATGCCATCACCTGGGTGCCTTAAAAGAACAGAAATTTATTCTCTTACTGTTCCAGAGACTCAAGGTCCAAACTGAAGGTATTGGCAGGGTTCGTTCCCTCCTGGGGGCTCCGAGGAGCCGTCCCTTGCCTTTCTCCCGGTGGCCGCCGGCGGCCCCTGGTGTTCCTTGGCTTCTAGATACGTCCCTCCAACCTGTCTCCACCCTCACGTGGCATTCTCCTTCGGTGTGTGTGTGTCTCCACGTGGCCTTCTTTCAGGGACTCCGGTGATTGGACTGGACTCCCACTTTAATCCTTAATGAGCATGGCCTCATTTTACCGTATTACACGAGCAAAGACCCTACCTTGAAATAGCATCTTGTTCTGGGGCTCCAGGTGAATCTAATTTGGGAATGATGTTACCTGTACATTAACGTTCAAACAGTCCACATTTTAATCATCAGTCTTGACAGCACCTGAGTTGTACCCATTGGATTATAAATCCTCCATCTTGAGAAATAAAGGCAAGGGAAGAGATCATGAAAAGAAAGGCTTGACACCCAAACTCTGCTGAAACATGTTGGATTAAACAAATTTTCTGGAGGCCCCAGGAAAGCCTGGATGAGGATTTTGTGGTCTTCCTTGTTGCTTGGAGATAGCAGGGGAGCAGTTCTTTGCAGGAGGAGAGTTTCTAAAACATGGAAATTGAAAGCAAATCTCCTGGAATCATAAGGGTGGATCACAGCTACCTTAGGCAAGAGAACAGTGCATGACTGTTACACAACCTGTAACATTGTCTTTAAGAAGAATTTTAAGGATGTGGGAAAATGCTTACACTGTAACGCAAAACAGAAAAGCCAGGATTCAGAACTGCACCTCAGCAGGAGCTGACTACACAATAAAGAGGAAACGTTTCCAGAAAATAAGGATGGTGCCAACTGTGAGGTGGGGAGGTGAGGTAGAGTCCTATTGCCTTTTATTTCACACACTTCCGTGTTGCCTGAATATTTTTTCCCGGAACTTGGATGCAAGTGTTCAAAAGATCTATAAACTTCCAGTTATATGATAAAAAAAAGTACCTGGGATATAAAGTATGATTCATATAATTAACCCCATTGTGTGTTATATATGAAAATTTGTTCTAAATGAACATTTTTAAGAGAGTATATCCTGAATTCTCATCACCAGGAAATTTTTTTTTTTCTTTTTTATCTATATGAGTTGATGGATGTTCACTAAACTTACTGTGATAATCATTTTGTGATGTGAGTCAAATCATTATGCTGTACACTTTAAACTTATTTAATGCTGCTTGTCAATTATATCTCAATAAAACTGGGAGAAAAAATAAATTTAAATTTGAAAATGGGTTTAGATTTACAGAAAAGTTGTAAAGATAATTCAGAGTGTTCCTACATATCCAGTACCCAGTTTCCTCTATTGTTAACATCTTGCATTTGTTACAACTAATGAACAATTTTAGTTAACCAATGTCAACTTTTTTTGGCTTCATGGCACATGAGTATCTTAGTTCCCCCACCAGGGATTGAAATCACGCCCTCTGCAATGGAAACACAGAGTCTTAAGCACTAGACCACCAGGGAATCCCACCAATGTCTATTCTTTCATGGGATTTTTAAAGTCTTTAATCTAATACCTTTTTCCTGTTCCAGGAGGAGCCCACCCAGAACACCAGGTAACATTAGTGACGGTGTCTCTCTGGGCTCCTTAGACTGTGACACTTTCTTAGGCTTTCCTTGTTTGTGGTGAGCTTGACAGTTTTGAGGAGTTCTGGTCAGATATTTTGTAGAAGGTCCCTCACTTTGGGTTTATGTTTTCCCTCATGATTAGATTGCAGTTATGAATTTGGGGGGAAAAAGACCACAAAAGTTAAGTGTCATTCTCATCACATCATAGCACGGAATAGATTACTTTAAAAAAATTATTTGGTCTGGTTTTATTTGTTTTGGCCACACCGTGTGGCGTGCAGAATCTTAGTTCCCTGACCAGGGATTGAACAAGGGCCACAGCAGCGACAGGGCCAAATCCTAATGCCAGACCCCCAGACAACTCCCTACATTACTTTCTGAATGAAACATACAATAAAATATATTTTAAATAGGGATCATGCTACAAAAATAGCAGTGTCTGACTCTGAGTGTAGATTATGGGGGGGTTTCTTAATATCTTTCTTTACAGTCTTATATAAAAAGCATAAAGTATGCTTCATAATTGGAAAAAGAATTAACAACATCAGAAATCCAAGTGCAAATATCCAGGAAGGGCAGCAGCGGGGCTTGGCCGTGGGGACAGGGCAGGGGGGTAGGAGGCAAGCTGAGTCTGGTGCGGCAACAGATGTCAGCGTGACGGGGAACACGCCAGGCCGGCTGCTGGGAGCAGTCAAGATTACTAATGGCAGGACAGAAAGTAACGGCAACAAAAGGAGAGGAGGGCCGGGGCTGGGAGGACCGTGCTAATGAGAACACTGAGAAGCATTCCAGGCGAAAGGGTCACCCAAAAATGTAAGCAAGCCTGGAGCTAAGATTAGTTATAGCCAAATAAGTCTTGTGGGATTCAGGGGGTGCAGGCCTCTGGGTGAAGCCTCGGGCACCTCCGCGTCTCCGAATCCGGCAACGCAATGCTTTGTGTAAATACTGACTTTTTAGGGAAGACAGAGAGGAGCCTCTTTCTTTTTCCACTGCAGGGATTAAGAAAAGTTTATTGATTTTTAAACAGGCTGTTTCTAATCTGGGCTTATTTTAGATCTAATAAGACTGTTATCATTATTTTTTAATTGGGTACAGAGAAGGGAATTCGACGTCAATCCGTGGGTAAAGTATTTTTAATTGCTTTGGAAGATATTACGTTAAAACTGAGATTGTAGGTCACACGCAAGTCCCAGGGCACTGGTCCCACAAAGACACTCTATTGGAAGTGGTTATGTCTCCCCAGCTTTTTGGTCCAGCATTAAAGTGACTGGGCAGATGGGTTGGCATCCATATAATGTTGCAAATGACCATCACTTCCAGAGAAAGCAGCCTTCTAAGCATGCTTGGCAAACTCCTATTCCTTCTTCTGAAACCCAAATCAAGTGTTGTGTGACATCTCAAATTCTCTTAGGCTTCCAAATGTATCTCAGGTGGTAAAAACCACCTCCTTTTCTACCTCACAAGTTATTCCAAGAAACAAGCGAGCCGGTTTTCATGAAAGTGGTTCGGAGTCCAAAAAGCACTGTGTAAATTCTGGTGATGTTATTATAAAGATATCTGCAGGGACTTCCCTGGTGGGCCTGCGTTTTCACTGGCAAGGACATGGGTTCAGTCCCTGGTCAAACACTGCAGTTTTCACTGTAGCGCAATTTACAATAGCCAGGGCATGGGAGCAGCCTAAGTGTCCATCCACAGACAAACGGATAAAGAATACGTGGTACCTGCACACAGTGGAATATTACTCGGCCATAAAAAAGAACAACACGGTCCCATTTGCAGCCACACAGGTGGGCCTGAAGACTGTCATACTGAGTGAAGTAAGTGAGACACAGAAAGACAAATAGGATATCGCTTAGACGTGGAATCTGGGAAAAAAAGTGGGCACAATGAAATTATTTACAAAACAGAAGTAGAGTCATGGATGTAGAAAATAAACTTATGGTTACCAGGGGGTAAGGGAGGTGCGGAGAGATAAATTGAAAGATTGGAACCGACATATACACACTCCTATATTTATATATAATAAGATAACTAGTAAGAACTTGCTATATAGCACAAGGGACTGTACTCTGTTATGGCCTATTATTCTTTAGAAAAGAATCTAAAACAGTGTGGATATATGTGTATATATAACTTACTTACTTTGTTGTATACCTGAAACACAACATTGTAAATCAGCTATACTCCAATGGGGGAAAAAAAAATCCCTGGTTGGGGAACTAAGATTCTATAAGCCACGTGGTGCAGCCTAAATAAATAAAAAAAATTTTTTTAAATAATATCTGCAAATTAACAATATGTGCCCATAGGTAGGTAGCTGCACCTCGATACAAAGATGCGTCTGGGAGGGAAAAAGTTGACCAATGTAAACGACGGATAACAACATATTTGAATCCGGCTGGATGTGTGGCTTCCATCCCGTCTTCCTGACTCCTTCCACCAGCTGCTCAGAGTTGACTTCTCTGATGCTCACCTTCAGTGCAGTTTCCTGAGTCGGTGCTCAAGCAGGAAGGAATTACAGAGTTTAAGCACCTCCCCCCAACCCTGATTCCTGTGGGTTTAGGGACCCTGGGCCTCCAAATGACCCCCCGGTTTCCATCTTGGTTCCACTGTGCTTGATGGCCAGTCCCATGGAGAGGGGTGGGTCAGCCTCTGGCCAATCCTGGAGCCTCAGAGAAGCCCAGGCTTCACCAGCACCGGAAAGGGCTTCTGTGTGGTTGCTGACCCCTTTTCCTGAGAGGTGGAATTCATCTAAGGTCCAGGCTCAGGTTCGCCTGAGCCCTGGATTTCCTGGGCTGCTTCCCCCTCTCCAAGTGGGAACTTGCTGCAACCAGAGTCCTAAAGGGGCTTTGGGAGCTGATCCTCTGTCAGTGGCCAGACACTCCCTCACTTCCCTGATCCACGTGGTGGGCCCAGCTGGACTCCCATCCTCCCCACCTTCTTTTGCCAAAGAAGTGCCCTATGTAGGCACTGGTCTTTGGTTTTAACAACTTTCTTGACTAATTTGCTGTTTGGCTCTAGAGATATTCATGTGTGATCTCTCCCAGTACGCGCTCCAAATCACCAAACTTCCACCAGTAATTGAATAGTGTCCTGCTCTAATTCAGAATCTCTGCTCTCATTTCAGATATACTGAGGACCCACATAATAATAACAATCAGATAGTGACTGTTTCATTGATATATTCAAAATGGATAACCAACAAGGACCTACTGGATAACACAGGGAACTCTACTCAACTATGTGTGCAGCCTGGAGGGAGAGGGGTTTGGGGAAGAAGGGGCACGTGTCTGTGTATGGCTGAGTTCCTTTGCTGTTCACTGGAAACTGCCACAATATTGTTAATTGGTTATACTACAATACAAAATGCAAAATCAAAAGTTTGAAGTTTGAAAGACAAATACTGGCTGTTGAAGAGCACATCCCACTGGGGACAGTGCCCCCTCCCTGTGAGGTGTGTCATCTTCTCTTTACAGGGGAGGACACTGAGCCCAGGAGGCTAGCCCGGGGCGGACAGCTGGCGGGTGACAGAGTTGGGCCGTATGGTCCCAAAGCCGCTGGTGGTGGCTGTGATGTGACCCAGATGAGCAGCTGATGCAGGTGTATAAACTGCCGTGGGACAGACAGAAACACAGCTGAGTTCCTGCGATGGACACAGGTGGTGACACGTACTTTTGAAGTGTGTGTTACATTTCCGTGTTATGTGTTATTTTTCTCCTCTGGAAAACCCATGTCCACAGGTCCAAAGGGCCCATGTCCACCCTCTCCTGTCTTCTCTAGCAACACTTCGCCTTTTGTATCGAAAGCATCCTGCGAGGAGCTGTGGGCAATTGAAAGAACAGTCCAATGTAGTTTCTGTCTTCAAAAGGTCTTAATAAAGGAGATAAATAGGAAATTAAGTGAGTGCTGAATGAAACTTTAAGCTAGTCTCTTTTCTGTTTCCTTTTGGCTGCCTAGAAATGGCACTGACTCCATTTATTCTGCGGAATATCTCAAATTGGAGGAAGGCTTTGAATTCAACAGCCAATGGCTGGGTTTTAGGAGTACAATTTTTGTGTGCGATTTAAGGGGTGGAGGGAGGGGTGTGACACTGTCCGTTGCCGAAAGGTAGTTGCAGTCTGCCCAGGGACTCGGAGAGGGTAATCAGTTTTACATTTGGTCACCCCGGAAGCCATTCCATTTCCCAGTTCCTCCAGCCTGCCTTAGAATTATTGTTGGGTTCAGTTAGCAAAGCTTTATTGATGGCCCACTATGAAGTGGATAGAGTGTGGGGGAAAGCAGGGTGTTAAAGTTGAGAGGGGCACGGTCTCTGACCTGGAGGGGTTTATCACTGAGATTGGACAGATTTGTAAGTAAGAGCTGGTTGGTTCAGTGCAGAGGTCAGGATGAGGTGCTAGGAGAGTCCCGGGAAGCGATTTAGCCCAGTGTCAAAGTGTGGTGTAGTATGCTGCGTGCGTGCGTGTGTGTGTGAACATATGTGTCTATCTCTGTGTTTGTCTATATGTATATCTATATGTGTTGTAAAAATTAAGTAGAAACCTCAATTTCTTTTCTTTTCTTTCCAACTTTTTTTTGGCCGTGCTACACAGCATGTGGGATTTTACTTCCCTGACCAGGGCAAACTAGTGCCCTTTACAGCAAAAAGTGGAGTTATAACCGCTGAACTGTCAAGGAAGTCCCCCTCGATTTATTTTAAATGGAGTTGGGAAAACAGAAGGGGGAGCTCTCAGGCCCTGTGATGACCGCAGGGCCCACCAGGAAGCAGAAAGACTCCTTTCCTGGCAAGCACTCAGCCAATGGAAAGCCACAGACTCTGTTGCCTTCCCCTTCCTCTGCCCCCATGCCCCCTTCCCACCCCTGCCACCAGAAAAGGGATCTCTTTCCCCTGACTCACCTTGGCTCAGACCCCTAATTGCAATTGTAGGGGAGCAAGAAATTCTTGTCTACCCTGCCAGCTTCTTCTGGCTGGTCTAAGAATAAAATGAACATGAGACAGATTAACAAGAGACAATCAAACAAAAGTTCAATAATATGTATTCATGGGAGAGACCCAGGAAAACTCAGCAGGTCATGAAAAAGGGGCCAAGCCCTCACCTTGAACAGCCAAAGGCAAAAGAGGCTGTTGGGGGTGTGGTTTAGGACTTCAAAGAGGAGGACGGCAATTCACAAGGAGATGGAAATGCAAATATTTGGTAAATAAACGTCTGTCTGCTGGGCCTGCAGAGACAATGGGTCCCAGATTGGACCCTGATCTCTAGGGGTTTTCCCTACCACCCTGGTCCATACTTTCTGCTGAAGTCTCTGGGGCAGCTCTATTCCGGGAACAGACATCTCTTGTGCAAATTCTTTTAGGCAGTTAGTGGGAAGGTCAAAGTTTCTGAGTTTTGGGGGCCTTGATTGTTTCCAGCTTGAAATAATCCCCAAGACTGAGAGGCATGTTGTCTTTGATAGTCGCTCACTCGTGTCCAATTCTTTGAGACCCCATGGACTGTAGCCCACCAGGCTCCTCTGTCCATGGAATTCTCCAGACAAGGATACTGGAGTGGGTAGCCATCCCCTTCTCCAGGGGATCTTCCCAACCCAGGGACTGAACTCGGGTCTCCTGTATTGCAGGCGGATTCTTTGCCATCTGAGCCTCCAGGGAAGCCCTAGGGTGGCAAGTTTTGCTCCCCTCCACAATTCTCTGCTGATCCAACTTTGTTGGAGAAATGACTGGCACTCTGTTTGTTTCAGGTCAACAAGGTATACACCTTCCTGAAGACAAGACACCTGACCTAAATCTTGAAAAGAGATTCCAAGCAAAGAGAAGAAGGGCAGAACCAGTACAGAGGTGACGGATGACAGGTTGAGACCCCATCAACTGGAATGGGAGGTGAGAGGGGACAGGGGTTAGGACTGGGGGGCCCATAGTTGTTGGCTGAAGTAGACGGATGAATCCTGTAATACAGTGGGGCCCCGGGAAGCAGAGGAAAGACAAGGTTAGATTAGGCCCTTGGAGACATTGCTCTGGTGGCCGCCTGGGGACCAGAGCAATGAGGGAGGAGGTGGCATACAGAGTTTAGTCATCAAAGGAAACAGTCCAGAAGAAAGGCAACCAGCGCCCAAATTCCAGCAGGGGACAAAGCAGTGGACAGAAGGTCCCACACTACCCTCCTGTCCCACAACCCAAGTGACACTCCTGTCTCCTCCTCACCACCCTCCGTCCTCCTTGCCCCGTGCCAGCCTTTCCCCAGCAGCTCCCCAACCTTCCGATGAGTCAGCCTCTGCAAGGCTCCCCTTAAACAGCAGGGAAGCCAGAAGTAGGAGAGGGGAAGAGACGGATCAGAGATGGAGCAGAGCCCCCCAGGCCTTCCTACCCCGAGTTCATATCTGATCACCACGTAATGTCATTTGCTCTTTGCAGTTGATTAAGACCATTACTTCTCTATTGGCTTAATTGAATTGCTCATCTAGACACAGATGAGGGGTTGTTGTACTGTTAGCGGTTCTAGTTTTTCTTCTCCCTCCTTTCCTTGCCCTCCTTTGCCAGGCTCCAGGTTTTCCAGGTAAAGACTGACCACTCCCCGGGGGCGAGGAGGGCGGAGGGTGTCAGATGGCTCCCAAACTGGCTTCCACTGTGAGAGTTTCTGCATTGAGAGCTTCTTCTTTGCTTCTAGAAATCACTTCAATAAGTACCCACCAGAGTAGGTTCTTATGTAGACAGTATCTTTTGTGGGGATGGAAGAGAATACAAACATAACAAGACTGTTTGGAAATGGATCTGTGGCTTTCCAGCTTTCTTACTCTTGTGGAATCAAAAGCACAGGCACATTTGAGCACCTGGCCTGTTGAAAGCACCGCCCTTGGGAGTGGGGTTGCTGGTGGGTGAGGGGACAGCCCAGCCATGAGTCCCGGGAGGTTAGGTCCGCAGGCCCATGGAGCACAGGGAGGTGCGGTGGATTCTGCCCAAGGGACTGGGGCTTCTCGAGTCTAAACTGAGTTTTTAAATGGTGAATGGGTGTTTGGCAGGCGGAGCCAAGCGCATTTTGAGCCGAGGAGACAGCATGACCAGTGGGATGGGGGGATTGGGAAGTGACCAGAATGCAGCTGGTATAGTTGTCTGCAGAGGCCCTGGCACACCACACACTGGGGTTGGGGTTTACTAAAGTACAGGCAACTGGAACTCATTGAATGTGTGCAGAAGTGGTGGATTGTGTGTTTTTGGAACGATAACTAGAGAGACATGAAGAGAGGCGAGTGATGAAAAGCAATCTGGAAGCTTTTGGAGGATGCAGGTGATGAAGCCCGCTTCAGGAGGTGGGATGGAGAGAAAGGAACAGCATCTTGAAATATTTAGGATGTAGAATTGAGCTCTGTTGGCTGCTGACGGTGTAAGGAGGAGTAAGGCAGGACAGAAAGTGTGCTGGTTTGGGGGAATAGGTCCCTACCATGCACTTGGATACCTGAGGAGAGGTTAAGGCTTTTATAAACTGGTCACGGCAGGTGAATCGAAGGGTATTTCTCGGGTGACTTCGACAGTAAAGAATCTGCCTGCAATGGGGACACCAGGGCTCAATCCCTGGATCGGGAAGGTCCCCTGGAGAAGGAAATGGCAACCCACTCCAGTATTCTCGCCTGGAGAATCCCATGGATGGAGGAGCCTGGCGGGCTACAGTCCGTGAGGTCGCAAAGAGTCGGACACGGCTGAGCGCCTAACACTTTATTGTGTTGGGTGAATCTCAGGATGGAATTGCCTACGGATTTGGCAGAAGGGAAAAGGAAGAGCTCAAGGAGGACGTGTGGAGAGAGGCTTGTTCTTCGCGCCCAGGTGGACTCTGCTGGGTCTCCTAACACCTGCAGTGCTGCCACAAGTGCCAACCACTGTATGAACTGGCACTGAGTCAAGTGGGACTCGCTCCAGACCCCTACACGTGAGGCCCTTCTGGGAGGCTGGTCGGATGAGAGCACATGTGGAAGGCGGTTCTGGCGGGCCATTCAGTGGAACCTGCTAGAAGGCAGCTGGAGCTTAGATATCAGGAGAGGCCCAGGTTGGAAATCCAGGCTGCAAACAATTACCAAATGAGGCAGCTGAGGCCAGGGGTGTGGGTGAAATCACTCAAGTAGAACTCCCAGACAGAAACCCAAGGAACAGCAGCGTTTAGGGAGCAGCTGAGGAGGTGGTGGCCATGGAAACTGGGGTGTGAAGAGGACAAGGGGAGAGCAGAGGCTGGGAATCAGCCGCAGGGTGGACCAGGCTGGTTAAAGGGCAGGTTTCACCATTGAAGCCAGTGAGGGGAGACCGGCAGAGTGGGAGCAAGCAGAACTGGGCAGGGTGGGGCAGAGAGGAGGGTGAGGGGTGGTGGTTAGCCCAAGTGACCAGGACTCTTGTGCCCCTGCCTGTGTACTAATTTCTCTGTATCCAGGCCCAGCTTAGTTTGCTCTGGGCCCATCTTTCACAGCTCTTGACCCTTGGGGCTCAAGCCTCTGGGATCAGAGGTAAAGCAAGGAGGGTCTTATAGCCTCCCTTCACTTGTCTCTGGAATAAGAGCTTCTGGACCACTGAGCCAATTCCACTCTTTCTTGTTTTGCACTGAAAAAAAAAAAAAAATCAGTGTAGATACCACGCAGTGGTATTTCCAAGCATGGCTTTGATCTTGAGGTGGAAACATTCCAGGAGAAAAACAAGAAAAAAGCTTCTTAAGAATCTGCTGCTTGTTGGCTGAGAGACTGGGTGTTGGGCTGATTGGTGGAGGTCTCAACACTCAGCAGTCAGGGAAAAAGGCTCTCCCGTGGCCATCAGAGGACCTGGGTGGCATGTTCTGAACCCAGCCGCCTGCTACTGCCTTCTCGGCTAAGCACCTCTAACAACTACCATATGTTAGCTGGAAATTTTACTTAAACAACAATCCTGATAATGCCATAAAAGGCTTGTGTACCTAGGTTCACATCACAAGTGGAATCATGTTTTGTTTCTTTTTTTAAAATATTTCCTTTTTTGATGTGAACCATTTTTAAAAGTCTTTATGGAATTTTACAATACTGTTTCTGTCTTATGTTTTGTGTATTTTTTTTGGCCCTGAGGCATGTGGGATCTTACCTCCCCAACTAGGGATCAAACCTGCACCCACTGCATTGGAAGAAGTCTTAACCACTGGACCACCAGGGAAGACCCTTAAATCATGTTCTATATGTGCAAACAAATTTAAAATACATTTGTATGAAGTTTGAAATTCACTTCTGAAGATTTTAATGTGGGGTTGCAGTGGGGCAGGGTTAGAGAATTTAACAATGACAGAAAGACTCCACAAGTCCAATTACTCTCTTAAATTTTCTGCTTTGCATAATCACAATGTAAACAATATTTTTTTTTAAGTCACTCAGTCGTGTCCGACTCTTTGCGACCCCGTGGACTACAGCCCACCAGGCTCCTCAGTCCATGGGATTCTCCAGGCAAGAATACTGGAGTGGGTTGCCATTTCCTTCTCCAGGGTATCTTCCCGACCCAGGGATTGAACCCGGGTCTCCCTCATTGGAGGCAGACGCTTTAACCTCTGAGCCACCAGGGAAGCATATGTTAGTATTAATGCTCATTTCTTTGGTTAAATAAAAATTCCCCTGGACAGGAGGTAGCTTTTATAGGTTCTTAACTATGAATGAAGTGATATAGGGTAGTTTTTAGCCTGAGATAAATCCAGGAAAATTACATTCATTTTGGTGCATTGGAAGCAAATACAGGTTTTTTTGAGAAAAAGTAGAAAGGTATTGGGGTTTCTCTAGTGGCTCAGTGGTAAAGAATCCTTCTGCCAATGCAGGAGACATAGGTTGGATCTCTGGATGGGAAAGATTCGCTGGGGAAGGAAATGACAACCTATTCCAGTAGTCTTGCCTGGGAAATCCTGTGGACAGAGGAGCCTGGCAGTCCCTGGGTTCACAAAAGAGTCAGACACAACTTAGTGACTAAAACAACAAAGAAGCATTGAACCCACAGATTTTCTTTTCAGGGAATGAGTATTTTCTAATTGATCAATGATGCAAACTGTACGTCTCCACATTCCCTTCTTTATCTTATCAATTCAGAATATATTCCATCTGCTATTCCTCCTTTCACCTCCAATCTTGCTAATCTCATTAAGATAGAATTACTAAATGATAATAGCCGAGGATGGTTTCTGAACAGGTGAGGAGGCTCGAATGAATAGAGATGAAGGGACATCCAAACAGTGTGACTGAAGGAGGAGGACTCATATGGGAAAATCTAGAGGATCTCATTTTGACAGTATTATTTTGACAACTCATTCTCCCCTTTCGATGTTTCCTTTCCCTTCTGGACTGAACTTGAATCACTGGGGTCATTTTTGTCTGGTTGCGGTTCAGTTCTCTTTTACTTACTGAGCACGTATGTGTCATGCACTGTGCTAGACGCCTGGGGAGAGGGCAGGCTTTTATAAACCACCTTCTGGTATCATCTCAGGTGAATCTCAGGATGGACTCACCTAAGGATCTGGCAGAAGGCAAACGGAAGAGCTAAAGGAGGGCATATGAAGGGAGACTTGGCCTTCGTGACCAGGTGGAATCTGCTAGTTTTCCCGTGGTGCTGGCGACAGTCTGCTGTACAAAGTGGGACGCTCTCTCCAGGCCTCAGCACGAGACATTTCTGGGAGACCTGCAGGGACTGTGCTGGGGCCATTGACTATATAAGCTGGTCCTTGAGGGCAGCGTCTCAGATCCAGATGAAGGATAACAGAAAAATCCCGTTTGGTTCAATTCTGTGTCTCTCTGACCTGCACTGGAAATACTGTTTGAGAGTCTCCCAGTTGAAACCTTCCATTATATGTGATGGGGAAAATGGAAATTACTCTTTCCCCCCACCCTTTTTTAAGGGCTTTCCAGGTGGTGCTAATGGTGAAGAACCCGCCTGCCAATGCAGGAGATGTAAAAGATGAGGTTCAATCCCTGGGTCGGGAAGATCCCCTGGAATAGGAAAAGGCAGCCTGCTCCAGTATTCTTGCCTGGAAAGTCCCATGGACAGAGAAGCCTGGTGGACTACAGTCCACGGGGTCACAAAGAGTTGGACCTGACTGAGCGCATGCATTTATTTGGTTGCTCTGGTCTCCGTTGCGGCACACAGGATCTTCGTTGCAGCTTGGGGATCTTTAGTTGTGGCGTGTGGGAACTAGTTCCCCGACTGCATTGAACACAGGCCCCCTGCCTTGGGAGCTGAGAGTCTTAGCCACTGGATCACCAGGGAAGTTCTGTTTTCTTATTTGTCATAGCTACCAAGAATCACGGAAATGCTTTTCAAACCAAAATACTGGGGACCTTATTGCCTCCAAACTTTCTAGTCAGAGACGGAAGAGCTAAATGTATGGGAAAAGCACATTGCTAGTTTAATCATTCCTTTTTATTTGCTGAAATGCAAAATTCAGATGATCCTGATTCAGAAGAGGGAGCTTGGTGTGGGGCTGTACCAGAAGATTCCAACACAATGACATTTTGTTCCAAAATTATTTTAAAGCCTTAAAAATGAATGTAGCTGCAGTTTCATGTCGTGAAACAAAATGAGTATTTGAGGGAATTCCCTGGAGATCCAGAGGTTAGGATCTGCATTTTCACTGCCAACGGTGCAGGTTCAATCCCTGGTCGGGGAACTGAGATTCTGCAAGCTGCACAACACAGCCAAAAGGAAAAACAGGAAAATATAAATTAAAAAATAAATAAAATGGGAATTTGAGAACAGAAATGTAATATTGGTTATGAATTATGATAACACTGGCCACCGTTTATTAGCCCTTACCACGTTTCAGGTTTCCTGATAGCTGCCTTATAAACTTGCTCTCGAAGCCCAGTCTGATCGTCACAGAGGTTAGCTAGTTCTTGAGGTCAGGTTTTCTGCTTCTCCTCATTTTCCCACTTGTCCTGTTCACGTCTGCTTTGTTAATCTTAACGTGTACATATCTTTATCTTAACCCACTTCAAGTTTCTTTTGGAAAAAGGCAACATCCTGATGAATGAAATACATTTTTGGAATGACTTTTTTAGAGTGATCGATTGTTAAGGTTTCAGTTTGACTCAAATGCTAAAGAATTTATGGCTTTACTGAAAGACAACAGCCGTTCTTGTTCAATTATTCTGCTCATTTCTACTTTGTAAACAGTGCTCTTTTATGCAAACAAAGTTGGAAAGCCTTGATCTGGGCCCTGCAGGGGCAAAGGCCTTTCCTCTGTTACTAAATGTACACTAGGGTCCTCAACTTAGTTCTACTTACAATCTTTCGACTTTAGGATGGTGTGAAAGTGATACTCAGCGAGTAGAAACTGTACTTCGAATTCTGGATTTTCATCTTTTTCCTGGACTAGCGGCATGCCCCCTGGTGATGCTGGGTTGGGGCAGCGAGTCTCTGCTCCTGGTCAGCCCTGTGATCGCATGGGTGAACAATGAGTACACTGACAGTCATTCTAGACCCACACGACCGCCCTGGTTTCCTCTTTCCGTACAGTGTTCAGTGACTGACACGAGAACCTTTGTGTTACAGGATTTTGCCCAACTATAAGCAAATGTAAGTGTTCTGAGCGTGTTTAATGTCTGGTTCTTTGAAACCCCATGGACTGTAGCCTGCCAGGCTCCTCTATCAGGAGGAGGCAAGAATCTTATCTCCAGGCAAGAATACTGGAGTGGGTTGCCATGCCCTCCTCCAGGGGCTCTTCCCAACCCAGGGATGGAACCCAGGACTCCCTCATTGCAAGCGGATTCTTGACCAACTGAGTCACCAGGGAAGCCCAACTAAGCACACAAGTTAAAGTATTCTGAGCATGTTTAATGTGGGCTAGGCTAACATATGACGTTCTGTAGGTTCCATGCATTTTCAACTTATGATGGGAGTATCAGGAAGTAACCCCACTGCAAGTTGAGGAAGATCTGTATTGTCTGGTGGGGCTTCAGAGGGAGGCTCTGGCATTTCCACACCTGCCTGTGCCTGTGGGGTGGGTTGTGGTCTAGAATGAAGCTCACTCTCCTTTATACTATAAATAATGTGTCTTCGCATATACATAATCTTTACACTTGTACTTTATGGGCAATCTATATGCGTGTGCCTGTAAGTACAGTTATGTAGCTGATCACTTCTCTAAGCTGTTTCATTTCTCCCCAGTCGCCCTCCATAATTATGCAAAATACTTGTGCACAGTAACCTAACTGAAATCGAAACTATTCAAAGAGAATTCAAATTTCCAGAGAGGGCAGCTGCCCAGTGACAAGGACTCTTAACGAGGACTCCAGGAGGATCGGTCACACCTTCACTCGAGGGCAGGAGGAGCCTTCTCTGGCTGGCAGCTCCCTCCCATGGCTCAGGCAGTGGTGAAGCGGGGACGGATACTCCCTCTGGGGCTGGGGTCCCGTTGTCTGCCCCACGCATGCTGCCTTTGGGAGAGGCAGGGAAGGGACATCAGGTCAGGTCATGGCTCAAAAATCCGTGCTGTTGAATTACAGACCCTCTCAGGAACTTCCAAGTACCTTAAAGCGAGCTGCAAATTAAAGCAAGTGACCCTTAGACTCTGAAGGGGAAGGCAGCTCAGTATCCCTAAATGGACCTCTGTTATCAAAAGGGCCCTTACGGAGTGAGGTGCTGAGGTAAGACCAGTACGTTCTGACTTGCTGTTGGTGTTTGTGCTTTAACATTGTACTTTGGTGAGTTCTTGTTTTGACCTGCTGAGGCTAGGAGTTGATGGGGGGGGTGGACCTAAAGTGACAGAAGGATTTTCATTCATTTTCTGATAATCATACTGCCTGTCTTGCCTGGGAAAATGCTTCTTTGTAGTGTCTAGTAGTACAAAATAAAACCAAATAGTCTTTGTGTATTTACACTGGGGCCTCAGTTATTTAAAAATATGGATAGGAAAAAGATTAGTAGAAAATATAATTAAATAGTACCAGTGATTTCCTCATGTTGAGGTGGGTGTCTTTTTTCCCAAGTTTTGTACTAAATGGGACATACTTATAATGAAACTGAAACATGGGGTGGGGGACCTACCCTGTTTTGCAATTTATGCTACACATTTTGTCTGAAAATTCCATCAAATGTAGTATCTTCAAACCTGGGGGAAGTGTGTCACCTGGAAAGCTTTTAATCTTCAGAGGCTTCGAGGTCTAGAATGGGGGTGCTGATGTACAGCCCAGGTAGAGGACCCTTGAGCTTAAAACAGATAGTTTAGGGGGTCCCTGGAGAAAGAGAACCAGGAATGGCTTTCTCAACATAACAGAAGTCGTTTTGGGCTCTAAGCCTAGCCACAATATTTGCCTTAACGTGGCTCAGTAATTAATGATGCCCAGGGAACAAAGGAATCCAGGAACCGAGAAAAGGCAGTCAAACAATAGTGAAATGATAAAGCAGAGTCCTAGCTCTTTCTCAAGGGATATACATAATATTGATATATCTTTGAGTTCTGCAGGAACTAAGGCTCCTTTCCATGTGGAAGACAGAAAGTGCTGACTCGACCCTCCTGACTTCAATCAACTAAAGCTTGGCCTCTGCTGATCTTTGCCCCAATTCAACACTGAATTTTCTATTCTGCGCTGAATTTTCCTCTGCTCAAAGACCTTCGTGAATATGTATGTACCTTTAGCTTAAGACCTCCCCAGTTTTGCTCTTCAGAGAGACACTACTTTGGGAAAGATCCCTAGTGTCCTTACTTGCTGCAAGTATTTAATAAATCCCTCCTTCTACTGATCACTCTGAAAGAGGTGAATCCCAACTTGTAGAACGACATATATATTTTGTTTCACAAATCCTCTCCCATTTCCAAGAATGCTATGAGTTCTGTGCTTGGTTTTGTCTTCTGGCCCGATGCCTGTCAAGAGAAAAACCCAGTTTTCAGGTAACAAGCTAATGGTTTCCAGACTTCCTCATTAATCTGGGTATGACCCTCCTGTGTAGGCCATGACAGCAAGACTCTGGCTGGAAACAGAAGCTGAAGGGAGTGTCACAGCCACCCACTGCTATGAATGGATAACAAGGCATGGGTCCCCTGGGTGCCTTGGATTGAATAGATTCCCCATGGTGGTTTCCACATCCTTTATTAACCTACCAGATACTGGAAAATAATCAGTTAATTTTCAAAGCAATATTTATTTAAATTCATTTAAAAATACACATATACAAAAAACTCATAGCACTCTTGGAAACGGGAGAGGATTTGTGGAATAAAATATATATGTGGTTCTGTAGGTTGGGATTCACCTCTTTCAGATGGATAAAAATAAACAGGCCAACCATGACAACTTTTAAGCTAAATATTCAAGGAGGCAGTGGTAAAGAATCCGCTTGCAATGTAGGAGACGTGAGTTTGATCCCTGGGTCAGTTACATCCCCTGGAGAAAGAAATGGCAACTCACTCCAGCATTCTGGGAAATCCCATGGACAGAGGAGCCTGGTGGGCTACAGTTCACGGGGTTGCAAAGAGTTGGCCACGAGCAAGTTCTGGGAGATGGTGAAGGACAGGGAAGTCTAGTGTGCTGTAGTCCATGAGGTCGCAAAGAGTCAACACTGAGCGACTGAACGGCAACACTAGCGAGTAAACAACATCTTTTCAGCCAGTGGGTGTGAGGTGGGTGTGGCAGTGATGGTGATGGTGCCCAGGATCTGAAACCATAATATGAGAAGTGACATAAATCACTCAAGGCTTGGTTTGCAATAAAGATAACATAATGGAGATTTTGATCTAAAAGTAAAATCAGTGAGTTTTCTTTCTTAATTATCTTCTCCACAGGACATGAGGGTGTTCCATTTCAGATTCTAGAGACTCGGATAAATGAAAAGTTCCTGAAAGTCAGGTAGACAGACAAGCAAATTGACTTTCAGTTGACTGGAGTATTAGACACAGACCATATGTCCCTTGGCCTCTGCTCCCCTTTCCTGAGAGTTGTCTCTGCTCAGACCTGGGGCAGTCACACTTGGTCCACAGGATCCAGCCTTCCTGGCTAGAGTTGGATGGGACTGGCAGTGGGACTAAGAGTCTCAGTCCTGAGAGCTTCGCACTGGGGCTGTGAGATGCTATTTAGTCATCTCTGCAGGGCAGTGAACAGAGGACTGGAAACTAGAGAGTGAGGGCAGGCACGCAGTCAGGGGCCCGCATCCGCAGTGGTGGTTGCTTCGCTCAGGCACCAGCCAAGCGGACAATTAGAGAGAGAACGCAAGCGAGGGGTGCCAGCTGCTGGCTTTCTGGACTGACTAGTCCTCTGTGGGTCCCAAGGCAGGCTGGATGCCCTCAGATTCCATGAACCACCTCGAGAGGCTTCCATAAAGGCCTTGTTGCTTAAACTAGTTTGAAGTGATGTCTTTACTTTGTGACCCAAAAAGTCTTGACTAGAAAAAAAGGTAACCAAAGCAAAATGCGTAACTTAATCAGGAACTAATAGTGAGAAAGAAATGTAAACAGAAGCAGACATTAAGAATACATTAGTCATTTTTCCCTGATGAAAACTTTAGAGCAGTCATTTTTAGCTTTGGGGTGTTAATGGTTAGAATTCTTTAAGAAACTCATGGAAGTTACAGACCCTCTCTTCAGAAAAAAAACCTACATTTTGCATATAATCCATGGTCAACAGATTAAATAGTTAGGTAATTAGTGTTTTGATTTGAGCCTTAATAAATGGGCTTACATACATGTTATTTTCATTATACCTCCCAATTATATTATAAGCTTTTTTGTAAAGGATAAAAGACTTGTTTTTCTGTAAATTTAGTTTATTACCAGATGGCTCAAATGGTACTGTTCAATGAAGTTATTATTATCTGTTAAACTACTGGATATATATTTTATCAAAATATTTTATAATGGGACTTCCTTGGAGGTCCAATGGTTAAGACTGTGCTTCCAATGCAGGGGCTGCGGGTTTGATCCCTGGTCGGGAAACTAATATCCCACGTGACACGGGACACAGCCAAAAAAACACCAAAGAAACCCCCACAAAACTTTGCAATATTGAAAAATACTTTTTTCAATTACTAAAATACTTTTCACATACAAACCATGATTTGTCTCCCGAACATCATTAGTCATCAAAGAAATACAAACCAACACCATAAGACACCACTACTTCACATAAAATAAAACAGACAAATATTACCAAGTGTTAGTGAGGATGTAGAAAAACTGGAGTCCTTGTTTGTTGCTGGTAGGAATGTAAGTTGTGCACCCACCGTGGAAAACATTTTGGTAGTTCCTCAAAAAGCACAGGACTTCTCTGGTGGCACAGTGGGTAAGAATTCTCCAGCCAATGCAGGGGACTGGGTTCAATCCCTGGTCTGGGAAGATCCTACATGCCGCAGAGCAACTAAGCCCTCCAGCTGCAACTAACGAGCCCCTGTGTGCAGCTGCTGAGGCCCATGTGTCCAGAGCCCGTGCTCTGCAACTGGAGAAAACTCAAGTGCAGCAACAAAGACCTAGGTTTAGTTCATCCCTGAATCTTTTCATTTTTATCTCATAAATCTCTCCTTTAGTTTTTCCTCTTGTCTATACCTTTATTGTTATATACCAAGCCTACATACAAACATCTCTTGCTAACAAAATTTCTTTCTGGTCTCTTTACTCACTCATACCGCTCTTCAACCTACCACCCACACAGTAGCTGACGGGGCTGGGCTGCTCAATAGATGGACCAGGCTCATGCTGGTCCCACAAAGCAGGCCACCAAAAAACTGAGGCAGTAAGCCTGCCATGTCCTGGGTGCTGTCTGTGGTACAGAGTGGGTATTGATCCAGGACCTTGCTTAAGACATAAACTAAGAGCCCCACCAGGTAGAGGCTTCCCAGGTAGTGCAGTGGTAAAAGAACCTGCCTGTCAGTACAGGAGACACAGGAGGCACAGGTTTGATCCCTGGTCAGGAAGATCCCCTGGAGGAGGAAATAGCAACCCACTCCAGTATTCTTGCTCGGAGAATTCTATGGAAGGTGGAGTCTGGTGGGCTACTGTCCATGGGATCACAGTCAGACTACATACTGACCACAAGCCTGCAGACCCCAGACTAGTTGGAACCAGAAGACTGATGATTAAGATTCCCAAAACATCATCCTGTTATCTCACCACCAACCAGTCAGAAGAATGTCTATAAGTTGATCACAAACCTGTGATCCTCACTCCTAATGCTGCCTTAAAAAAAAAACACAAAAAACACCTTTGCTCCAAAGCATCAGGGAGTTCAGGTCTTTTGAGCATGAGTTATCAGCCCTGGGATTTCTTTGGAAGGAATGATGCTAAAGCTGAAACTCCAGTACTTTGGCCACCTCATGCGAAGAGTTGACTCATTGGAAAAGACTCTGATGCTGGGAGGGATTGGGGGCAGAAGGAGAAGGGGACGACCAAGGATGAGATGGCTGGATGGCATCACTGACTCGATGGACGTGAGTCTGAGTGAACTCCGGGAGTTGGTGATGGATAGGGAGGCCTGGCGTGCTGCAATTCATGGGGTCGCAAAGAGTCGGACACGACTGAGCGACTGAACTAAACTGTCCATTCTCCTGGATTTGTGTCCTGCAAATAAATGCTATACTTACCTTCACCACACACACACACACACACACCACACAAACATTGAGACAAGCTTTCTTGAAAAATTTTGTATTTTGTATTGGTTAGGATACGAAATTCCTGCAGGTAATAGAAACCCCAGCTAAGACAGTGAGAAAATGTATTAGCTCTCCTAACAAGTTCAAGGTTAGGTAGGCCCTAAGGTTAGGCTCAGCCATGTCTTGAAGTGCCTATGTTTTTCCCTATCTTTCCATTCTGCTGCCTCCCCTCGTGGTGGTAAGGTGGCCGTCAGCAGCAAATATGCAGCCTATTCCCCTAAACACATCCTGTGGTAGAAGGAAAATCTCCTTCCCAACTATAAGTTCTTCCCTGAGCTTGAATTGAGCAAATCTAAGCTACATGTGCACTTGTGGGCCAAGGAAAGGCCAAAAACCTGTTGGCCTGGACTGACTGAGGCTTACTTGTAGATTAGGTGGACAGCTGAACAAAATTTGAGAATCTGCAGAGAACGAGGAAGAGGAGACAGATGCTGCCCCCTGATCTAATATGGCTCTTCTTCTATACAAAGCTTGAAATATAGGGAAGGGGCCTTTACATACTGCAGAAAGAGGAAGGTAATTTAAGCAAAACAGTCATACTACAGTATGACTTTCCCCCCTTCTTATTTCAATATTCAAAACCCAAACACATTTGATTTTCTGTCATCTGGACAAACTTTAATAATTTGTCTATAATAAAGAGCTTTCTAATTTTTCTTATTACATTATGATAAAGTTAAAATGTAAAAGCTGGTGTATGGGATCAGGTGTGGGTCATTCTTTTCCCAATTAAAAAATATACAAAACATGATGGCAGAGTTTCACTGACTACAGGAGTAAATAAAAAGTCAAGTCTGTCCTTCTGGGCTGTAAGCATTTAAGCAATATATTGATATATCACACATCTACAATTATGCCAGCCTTAAGTAAAACGGAAACATACTTTAGGCACAGTTACAGGATAAGTTGAAAGATCTGAAACCATCTCTTCAGATAACGGGCTTAGGTACATTATATGTAATTAAGTTATAAAATCTACTATATTAAAAATTAAGCATGTCTAACCCAGAAATAAGGGCTTTTGTGTAATCTTTATAAAAATGAGGCTACTGATTTAAAAACAGTACTTACGTCGCTAGCTAGCACTGAGGTCTAGGTAATTCATGTTCCTGTACCTGTGTGCGGTTGGCAGCTGCTCGTTTCATCATTCTGTGGAACCTCCCTGCCCCTGTGTCATCATGATCTGTCGATGGCCAGTTAAAAGAAAAAAGTAAGTTGAAGAGAAAAGCAAGTTAAAATGGGGAATCACAAAATTATAATAAATGTCCTTATAACTTTATTTTTAACTTAAAACACATACAAGTTCATTCACCCATCATTCCTTTGATATCAGGCTAAGACCTCTTCTCTGAATGGGGTCTCCTGATTGGGGTGCACGTAAGATATCCATTGGCACAGCGGGTAGCCTTGTCAATTTCAGTTTCAGCACAGAGAGGACTCAAGACACTTGTGGAGCAAACCAAGGTCAGAATTCTAGATTTTGCCAACCCTTTCCTCCCACCCAAACTTTCACATTTGTTCTGTCCACATTTAATTCCACAGCATCTTTTCTTCCTGATACCAGGTCTTTCTCAAGCATTCAACGTAATTTCAGAGATTACGACCCTCTTCACACTCATATTTGTTTGCTTTTGGTAATACTGCATTAAATTATGTAATTACTGAGTACAACTTGCATAAACAAGTTTGGGAACAAGTGATTAACTTTGAAAAGCATACAACTCCGGGAGAAACATGACTAACCCATCAGGAACTTGCCTACTTACCAGCTGTAAAAAGTTTGTGGGCCTTCCTCACCGTTTTTCATAAAGAACAGAGACTGGTTCAAATGTCTGAACCGTAGGAAAGCAGAATCGGTTTAAGAAACAGAACATCTAAATTCAGAGACTTAGCTCTCACGCTCAAGTGAAGTTAGTGCAGACACTCTTTCGGAAGGGATGTTAACAAAGATCTGGCCAACCTTCTTTCCAATTAATAGGTCCCCAGTGGGACCAGCAGCGCTTCTCTGAGGGACGGTGCCGTGCCTGAGCCCCCATCTGGATGTGTGCGGTGGTACTAGTTCTACCCCCGGTAAAAACTCTAAAATATAAAATATACCTTTCTTCCTTTGAAGGAGGCAGGCGAGGAACTGTTCCTAGTTTACGTTTAATAAAACACTTAAGTCTAAAGTAGCCTTAATATAGGTTGGATTACTAAGGATAATAAAATTCTCTAGGAGAACCCATCTGGCTAGCCAAAAGGGGGGAAAAATGATTCTGTTTCCTGGTGCCCTCTTGTGATAAAACGGCAGGTCGACAGTGGGATTATAAACCTTTAAGATTAAATTATCTTCATTCACCTTCATTAGGAGTTGAACACTAAGAATTAGACAGCAAAATGATAAAAGAGACGGTGCCTGAGGATAAGCCATGGAATTAGAAGTATTTCCTCTCTACCCTCTTAATGTCTAAAATGAAATTATATTCCTTTTAGAAGTAAAAACAACAAAAATACCACAATTTACCACCACACTTAATTAGTAATAATAAGCAGAAGCAGTTTAAAGTTCTAGATAGAATGACTTGTAGTCTTAACCTTAATCCCTCTTTGAGTAATTCTTATTGAATTCAGTGGGAAGACCAAATCTTTTATGTTCCTATTTTTTTGTCTCAGGCTGTTTAAAAATTTTGAGACAAAACCAAGCAAGACAAACTCACTGCTGTTTTCCCACTAGCATTTAGGAAGCTCAGCAAGTTATACAATCTCTATCTTAAAAGGTTTAACTAGCCTTCCTAATGGCAGCATTGAGTAGGGTAAAGGTTATGAACTCTGGAGCTGAAATGCCACTGACTAGCTGAGTGACTTTGGATGGTTACTAAACCTCTCTGCACCTCAATTTCCTCATCTGTAAAATAGTTGTAATAACATTACCTACCTGATGATTAAGAATATTAAGTAAGTTAATGTGTAGTTAGTAAGTTATATGTAAACTGCTTTAAACAGTGCCTAACATGTAATAGGTTCTATACAAGTTTAACAAACACAGGCAAATTTTTAAAATGCCAGTGAGTTTACTAAGTATATGTTTTAGCATTATGAACAGTTTTTGTATTATTTTCAACATGCTCTCATTCAGCACCCTTATACTTCAAGATTTTTTATTAATACTTTCTACTAAGCCTAGACAAGTTAAGTTAGTATTAGTCACTCAGTCATGTCTGACTCTTTGTGACCCCATGGGGTGTGCCCGCCAGGCCGCTCTGTCCATGGAATTCTCCAGGCAAGAATCCTGGAGTGGGTGGCCATGCCCTTCTCCAGGGGATGTCCCCACCCAGGAATCAATTGGGTCTTCTGCATTACAGGCGGTTTCTTTACTGTCTGAGCCACCGGGGCAGCCGAGACGGTTAAACAGAGGCTTAATGAAATGCATGCTAAACTTAGGACAAGTAATCTAAATGTCTAAGAAGACAAGGTTTATACAAGGTAAGGAGATGAAGATCTCGAATTCCCAGCTGGTCCAGTGGTTGGGACTCCATGCTTTCACTGCAGAGAGCCTGAGTTCAATCCCTGGTGGGGAAACTGGGATCCCGCAGGATGTGTGGCCAAGAACAAACAGAAAAGAAATCTTGAATGATGTCATGTGCGCATCTTAAGCAGCAATCCTTCCTAAAGCTTCCCCACAGGGTGGGGCCCCTAAGAGACGCTGACGGCGCACTAGGAGGATCCCAGGTGGAAATGATGTGTGTTTGTGTATGCTGGCAGTTTTAGAAGACGAATATCGATTCTTGGATGTTACAAGAACATCAGTTCTTGGCTCCTTCAAAAGGTGGAGCCTAATGACCCCCCTTGAGTGTGAGATGGACTTAGTGACCTGCTTCTAACAGATAAAATGAAGCGTGAGTGGTGGTGTATAATGTTGGAGACCAGGTCTTTCCTTGCTTGCATCTGGAGGAAGCTGAAGGAAGCCAGCTGCCCCATCCTGAAGACAACTCAGCAGCCGTGTGAGAGACTCACGTGTGCGACACTGAGGGCCCCTGCCACCTGCCACGAGATGGCTTTCTTGGAGGTGGACGCCCCTTTCCTCGCTCCCAGCCCGTGGAGCTTTCATTTGACTGCAGTTTCTGGCTTGAGGGAAATCTCATGAAGGGCACTGACCACCAGCAGAGCCACTCCTAGGTTTGATCTGAAGAAACCGCATGTTCATTGTTCTAAGCTGCTGTATTTTAGGGTAACTTTCTACACTGTATAGATAACCACTACGGTGTGTGTTAAAGGATGAAGTGAAGAAGACAGCAGGGTACGATACCCTTTTTGGACCTGACGCTTCACCTGGTAAAAACCCATCATCTTGGCCCTAGAGCTGTTACAAATTGCTGTGATAATATGGCTTCTTTCTCCTCCCTGCTTAGCTGCTTCTTTTTCAGTCACCAGTATGTCAGGGTCAGTCCTACTACTTAGCATAATCACCTAGAACATTCGTGCTGAAGTTTGAGTGCTGACTGCAATCTCAGTGAGGCAGAGACTGTTTACTAGAAGAAGGCTGGGAGCCTGGCTGTGGAGAAGCCCCAAAGAGTAAGAACTGCAAAAAAACTGTCTTTGATTCTTTGTCCTGAAGGGGGATCAACTATTTCATTAAAATATTCAAAACTCATCGGCTAATCTGACAGACATGGAGGCTGAACTACACAAATGGAGTTCACATGTCACTGACGTAGAAATCAAAAAGTTTCTCTAAATTCTGTGTGCAGAATGGTATTCTGATGCTCGCAGACAGAGGCCCCCCTTCTTCCAGCACAACGTCTTAGAGGCAGAATCAGCAATCAGATTACGCTTGCAATTGGAGGCCAAAGTGACGAGTCCTGAGGTATGTTCTTCCCAAGCCGTGTGACCTGAGCCAGAGAACACTGGTCACTGAACAGCTCACATCTCTTGGATTCAGCGCCTCCCCTCCATGGGTTAACGCTGTGTTCACGCTGTCACATTTTCTTTCTCTGTATTCCTGGTAAACCGACATTTTGTGTTAACATTTTCTTTCCTCAAATGAGTTAATGGCAATTAAAAGCCACAGTGTACCTGATAAATGTTGAGGCTCTTCTCACATGATGATTCAATACTTTGACTCTCTGGGAGTATCTTATTACCAAGTCCTCGGGAGGGATGCCGCTGCTGTCCTCACATACTCCTTGCGTAGCACAGGGCAGTTATGTGCACATCAGAGCTTATCCAGATATAATATTCAGAACTGGCACAGCATTTCAAGGGTAGTTTTGTAATTTCTGCTCTTTTATGTAGAAACTTTTGTGATCAACAATATCCTAAGGTGATCACCAGGGGTTGAAAAATGAATACACAGAAGTTATCAAAAACAGGACATTTATGGGATGTTCTTCTCTTCTCAAACCACTATGTGTAGCAGTATACTTTTCTAACTTGAGTCATGAATATTCTTATCAAAATAAAGTCATTCACATTTGGAACAAAGGCTAATTTGTACCAGTCAGTTTTGGAAATTCAAAAATAATTTTTTACTATCCACTATTAAAAATTAATCTTGTGATAACTTATAATGGATAAGAATATGAAAAAGAATACATATATATATATAACTGAATCATTCTGCTGTGCATGGGAAACTAACACAACATACTCAACTGTATTTCAATTTTAAAAAATGTTTCAAGAGAAAATATTTTAGCATTTAATGTCTTAGTATTAATCAACATCTACTAATTCTAAAGTTACTATGTTCCATTAATGGGCGTACTTGAATTATTAAAAAAAACTTGGAATTACAATAAAATGCTCAATATTTTGCCTATTATATAATCAGGTAAACAGAATCATGCCAAGGTTGATAATTATTGATTAGTAATATTCCAAGATAATTTCATATATTTATATATATATCAAAATCTCTTCTAGTTTCATTGTCCTCAGAAACTTAAGAATACCACTTAACGGTCATTTACTTGTCATTTTCATTAGACATCATTCTTTTTTACTTCATATTCTACTGAATACATCTTTCCCTGATTACTTTTGTTTTACTAAAAATAAAAAATATATATTTTTCTTGGGAACATAATGAAATCTAATTAATTCAACAGCTGCTGAAATTTCACCTGAAATTTTAGACAGCCACAAATTCACAAAAGGAAAAGGTAAACACATTAACTTTTATATTTAACTAGTATACAATAAAAATTAAAAGAGCTATTTTGGGAAAGTTGATGCAAGTAGAAAAACTGATTAAAGTCCTGTCATCAACATTTTTATTTAGTTTAGTATTTGTTAGAATATAAATACATAACAATATGTTCTTTCTTATCATGGGTAGTCTTCTACATAACTAAAATTCATGGCCAACATGTTATATAACACACAACATAGAGAACAAAAAAATCTGTAAATTATCAGAATGGGACAAGGACATCAGAAAATAATACATTTTATATAAATTATAGAGGACAGTTCCATTACTTTCTTCTCTAATTCAATTTTACAAGATAAAGTCAACAGGTGTTTTGTGGACTGTTACGAATGCACAAACATGTGGCTCTTTCAAAAGACACCAGTCAAAAAAAAAAAAAAGACATTGGTCAAACACAAATGTTATCTTGACGTCATCTATTGTTCTTAGTTCTTAACTGGAGTTGAGCTTCCTTTCATGGTCTTCTTTAGGTGATGGTAGTTTGGCAAGATTTTCATCAGGAAATCCAGCTGTAGTGTCTGCGGCTAAAAAGATAAGAGAATTAAGAACTGGCCAGCAGAAAGCAAAGTTAAGAGCATCACGTAGAAATGATTATCACTACGTCATGGAATTACAGGTGATTTTCACTGATCTCTTTTTTCTGGACTGAGGCATGCCGAATCTTAGTTCCCTGACCAGGGATTGAACCTGTGGCCCCCTGCAGTGGATCCCGTTCACTGACTTAATTTTGCTCCCCTGCTTTTTCAATTTACAATGAACATACAATGAGTTTGGTAATAAGAAAAAGCCAAAAACTTTTGCATGTAAAAATGTATATTTATCAGTTTTCAACCTTGCTTTTTGTAGATTTCATTTTGGCCTCTAAGAAGTGAAAGAGTTTCAATTATAGTAGACAATATGAGTACACTGCTTTGTACATGACAGAGCACACAGCTATGATACGCATCTGATCTTCACTCTTCATATCACAGCTTTGCTCACACTTGGCCTCACTGTAAAATTCACCTGGGGTACTTTGCCCTGACCACTTTGTTTCAAAATGTCTGGGGATCATTTGTAATAAGGACCTCTATGTGATCCTTATAATTGATAAAACATGGAAAACAGTGTTGCATACATACCATTACGTATTAAACTTCAGATATTCTTGCTCACTTAATTCTAATCTCCCTTAACCCAACTCCAGCTTCATCTCTCCCTCTTCAATCATTTTGCTGTTATGCAGAAAGATAGTGAAAAAATACTAGATTTGTTCTTATTTCTTTTTTGGTCCAAAGAATAGTAATACTTGCTTATAATAATAAAAGCCAAAGATTACAGAATTAGAATAACCCAGAAAGAACTGGCATTTTAATTTCTGATAAAATATGGCTAAGAATCAAAAGTGCTAAATGTCTTGCAAACATTTTCTTTGGGAGAGGGGAAAGAGGCTGTGTAACTAAGGAAATATACTGAGTGTGCCAAGCAGTAAGGTTAAAACTTCAATCAGAATGCCTTCTGTCCAAAGGAAGCCCCAAATGCTCTATCAATACTTATCTCCTACTCTAACATGAAACTCCAAATGCATACTTGCCATTATTCTTGGTTATTAGGAGGGGACAATTCCTCATAAGCCAGGAAAATATCTAAATATACTTGCATATTCACAAGCTGCATTTATTTTCAGGCCAATTATGTCAGTAAAGTGATAGGTGGACCCAAGTTGGATGTATAGTAATTTGGCAGGTTCATTTCTTACCCTTGAAGGTTGGTATTGTAGGAGCAAATCAGTAGAGTTCGTAAGGCTTGGAGATGCACCTTCAGTGAAAATATGTAAGACTAGGAGAGACATCCCTGGATGTTCTCTTCCCACAGTCAATGAGTCACTGTCATCTTTGGACCTATTTCTGATATTAACTTAAGGACTCAAATATCTGTTGAGTCAACAAACAAACTGTAGTTTTAGGAATGTTCCTCTGATGCTTTATTTTAATCACTTATTTTTAAAATAACAGACTCGCTGCCTCATTAAAACATGTATGTGGTATTTTGGGAAAATTAGCAGCCTTAGAAAGGACGCTACCAACTAGAGAGGTTCTAGTACCTGTGGCCGTTCAGTCTGCACCCGACGAAGGCAGTCTCCGCCATAGATCACTGTGTTCTCAGGGATGACTTCAAACGTGTTCAGGTTGCAACAGGCCCCGATGATACAACCACTTGTCAGTATTACGTTTCTGCCTACATACGCTGCAGGAAAGACACACAGAGAACGACTACATAAGACAGTCAGCGACTAGAACACTGTTTTCTTCCTAAGATGATGCAAGCATAAAAATACAAACTGTCCTTAAGAAACATATTAAAAGTACTTCAGTCGAGAGTTTGTACAGCAGAGAGGCACGAACCAGGCTAGTATTAAGTGGATTCAAAACAGAGCTCTGTTGTGATCTGTGTGACCTATAAACACTCTCAGCGAGTTTATCTCTAAAATGGAGCCCATCCTACTTCACAATGTGCTATAAGGAATAAATGAGATAATAAATGTCAAGTGTCAAGCACAGGTCTGACACACGGTAGGTATAGAATAAATAAAAAATGAGTGATACTCATCATCATCATCATAACTGGTAATCCAAATTAAATAAAAACTATCAAGTAGGTTAACAAAAAATCTAATTATTTTTAAAAAGCTCTTCTTTCATGCCATCCAAGACTAAGAAAGGAAAGGCACTATTCTAAAGAGGTCTTGGCCAGTGCAAGTTCGTTGTATGAAGTAGGGCACTCAAAGACGGTAGGGACGGAGGTGGGTAGGGGGTTCAGAATGGGGGGACACATGGGTACCCATGGCTGATTCATGGCGATGTATGGTGAAAAGCACCACAATGTTGTAAAGTAATTATCCTCCAATTAAAATGAATTAATTAAAAAAAAAATAAAGAGGTCTTGGGCTTCCCTGGTGGCTCAGTGGTAAAGAATCCACCTGCCAATGTAGGAGACATGAGTTCTGTCCCTGATCTGGGAAGATCCCACACGCTGCAAAAGAGCTAAGCCCACGCTCTGCAACTATCGAGCCTGAGCTCTAGAGCCCAGGAGCTGCAACTACTGAGCCCACGCGCCCTAGAGCCTGTGCCCCAACAAGAGAAGTCACTGCAATGAGAAGCCCGTGCACCTCAACTTGAGAGAAGCCCTCGAAGCAACAAAGGCCCAGCACAGCCAAAAATAAATAAAAATTTTAAAAATGAATAAAATGACTGTATTTGCCCTCTTAAATAGATAACATTATTTAGAAAAACAGACAAGTCTTATCATTCCGGCTCTTTCCGGACAAGCTCTTTGAGTCACTTCCCAGCAGTGGTGGCAACTCAGGAGACCCCTTGCCTAGACCCTCCTATGAAAAGTAGCTTACATTTGTTTCTAATGGGCTAGGGGAAAGCAGTCCTGAAATTAAAGAAAGCAAACTAGTAGAGAAATTGGGTTTTTTTCCTTTAATTCAACAACATGAATCAACTAAATTACCATTGACACTATTTTTAGCAGAAATCTTTTTCAAATCTTTCACCTGAAGGTTTAATTCAATCCTGATTTAAACATACACAGCTAGAAATTTAATTTAGTGGATAAAAAACATGATTAGATTAGGTTCCTTAAAGGCAAAGAATTCATCTCTTGGCTATGCTAGCCCACTTCCAACCATGCCTGCAGTCCTTCCAAGCACGTGGCTTCATCGAGGCTTGCACTTGGGCTGTTCTCCAGAACACCACAGACAGAAAGGAGGTGATCACTTCTCACGATATAGTTTCACATGTAGCTTACCTTTTGACTCGATAACATTATTATCGCCTATTTTCATGGCTTGGCAATCTGTAAGCCAGAGTTAAGCACACATTGTGAACATATTCATCTTTTTCTTTCTGATTCACTCTCCTTGTCCTGGAGTGGGGCGGACAGAGTTCTGAGAAGGCCCCGTAGGCCGGGCTGACCAGAACTCCCTGCCCAGGGCAGTAGGCAAGTAAAATTTAATTCTTTAAACAGAAATATCTCGAAGTACAAATAAACGCCTTCTGTGTTTTTAAAGAAATGAGCACCTTATACCCAATTTTATGAGTATTTTCATAATTGTTTTAAGAAACATATTTTCATAATTGTTTTAAGAAAATTAAAACTGTCTAACACCCAATCACGTAAGGGTAGCACTGTTAACAGCTTGACATATCTTTATGTAGATATATCATTTCCTGTATATAACTGGAAATCAAACTGTATAAAATAAAACTCTATAACCTTTTGTAGCTTATTCAGTTCACCTACCTTTGCAAGCCTTATTCCATACCATCAGAATCTTTAAAAACATAATTTTAAGTGACTCCTTAATGGTTCTAATGGTCTATCTTATAACTGACGCTTAATTCATTTAAGTATTTTGCTATTGTTAAACCTTTAGCTTTTTCCTTGAAGTATTAATAGTTTCTCTTATAAAATAATGTTTTACTCACACTATGAAAAGATTTTACTCTTTTTAGAGCATGAAATCAGCAAAGACACTGGTAACACTCAGGTGAAAAACATCAAAGAATGAAATATTTCCAGCCCATCCACCATTTCCTTGTATCAGACAGGAACACACTGTCAACCTTTTAAAACTATACAGAAATCACAAATGGGCAGAGCTGCGGTTCTTAAATCAGGACTGAAGCCAAGATTACTCTGCTCCACGTCCACTGCCACTCAGCCACCACCTGCTGACAAGACGGGTAACACGAGCAGGCGGCTCCTACAGGCGAGTGCGTGAGCACGCGTGCACACTGAAAACAGCAGACTTCCTTTACTCTCTGAAGGTACTCAGTCAAAGAGAGCGGAGAATTTTTTTTTTATATACTACAAATAAGTCTTTTCAAGAGATGGAAGGCCTAGTCCTAAAAATATAATTCATACATTTATTTATATATATACACAATATATGTCACATATATAATTAAATGACCTATTATATATAAAGTATGTGTGTGTGTATATACATATACACACATATACATACACACACACACACACATATATATACAGTATTTGATAGATAAATTATGACAATTTCTACAAAGGAGACTGGGTACTGAAAGACAGTTGGGAATGATTTCTCTTAAATTATTGCAAAGGATACAACAGCCAACTTCAAACACATTATTGGTGCCAATGATCATAGGTTTGGGTTCTGGATCTTCTGCATCAGGAGTGATATTATCAGGGTGACTATAAAAAGAAGAGAGAAATTATCAAAAAGTCAATAATGCAATAAGCAATTCTCCTGTTACAGACTTTGGGTTCATTCTCTCAACTGTACCTCTATCAAGCTTGATAAATGTAATGACGTTAAGTAATTTCTTAATCCAAGTGAATTATTTATCCTCTATGCTGGAGAAGACTTGATGCTGAACTGAAACCGAACTACTGAAAGGTAAAGAAATCACAGGTGTGTACAGAAAGTCAGTCTTCCTTTGTTTATTTTTTAAACTCAAAGCCCAGGGGACCTTTCCCAGGACAAGGTAGAAAAGAAGCTGGCTGGGACTTTCAGCTTGTTAAATTGCAATCAAAATCATGCCTAACTTGAAATTTTTCCATTCCTAATAACCATTCAAGATTGTGAAATGTAAACAGATATTCATGTAAAATAATCATTTTATGCTGTTACGTGGTTAGCTGAAACATTTGTAACAAAAAAATGTTTGCAGTCTAAGAGAAGGAAGCCATTTAAAAATGGTGCTTTATCTCTGACAGCTGAGTTACTGCAGAATATAGCTGTTGTTAACTGACTTACACTGAAGGTGCCAAAATATATTTTAAAAAGAAACTGCTTAATATAGTAAGAAACCCCCAAAGCCTAAGTAAGCATTAAGACAAATCAATCTCTTTATCACAGTTAAATATTTTCCTAAGGTCTTTACTACAAATTCCATACACTGTTGCTATAAATTAGGTATAAGCTTGAATTTCCTGCCAAAATTTTATCTAGCTTTACAGATGCTTGTAAAAATTTCATAGGTATTACAGTCTAGTTCACTAAGATCATACATGTTCTAATAGCTTATAATTTTTTTTAATCTTTAAAGTTGAAAAATTGCCTCTAGGACCTCCAGTTTTTCAAATATAATTCTGAGTGTTATCCCCATAAGGCATACGAAAATATACATCAGACTGAAGTTCACGTGTCCTGGTATGAGTAATAACATGGCAGTCAGAATCAAGCCATCCTGTCAGAAGACAATTTGAGGCTGGGAGCACAGCACAGGGCCGCTGGGGGTGTCCTCAGGAGACGCCTCCTTAAGGGACAGAAGAGGCTGGCACATGGAAGGGACCCAGAGTCAGAGATTCTAGTCATCCACCTATGAGCGGCTTCACCCTGGACACTCTCTAGCCCTCTGGTCTGTAGCATCCTCACTTACTAACTACCTGTGTTGAAAAAGATCCTTAGTGTCTTCCTGGTTCTCAGACAGTGGGCCTTCCAGATGTCAGCTGTAAAAGGTCCCTAGAGATGGCTGACATGAACGGAGACTCTCTCTGCGGCAGCTCGCTCAGAGCAGGTGTAAGGATGCTACTCACGCATTTATGATGAGCGCCTGTTCCTCTATTAGGTTGCCTTCGCCGATCACTATTGGACCGGCTTCTGCGATGATTCGTGCTTTAGGGTGGATCACTGTCCTGGGTCCTGTTAAATGGATGGAAAAGAAATTACTTGTGGAGGCCGAGCTTCCAAGGAGGCTCTTGGGAGAAACGTTTCCTAAAGCAGGTACCAGGTACCCCACGGGGCACGTTACAAAGGCTATCACTGTACTTTGGGCCAAATCTCCAGCCCAGCAGAGGGAAGAGAGCACAGGACTTTGGAGCTGGACAGTCCGGGCTCACCCTCTGTGGCGAAGTCTCTGTAATCTCAGTGGTGAAATGGGGGTGGTGATAATATCTGTCCTGCAGGGTTGTTGTAAGAATTAGATGAAAATTGCCTTATACTGTTTGTAGGCAATGATTTTTTGGCACAGAGTTGGCAATAAAAATTAATTCCTTTCCTTCTCTTCCCTCCTAAAGGTGAGGCTCTCGTTGCTTACAACACTGGTACTTGCTTATGCTGGAACCACATAACACTTTCTCATGCTGGAGTATTACAGGATTAGTCCTTTTATTGAGGGAACATGATGAAATATGGGTGGAATGAGAGTTAGAAAGCATGGAGACTCACCTGACCTTTGTTACTCTGTCACCATCCTTATTATAAGCCTACTCAGTGGAAGAAGGCAGAGCCCTTGATGTCTGGTCGAGGATATGATTTTAACCAGTTGAAAAGGATAAAGGGAGGCAGAGGAAGGAGCCAAGCGTGGTTACTGGACTCTGGCAGTGGGAGAGCTGAGGCAGTGACTCCAGCCTCACGCTGAGGGGCAGGAAGGCCCCCCATCCCATCCCTTCACCACGGGGTGGAGGAGGCCCTGCGCGGCCTAAACAAGGCCATCGGCTCCGCACTGTACCATTCCCTTCCTCCACTCGATTGACCCAAAGGCCTAGCATTTGGCTGACAGTGAAGCCACTGATGAGAAAACATCACCTCACTGCAGGCACTCCCTCCCAACCTGCCCCACCAACCCAGATCAAGGCCATCCTTATCTGTAGACAACGGGACAGGAAGTTTTTGCTTTGCACAGGACGCAGCTGACTCCGACAGCAGGAATGGGCAGAAGCAGTGACACGAGGTAGGGAGGGAGGCAGGAAGACGACGCTGCCCGTCAAATTCAGCGCTCAACTGCTTCAGTCAACCGTACTAATCAACTCAATTTACTCGACAATCACCATCTGCTAGTGACATGCAAGACACAGGGCTGCATGTTACAGGGAAACAAAAAGGAATGGGTGCTATTTTTGCCCTCTGGAGCTTTGTTTGTCTTGAAAATTGGGAAGACTTAACAGGCTCACTCAAAAATGTATTAAAATAAATAAGGAGGTGTTCCTGGTGCCCAGAGAATTGGAAAGAATCTCAGGACAGCTTATTTTTTTCCCTAACAATGAAGAGCTGGGGACTGATACAGAGGGTGGGGCCCAACATGGGGTGCGGGGTCAGGGGACGCACAGAGGGTGGCTTTGTTATTCGTGTCACTTCTGGCTCCCTAAAGTAAAACTTTCCTGGCAAATGCTCCTGCTTAGGATAGGAGATTTCAGAACAGAAGATGGGGTCACTCAGATCCCTGGGAAGCTTCTCAAGGTGGCCATGACTGGGACCCCGGGTGCCTTTTTCCTTTGGTTAAAAAACATACACACAAATTATAAACATACACACACACATATACATAATTATAAATATACACACTCACACATAATAATATACACATACATATAATCATAAACACACACACATAATTATACACACATACACAATTATAAATATACACACATACACATATACATACACATAATTATAAAAGGAATACCTGCTCACCCCCCAAAAATCAAAGTCAAAAGTGAAAGATCCTCTCTCCTCCTGCTGATCTCATTCCCTGGAGGTAACTATTCTTAAAAGTTTGGAGTATTACTTCAGAGTTAAGTACTAGTGTATATTTAAAATCTGTAAATATGACTGTATATAAAATATATTTCACTAGAAAGTTAGAAGATAAGCTCAACTTGAAGGAGAAAAAATCTGAATTTTACATACTAAAATATGAATTTCAAAAACTAAGGGATGGTACTCATTCTGCAACTTGCTTTTTCACCTAAAAAGTCATGGTGATTTTTTTCCACATAAATTGTTGAGTATTATTTCACATTAATATACCATGACTTATTTAACCAACCCCTTAATAATAGCATTTAGAAGAATTACCACTGCTGGGGAGAGGTGCTAAAACAATGCTGAAACAAACACTGGATTCCTTTGAAATGAGAAATTTCTTATAGGTCCTTCCAGCTATGTGAAGCAATGTAAAGCTGTAGTTTGCACAATACCAGATTTATATTTTATGTCAAGATATTCTATGATAAAGGGACACGATCTTTCTATTTTCGGTTCTTTATAATTAAAGCCCCAGCCAGCAACCACATCCCTTGTCTAGAAAGGCCAGGCTCTGGCCTTTATCACTTAAAGGCTGTGTGCTTAGCCTCTCAAATGCCTCAGTTTTCTCATCTATAAAAAGATGAAGTCTATGATAGCCTATCTCACCAGGTTGAAGTGTGGATTATATTTGGAAAGGAGAGCATGGGGTCTGGCCCACAGTTCTTCAAAATGGCAGGTTCATCACTATCTGACACTAAGAGCTAAGAACTTTATCACAGTAAACAAAACAACTCTTTCTAGTCCGAGAAACAGAAGAAAAGGGACTGCTTTATTCCCCTGATACTCAGGCAACAGGGTGAAACCTCCTTTTAAACAGGGAAGAAATTCTTCACCTTACTGTAAGACAGTGAAACAGAAAATAAAAATTTTCCATACTGGCATTAAAAATCTGACAGGAGGAAGAGGTCGTCCTGGCTGTGACAGAAAGCAGACCCTTTACCGCAGCCAGATTAGCACCCAGGGGCACGAGATATTCTGCTGGTCCTCAGGCTGCAGCTTTTGACAACAAGCAGTCTTGCAAAAAGCTACGTGAGAAAAGGCTGATAAGACAAAGGTTACACTGGGACCTATGCTTCTTTAAAAGTTCCTCTAAAGTACAGGTTTGAAAACAACTGATATTTTCATTTTTTCCCTTTTAAAAATAATGTTGGCGCTGTGTTAGCCAGGTATTTTATTATTATTATTTCTTATCATTCTTAACAAGAGTGTTAGTAAATAACTGGAAAACTGGTTCTAAGTCTCAGGGCCTTCCCTGGGATAGAAAGCATTACAGGAACCACTGAGCAGATTCCATGAGACCTGTTTAAGACAACACTTCCACCTGGTGGTCACACTGCCAAACTACAAGTCCTGGAGTTCTGAAGTGACTTGAAAGGTGAAACTGTTCTTCAGTCCCTAAGGCATGTCCAACTCTTAGTGACCCCATGCACTGCAGGATGCCGCACTCCTCTGTTCTTCGCTATCTTCTGGAGTTTGCTCAAACTCATATCCATTGAGTTGGTGATGCCATCTAACCATCACATCCTCTGCCACTCCCTTATCCTTTTGCCTTCAATCTTTCCCAGCATCACCGTCTCTTCCAACGAGTCAGCTTCTCTCATCAGGTGGCCAAAGTATTAGAGCTTCAGCCTCAGCATCAGTCCTCCAATGAATATTCAGGGTTGATTTCCTTTAGGATTAACAGGTTTGATCTCCTTGCTGTCCAAGGGACTCACAAGAGTCTTCTCTAGCACCACAGTTCAAAAGTATCAAATCTTCAGCACTCAGCCTTATGGTCCAACTCACATCTGTATGCCTACTGGAAAAACCATAGCTTTGACTCTATGGACCTTTGTCAGCAAAGTGATGTCTCTGATTCTTAATACACTATCTAGGTTTATCATAGCTTTTCTTCCAAGGAGCAGGCATCTTTTAATTTCATGGCTGCAGTCACTGTCTGCACTGATTTTGGAGCCCAAAGAAATAAAATCGGTCACGGCTTCCACTTTCTCCCCTTCTATTTACCATGAAGTGATGGTACCAGATGCCATGATCTTAGTTTTTTTAATGTTAAGTTTCAAGCCAGCTTTTTCACTTTCCTCTTCCACTCTCAACAACAGGCTCTCTCCTCTTCACTTTCTGCCAATAGAGTGGTATCATCTACATATCTGAGGTTGCTGATATTTCTCCCAGCAAACTTGATTCCAGCTTGTGCTTTATCCAGCCCGGCATTTTCCATGATGTACTCTGCATAGAAGTTAAATAAGCAGGGTGACAATATACAGCCTTGACATACTCCTTTCCCAATTTGGAACCAGTCCGTTGTTCCATGTCTGGTTCTGTTGCTTCTTGACCCACATACAGGTTTCTCAGGAAACAGGTAAGGTGATCTGGTCTCCTGTCTTTTAAGAATTTTCCACAGTTTGTTGTGATCCACATGGTCAAAGGCTTTAGCATAGTCAATGAAGCAGAAGTAGATATTTTTCTGGAACTCCCTTGCTTTCTCCATGAGCCAACAAATGTTGGCAATGTGATCTACTCTGAATTGTGAAGAAACAGCAAGGTCATGGGTGACAAACTAAATACCTCCCCTTAACCTCTTGAAGGGCTTTTTGGGGCAGAGACTAGAGAGGTGAATTTTTAAACATGAACTGTAGTATACGTGACTGCTAAGACTTAAGTTTGATGAACTTCTTAAAGGAAACGTCTGACCAGGTGCTTTGTCTCTGCACAGGGCTGGAGGCTGGTCCCAGAAAGCCTGATAGCCCAGCACTAGTGCAAGACGCGGGCAGCAACCGCACGCTGAAATGTGAGCACAGTCTGCTCCACACTGTTCTGCATGCAAGTGGCACTTTCACCTAGGATGTGTCTGAATTCAAACCAAGTTGAAGGGTCTTGGGGTTAAAATGCTTTAAAAATAAAAATCTGTCACCATGGAAAGTTTTTGTTAAAAGGCTGTCGTGAACTTTCTTGGAGCTCTTTCTGGCAGGGTAGTTTGTGTATTTTCTTACCAAATGTGCTGAAACCCTATTTGGCTTATCTCCTTGTTTGGATGAATGTGTCTAGAGTTGGAGCTGCCTTACTGGCTTATGAATTATTTTTCTAAATGGTTGGCTGGGCTTGACGCAACCTAGCCAAAAAGACATTCCTTGCATCATATTTCCATTCCCTTCAGTAAGTAAAGGGTATTTTTCCTGTCTATCTTTGCCACAGAAAGCAATCTTTGGGGACATTTTCATATGTCAATAAATAGTTCCAAAAGCCACAAGGTCTCTTGAAAATGAAAACAATTCCTTTGACCTATAAGATGAAGTACTTTTAACAACTGTTTTATATTCTATGCATTTCTCAAGTCAAAGCCACTGTTTTGCCTTATTGAAAAAGATTTCCATATAATGTTGTACATATGAAACTTACGTAATATTATAAACCAATGTGACCTCAATTTAAAAAAATTTCCACAATAAAAGGGAAGCTTTGATCTGTATTAAAGACCATAATGGAAAGAACAACAACGTGGGACAAAGTGCTTCCATCACAAAGCTGTGTCACTGTAGGCGTTCTGCCTTCACACCAGGAGTCCCCAAGTGTTGTCCTAACCCCAGGAGTCTGCCTCCACGCTGTAACAGGACTGCAGGACTGTGCACAGATGGACCTTTCTAAGATGGGTTCCAGCTTTTAAAACAAAATTTTCAGAAAATAATGCAAAACCCATGCATCAAGGCAGTCTAATTAAAAGCAGACTTAAAAAAGAAAAAGCAGGCTTGACAGTAAGTAAGATGAAACCTTATTTACCCAAATTATAATTAACTAGAGAACTGTTATTTTTCCCAAGGTCTGTTTCCTAACAGACTCTAATGAAAGGGGTCAGGTTCCGTCAGTGCCACAGACATAGGGTTTCTGGTTAAGGACTACACTTCAAAGCTTCAGACTAGTTTCTTTGATAAACCAAATACTTGATTTTCTAGGAAAACAGAAAACTTAATGTTCTACTAACTGAAACATAACAAGGCAAGAGTGATGAGGGGATGGAAAGTTATGTAAAACATCGTGAAATTTCCATACCTATACTGTAACAGGAGAAGACTTACATTATTTATTCTGATAAATTAAGCAAAAACAAAACCAGCCATAAGCTGAAAAACAACAGTCCATCGACAAAGGAATGGATAAAGAGGGTGTGATACATATACATAATGGAATATTACTCAGCCATCATAACGAATGAAATAATGCCATTTGCAGCGACATGGATGGACCGAGAGACTATCGTACTATGCGAAGGAGGTCAGAGAGAGAGAGACAATTATCACATAATGTGATATGTGGAATCTAAAACAATGAACTTATTTACGAAACAGAAATGGAGTCACAGATATAGGAAACAAATAGGGTCACCAGGGAGGAAGGGAGGGAGGGAGGGATACATTGGGAGATTAGGATTGACATATACACACAACTATATATAAAATAGATAACTAGTAAGGACCTACTGTACAGCTCAGGAAACTACTCAATACTCTGTAATGACCTATATGGGAAAACACTTTAAAATACGGTGGGTATATGTACATGTGTGACTGATTCACTTTGCTGTACAGCAGAAACTAACAACACACACTATAAATCAACTGTACATCAGTAAAATTGTTTAATAAATAAAAAATAAAAGTTTCCCTAAGAAAATTCCACACCCCTCCCCCCCAAAAAAAAGAAGGAAAAAGAATACATGGCAGGGAGAGTGAGTTTTAATCAGGTAACTTATCTCTGCTCTCTGCTTTGATTTAACTGTATATCTACCAAGAGCTTTTTTAAATCTGAGATATTACATCAGAAAAAGGAATTAACAGTAGAAAAAGATTAGAGATTATTTTACACCAAATACAAAAGTGATAGAAATGACTATCTAAGTATCAGTTCTGGAAAATTTCCATATTTATACATACACTTAAGAATCAGAAACAGGAACAATGAAAATGAGATAAGAAATATGGAGCACGGAACACTGGGCAACTGTATCACTGAATCTTTTCCTTAGTTTTGAAAATTGAGGTGTTTCTGTAAAGTGAGAACATTTTCTGGTTTTAAAAACCTGGGTCAAAAATAAACCCAACAAAATGTTAACTTAGATCCATTCAACGATGAAATTACAATCACTAGTTTAAAAAAATAATAATCATTTCTTATGCTACAATACATCACTGAAAATCTGTGTTGAACAATCATTCTGTTTTAACCACCAGGGCTGTGCATGATCAGCCAGTGATCAGCTTATATGGAAAGTAGATTTAAATACCACATTTCTTTACATAATTTCAACGTTCAAGGAAGGCAGGAGGATAAGAGGGACAAAGAAGAGGGAAGAGCACCAAGACACAAAAGGGAGAACAGGAAAGTGAGTGCTGATTCCTGAAACCCCCAGGCCCCAGTCCTATGCAGCGGTCCAGCTCTCCTTGGCACAGGATAAAGCCTTTACTGCTCTTCTAGGGAAACTTCTGCAAGGACAGGACCTGTTATTTCAAATCTGAAACACACACACAAACATATATGTATACTTGTGTGTATACTTATGCCTGTAGAGACATCCGTACCATCTATGTGTCTACTTCACAGTAGATACTGAACACATTGTTTAAAGTAGGGAAGAAGTAGAAATGAGAGGGAAATATCATTATTTTAGTCTTACTTTCCTTCTAATTATAGAATACCCTGCGAATTAATATTAGGTGTTATCCCTCGAATCATGATGAAAACCATAAAAATGCTAGAATAAAAATGCAGAGGAAATGTGGCTAATTTCTCCTCATAAAAAGTTTGCAAGTGGTTTAAAAGTTAACAAAGTTAATACAGGACTGAAAAGAAACAGAGTTACCTTTTAAACTTTGAAATTCTGTCAATTTAAAACAATTAATTAGATCCAACCTGGGCAAGCCCTAATTACGCTCCATAATACTGGCACAATCATAACTAGTTTTATAAGACATGATCCTGAAGAGGCTGGAGGCTTAGACTTACTCAAATTACAGAAATTTTTTTTTTTCTTTTGCAGTTACTATTAGTATAAGGGAACAAGGCACATTTTCTCTCTGAAAGTGTACTTAAGTTTACTGAAAGCTCTACTCTGGTAACACCCAGGGGCTAGTAAACATGTGTGCACGTTAATACAGATACCGGGGCACCATGTCCAGTGAAAACGTATGGAAAAGATCCAGTGGCTAAAATGTGCATTTTGGGGAACCCAATCATGTCCATAGAAGCAAGTTGTTTAGTCGCTGAGTCGTGTCCAACTCTTTTGCGACCCTACAGACTGCAGCCCACCAGGCTCCTCTGTTCATGGATTTCCCAGGCAAGAATAAAAAAGCGTTGCCATTTCCTTCTCCAGGGGATCTTCCCCACCCAGGGGTTGATCCCACATCTCCTGCATTGCAGGCAGATTCTTTACCATGGAGCCACCAGGGAAGCCCATGGTCCACATACTAAATTTTTCATTTCATTTAAACACTGGACTTAACCTCTAAAGCAAGGCTACACTGATTTCACAGTGCAGCTAGCCAATATTTATTGAGTGCTTACTACATGTCAGGTACTGGGCCATGACTTTCATAAATATTCTCTTATTTAATCCTTCAAAAAGCTTTGAGGAAGGCACTATTATTTTGCATGTGACAAAAGCTGCTGCCACTGAATGTCCATTCTTCCCTTTTTCTAAGTAAGAGAATCCAGTACGGGGGCTGCAATGTGTCCAGTTCAGACTACATCTCCCTGCATTCTCCGTAGCTAGACGTGTCCTTGAGACCAGGCCCAAGGCAGAGTGTTGTGGAAGCTTCAGGAAGATTACTTAAGGGGAGCGGACTCCACTGGGAGGTGCACCCTTTTGTCTCCACGCCTCTCCTTTCTTACCCAGGACACTCTTGGCGCTCCAGCCATCACGTCCTGGCCTGTGAGGCTGGAGCTCCCGGACAACCAACTGACAGGATGTGAACTGCCTACCCTTAGGCTTTTTATACAAGAGGGTAAACTTCTGTGTGTTAAGCCACCACGACAAGCTGCTGACCCTAATTCTGATACACACAATTACACAGAAGGGGAAATGAGAGAGGCTAAGTGATATGCCTGAGGTAATCCAGCAGATAAAGAGCAAGGATGCTAACCCCAAGTCCGTCAGACTCTGTGCTTTACACTCTTAGAAGAACGTAAGCTCTGCTATATTCTCTGCTGGGTCCAGAGTGCAAGCACAGGTGTGAGCATAGGGCCCGGCACATAGTAGGTACACAGCAGATATCTCTCGAATAAATTACTTTATCATATTGGCTTGTTAGTTTATCAGATGGGAGTTTAAACACAGACTCCATCACACTAAATTATTTGAGAAATATTAAACACTTAGAGAAATACATTGCTTTGTCAATAAAATTAGGACCTCAGTCAAACATAGAAAATAATACCTAACGAACTGTAAAGCACTGAAATAAACTAAATAACACCAATTCTTGAGAGACAACACTAATAGGATATTCTCTTACCTATAGTGACATCACCTCTGATTTCGCTCTCTACACACACAACTGCTCCAGGAGCAATCTTCACACTGCAGGAAGAAAAAAGTGACATGCATCACGGGTAAGGTTTAAAAATATTGTTATAGGAGCTCTCCTGGCAATGCAATGATAGAAAGGTTAAAACAAATTGATGGAAAAATGAAAAGTAAACTGTAAGATGTAATATACTATAAACTTCTCAGGTGATACACCATCCATCAAGCTAAAATCATTTATCATGTGTTCTTAAAATGCTTGAGAGGAAAAGAGGCATCGGACTCTTTTAATACCAACATTGTTTTTAAATAGCAAAAAGCTCAAAACAACCTAGGTATTCATTAGTAGGGACCTGGTTAATACATTATGGTATAGTATGAACTAATACACAGCATAAAAAAGAAGGAATAATCCTGTGTGTAAAGAGTCGGGATGACCTCCAAGCTACATTGTTAAGTCAAAAAAAATCGAAGCCAGGGACTAGAATCAGAGGCTCTAGCACATAAGGACAGAGGGGAACATTAGGGTAATTGCTGTGCATCGGTCTTAGAAAGCAAAGACAGAGGACTTCAAAGGGAAGATTTCTAGGAAAAAAAAACTGAAAGATTATGTGATGAGCACTTAGGGAAAAAGTTAGGAGGCATCTGACATTATCTGTTGGAAGATTTGAAAAACATCAGTACATAGAAAAGAAATAAAATGAAAAATGGAAGTTATTTGGTTAAATTTTAGATGAAGTCAGTTTGAGGTACCCATGGAGAAGACCCAGTATATCTAGATCTGGGGCTATGAGACAGCTAGACCAGAAATACAGCTGAGAGTCAGCAGAGCAAACTCTTTAACATGTTTCTCCATCATTCATATTCCAGAACCCACCCAAATATCCCCTAATATAAATGCAGAGTAACACCCAAAATAAATATTTTTAAAAATCACCACTTTCATACTGATGTGGAAAACTTAAAAAAGACATGTATGGATTTTTCTTCTATAAATTTAAGTTAACAAATCTTCCTATCACAAAGTATTTTTAAAGCTCTAAGTAAAAAGAATATCAATCAGAACTTCCCTGGTGGTCCAGTGGCTAAGAATCTGGCTGCCAATGCAAGGGACATGGGTTCGACTCCTGGTCCGGGAAGATTCTACATAGTTATTGTTCAGTCATTAAATTGTGTCCAATTCTTTGACCCCATAGACTGCAGCATGCCAGGCTTCCCTGTCCTTCACTATCTCCCACAGTTTGCTCAAACACATATCCACTGAGTCAGTGACTCTACCCAACCATCTCATCCTCTGCTGCCCCCTTCTCTTCTTGTCCTCAATGTTTCCCAGCACAGGCTCTTTGCCAATGAGTCAGTTCTTTGCCTCAGGTGGCCAAAGCACTGGAGCTTCAGCTTCAGCATCAGTTCTCCAACGAATATTCAGGGTTCCTTTAGGATGAACTGGTTTTTGATCTCCTTGGGGTCCAAGGGACTCTGAAGAGTCTTCTCCAGCACCACAGTTTGAAAACATCAATTCTTTGGTGCTCAGCCTTCCTTATGGTCCAACTCCCATATCCATACATGACTACTGGAAAAAACAATAGCCTTGGCTATACAGACCTTTGTTGACAAAGTGGTATCTCTGCTTTTTAATATGCTGTCTAGGTTTGTCATAGCTTTCCTTCCAAGGAGCAAGCATCTCTGAAATTAAAAGGTTCCACGTGCCATGGGGCAGTTAAGCCTGTGCACCACAACCACCTAGCCTAGAGCCGATGCCCTGCAACAAGACAAGCCGCCACAATGAGAAGCCTGCACATCGCAGCTAGAGAGTAGTCCTCACTCACTGCTCCTAGAGAAAGTCCCCACACAGCAATGAAGACCCAGAATAGCCAAAAATAAGTAAGTTTAAAAAAATACAGTGATAAATTTAAAAACTTATAATCGTTAAGTCTATCTTTAAGAAATGTCCAGAGGAGACACAGCTACGTCTGTCTTCATCATTTTGACTGACTCTCTACTAGGCACAAACTAATACAATTTAAAAATAATCCATCTGGGTTACTACATGTCACTTGTCTGCTGAAATCACAGAAAATATATAACCTTTCTATTGAACAGGAGAAGGAAAAACTTTAGTGACATGGAGTAGAAAACAGAAAATGCTCCAAACCTCTCATTTTCTAGATGAGGAAATTGAAGCCCAGGGCCTTGAAATTTCCTGAACCAAAGTTCATTCCTGGGACATCACTGTCCTATTATTGAAACACAAGTCCATGTGACTCACAGTGAGGCCAAACAATACTAAAACGTCAGTTTGGAGCAGAGAAAGGTTTACTGCAGAGCCAGGCAAGGAGGTGGGTGGCTTATGCCTTAAAATCCTCAAACTCCCTGAAAGCCTTTAGCAAAGCCCTTTTCTAGGAATTGGGGTGGGGGCATGGTGAGTTATTGCAAACATCCTGGTGTCAGATCCTCTGTTCTTGAGGTTAGTTCATGGTCAGTAACGATGTTCCTGTAAATCTCTACCAAACAAATGCTATTCTCTGTTCTGACAAGAAAGGCCCAGGTCCCAAGGCACAATTGTCACCCTCCAAAGTCCAGGTCCTGGCTAAGAGGAGGCAGATATCCATCAGCTATCCATCCGTCCCCAGACCCTGCCTAGCCGTCATCGCTGAGGGAGACAGGCGCCCAGGACCCCAACGACTCTCAGGCTCCCCAAGCCAGCCTTAGGGCAGGGGCTGGGTCCTGCAGACTGCATCCTATGCGGACGCCACTGCCATTACGCTGCAGACACAGGGATGGGGGAGAGGTTCACAGCTGCTCAAGACCTGAGCCTGGCCAGTAGGAGGCCTTGGCCAGGGCTCTGAAGCCCTGCAGGACACAGCCCCCAACTGTTCCCAGGGTCTGCCTCTTACTGGGCTCTCTGCCTGAGGCCTGAAGACCACCGGTCTGCTGACTGAGGACCATTAACTGTCTCTCACTGACAGCTGGCGCGGCTTGTGGGAGGGGCCCACTGCAGCACCCATGGATGGCTGAGCAGGACCGCTAACAGCTGCTCACTGACAGTTGATTGCTTACGGCAGGAACCCAGCAACTGCTACCTGGCTTCCCAGATGGTTTGCTGGTAAACGATCTACCTGCCAACGCAGGAGATGCAAAAGAAGCAGGTTCAATCCCTGGGTTGAGAAGACCGCCCCCTCCTCCAAAAAATGGCATGGCAACCCAGTCTAGTATTCTTGCCTGAAAAATTTCATAGATAGAGGAGCCTGGCGGGCTACAGTCTATGGGGTCACAAAGAGTTGGGCAACTGTTACCTGGTAAAGGAGCGGGGCTTAAAGGTGTACAGCAACAGTCCATGCTAAGGTTTGTGCTCAGCTACACTCTAAAACACAAACATCAATCATCCCTTTTTTGTTAGCTGGAAGTTTCCTGGAAACAGCCTGTCACTTTGGACAGTTTTCCTGTGTCAGCTGAATGATTTTGCCCTTGAAAATGGTGATAAATCACCATTTATAAACACTTTTTCTCCGATCCTTTTCCCTTCAGGTGGGTTTGTGTGTGTAAAAAAAGCAATCTTATTAAGCTGTGGACAAATAAGTTAACCTCTATAAAACAGCTCATTTTACACATGATTTCCGATCCTAGTTTTCCATTCCCTCAGCCTCCCTCTTGCTATGATTTCTTTTTTTAATGAAAAAAGCATTATCTAATATTTAACTTATACTGGGCATGTGAGAACAGAAGAGACTCAAAAGTGCCCTGTCTTCAGTTTTATGCCCAAGGAAGACGGCCCAGGTTGTGTGCGTCAGTCAGCATATTTCTTTGTGAGACAGGAATAATAAAACTCAGGAGTGAAGGGGCGGAGCCGGGAGCAGGCAGCCGAGGTAAGACTTAGCCGAAGTCCTAACTAATAAATATCAACAGTACCCCCATGTCCACAGCACACTCCTATATACTGTGCATATTCCTAGCATATCTATTCCTCTTTAGCTTATGCAAAAGATTACAATTACCTGCCTAAATGGATGAAAAACCTAAATGTTAATTTACGGCCGCCCCCAAAACAAGGCTTGTCGGTGTTCATTTTCTAAGAGTCAGCAGAGGGTGCTCATCTTTGCTGCTTTGGGAAACTGTTTAACTGAAGCTTGTCTTGCATCCCAGCTGCCCCTTTCCACCGACAGCGCCCAGCAGCCCCGAGGCCCGTCCCCACGCGTTTACCAAGCAGCTAGCTTTGGCCCAGGCGCGGGCCCTGGTGTGAGTCAGTCTACACATAGACGGGGCGCCCCCGACGGACAGGGAAGGTTTGGGGGACCGTGGGTGATGGGGACACAGGACAGCTACAGGGGTTCGGAGCGCCGCGCAAAAGGGGAGGGTCCCTTCGTGTCCCAGGCGACGGGGACGCCCTGCATCCCCAGCAGGCCCGCCCGAGACAGCGCGGGCGCGCGGCGGGGGCCAGCGAGGCCACGGAGGGACCACGAACCGGGACCTGCCCCCACCCCATTCCGCATCCTTTCCCGTCCCTCGCTACCCCCAGCCCGTCGCCTCCTCCCTCCGCGAACGCCAGGTCTGGGCCTTGGGAACTATCTGGGCGGGGCGCCTGGAATAAGACACCACCCAGTCCCCACTACTGGCGACCGTGAGCAGATTCCACCCCTGCGGGGAGGACAGGATAGGTTCTCAGATAGCGACCCACCTCTTTTGAGTCTTCTCCGCCATGGTTTCAGCTCCTCTCTAGCTGGATCGACACAACCGCCTGGGCATAGCGATGATCTCTGTAGGTGATTGTAGAGCCTGGCAGGACGGGGAAGGGGCGGAGCCTTGGCAGTGCTCGTGTGGGCGGGGGCGGGGCCGGCTCGCGTCGGAGGTTTCAGTTCTGCGTGAGCCGGCTCCAGCCGGGCGGCGGTGTTTGGCCGCGAGCTGATTGTTGGTGCAGTAAAAGGATTGGTGGACTCGGATTAAAAACAGCCATTAAGTCAGATCCAACGCAAGTCATTGTGACCTCATTAAGTCCCGCTGTTCATTCTCAGTTAAGTTCCTTAAGGATCCTCCTGCTAAACCTGGGCCCTTTTCCCTTTCAATGTGAGCTGGTTCTCCACCCCCGACCCCCACCCCGTAAGTTAAGTACCGTCTACCTGATGTCTTTCTCAGGGTAATCTCTAATTCTGTCCTTCTTGCCAAGCCTCACACCTGATTATTCGAATGCCTACTTGACCTGGATGCTGCGAGGTCTTATGAAACCTAAAATGTCCAGAACAGAGCTTTGGTGGCACAGTGGTAAAGAATCTGCCTGCAAACGCAGGAGTGGGTGAGTGAAAGTCGCTCAGTCCTGTCTGAATCTTTGTGACCCCATGGACTGGAGCCTGCCGGCCTCCTCTGTCCATGGAATTCTCCAGGCCAGAATACTGGAGTAGGTAACCATTCCCTTCTTGCAGGAGGCTCCAGTTCAATCCCTGGGATGGAGATATCCCCTGGAGAAGGAAATGGTAACTCACTCCAGCACTCTTGCCTGAAAAATTCCATGGACAGAGAAGCCCTCAAGCTGCAGTCGATAGGGTCCCAAAGAGTTGGACATGTCTGGAGCACCTGAGCTTGCAGGCACTTGTCTCTAAAGAACGTAAGTTGGTCCTTTGATCTCTCTCTCAGTAAAGGAGTCCACCATTCACCCAGTTGCTCAAGACAGAAACTCAAGTCATCCTTGGTTGTCTTCACTTGTCCATATATGATTGACCAACAACTTCTGCTGGTCCTGGGCTTCCCTTGTGGCTCAGCTGGTAAAGAATCCACCTGCAATTCGAGAGACCTGGGTTCGATCCCTGGGTTGGGAAGATCCCCTAGAGAATGGAAAGGCTAGCCACTCCAGTATCCTGGCCTGGAGAATTCCATGGACTGTATAGTCATGGGGTCACAAACAGTCGGATACGACTGAGCGACTTTCACCTCTGCTGGTCTTACGTCTCTTTCTTACAGTTTGCATCATTTACTATCTCTAAATCTCCCTCTGTAGTCTGCGCCTTCTACCCTTGACCTCTAAAATCACATTTCCATCCAAGCAATTCTTCTGTAGCTAAAATCATCCTTTTAAAAATCAAATTTAGTTATTTTTTACTTCTTTTTCCTTTTCAAATCCAAACTCATTTCCATTACCTATCTCTGGGCTTCATCCAGCCCCTGCCCGCTTCTCTCTTCTTTAATTTCATGTTCCTCTTCCTCTTCTTTGAAACGGAGTAGGACCCGATGAGCCTTCCCCCCAATGTCCTCTGCCTGCCTTTTGTCTATTGAAATCTGTCAAAACTTATTAATCAGAGAAATGAGAAAATGTGGAAACAAAGGGTAGCAGTCAAAGGAGACCAAATCCTAATGATGTACTCATTAAGCATAGTCAGGGAACTTTAGTTCCTTCTCAAGGGCTATGGATAATATTCTGAGCCATATGCTGTGAGCTGTCTTATAGACACTGAAATCCCCACCAGGTGGAAGATGCTAACTACATGATGACCAGACAGTAGCCATGAGATAAGCTGCCACACTTCCAAGAACTGGCCTCAGAGAAATGGAAACAACTGACCCTGGAACTGAAGATTAACTGTATTTAAAACAATCAAGATGAAGCTGGTCAGACCAGCAGTGACCAACTTGAAGATGATCGTAAGAGCGGACTGTGCTGTTTCTGCGTGTAGCCCCCTCCCTCAGTCTATAAAAGCTCTTGTCCCCCTGGTTGTCAGTGAAGGGGGGAGTCCACCTTTGGCCAGACATCTGTTTCCCCCACCCCTGTTGCCAGCATCCGAAATAAAGCAAACTTTCCACCAACCTGGCCTGTTTATTGGCTTTTGAGTGGCGAGGACCTGGACCGCAACTTTCAGTAACATAGTCATACTTTGATTCTCCAAGAAGCAAGTTTGAATTCAAACCCAAACGGCTTCCACCCACCCTCTACCCCGACCCCTCTTCTGACTGTTTAAGTCAATGTATTAGTCAGGGTTCAGCCACAGAAACAAAAGCATTAGGAGATAATATAAGAAGAGGCTTATTGCAGGGAATGGCTAACGTGATCGTGGGGGTTGGTTAGGCAGGTAAGAAATCTGCAAGGCACTCTGCAACACTCATACATGGAGCGCAGCCACTGTCTATAGGTAGAATTTCTTCAGGGAAGCTCCAGCTCTGCCCCTAAGGCCTTTTAACTGATGCGGGATCTTAGTTCCCTGCCCGGGAATCGAACCCGTGCCCCCTGCAGTTGAAGCGCAGAATCCTAACCCTTGGACCACCAGGGAATTCCCACTTTGGCCCTACTCTTTACTCAACACTGGCCATAATACCTACACAAAGTTGATACTTAAAAAAAAAAAAAAAAAAAGAATAAATATATGGATGAATTTAGAATATCCTGTTGTCTCCAAGTAGGTAAACACCTACTCACTTTTAAGCAATGCCTGAATTAATTTAAAAGACTATCCATGGCATGAGTAACAGCCAGGGAAACAGAAGTGGTAGAAGATAATATATACACACATACACATTTATTTTAAGGTATTGGCTTACTTATCATGTAAGAAGCAGACCCCCCCAGGCTGGAAACTCAGGGAAAAGTTGATATTGCAATCTCATACCCAAAACCTAGATGTGGGAAATTCAAGCAGGGTTTCTTTGAGGCAGGATTTCTTTCTGGGGGGAGAACCTCAGTCTTTGCTCTTCAGACCTTCAACTGATTGGATGACGCCCACACACATTTTGGATGGTGATTTGGTTTATTCAAAGTCTATTGATTGAAATGTTAATATCACCTTAAAAATACCTTTGCTGCAATATTTAAACTAGTGTTTGACCAAAGAGCTGGGCAGCGAAGCCTGAGTTGATGCAAAATTAATTGCAAGAGCATGCTTGCAAGAAGGACCGTTTTATCAATATTAGGTACAGTGTCTAGGGCCTATAAGCTTTTTGAGAAATCTATAAATTTGAGACCTGAAAGTAAAATGTGCTGATTCCAAAATTCAAGAAGAAAAGTACAAGTAGGTATTAATAAATTTTTAATTCAATGACAAAAAGCATAACTTTTCCCTATTAAAATATGTGCAGCTCAATTCTTCTGAACCTAGCAACTATATTCAATGGGGGTTGTGGTTGCATTTTAATATGTTTAATATGATGTGAGCTTATTCATTGCTTAGGGAGCCCTTTTCTCCCAATAATTGCTCTACTGTTTGTCTAGGGTTTTGCGCCATCTGTGGCCTGGAAAAAACTACCCATCTGCTTGGGAACATCCTTCCAGGGCCAATTTAAGCATTCCCCCTTCTCTACTTCCCTTGCATTTGAAAAATTCCTTATCTCTGTAGATGATTGCTTCTTTATTTATTCACTGCAGTATGCCAGTGATATACTGCATCAATAGTTCTTTAATGAAAGTATTTGTTGCCTTTTCCTTCTTCCTAGTCAATTCAGAGCTACCGGAGGGCAGGAGCCATATCGTATTCATCGTTCTATCCCAAGAGCTTAGCATAGGTCTCTCAGAAATTGGCAGCCCAATGGTGCTCGTCATTTTCATTAATCAGTTGGTTTACCTTCAACTACATCTAACCAACCAGTTTATCCTCCATGCTTTTATATACGGTATCTAATCTTCATAGCAATTCTCTTGAAGACAACAGAACAATTTTACTGAATTACTGGCATTATTTTATCTACTTTTAAGATGAAGGCTTTCAGTCTCAGAGAGGTAAAGTGATTTGCTCAGAGTTCCCCAGCTAACAGGAGGCTTCCTTTCATGCTTTCTCTTCTGTGAAGAGCTGTATCTCACTAACAGTGGTCCTTGCCTTTAAGATTTTTTTTTTCCTTAAGATGGTATTATATCAGGCTATACTTTCCTGTCTCTTATTTAAGGCTGCTTGCTCTTGCATGTACCTTCGGAGATGAAAAATGGCTGGTCAGGGATAGCACAGTAATGCTCTGGGCTCAGTAGATGGACCTCAACTCGCCATGAGGCTTCTTGTTCTTACTTCTAGGAAGTGTCTCTTGGATTGCCTGTCCACACCCTAAAGAAAAGCTTCTTTTTAAATATTCCTCTCCACATGTTTTCTTCCTTTTTTAAAACCTTTTGAATTTTAGCAAGCATTATGAGCAGATTGTACACACCCAGCTCTGTTCTATGTGCAGGGAATACAGCAATAGACAAAACAAAGTTCCTCCCCTGTAGAGCTCACAGGGAGATGGGCAGTAAACTAACCCAGAAATAGATATACAAGGGCTGGTGACCAGTAGTAGGGCTCCTTATACTATTTCCTTACGCTCTATTCTTTTTTATACTACTGGTCACCAGCCCTTGTTAAGGAGCCCAGGGAGGAAATGGTTGGGAGAGTCTTCCTAGTCTTTGAGAACCTGCCTCCCTTTCTCATAGCTCACGTTCTTGCTCTCCCTTCCTAATCCAGTGAGTTAACTGTCCTCAATGGGAAAATGGGATTTTTCATTTACTTAGTGATAAGAATATGACAGTCAGATGACTGGAAAGGCAAATACTGCAGTATATAAACAAAACCAGAACTTCTGAAAGCAATGCTTTTGTACATGTCCTTGTTAAGTGATATAACACCAAATACGTTTTGGTTTCTATAGTGAGTTCCTTATATCAGAAAGCAGACTTTTTATACTGCTTATCTCCAGTGCTTTTGTTTGCCTTTTGCTCACCCTTCCTAAACCACATAAAAAGATCAAAGAGAACCTGGCTGAGACTTCTCTTTCGGGAAAGCCTCAGTTAAGGACTCTAGGGAGGACAGCATCTTTTGTTCCAGTTCATGATGGATTGGCTGCAGCTGTTCTTCCTGGATCCTGTATCACTTTATCAAGGAGCTGCTTTTCCTTTTGCACTTCTGTTTAATTATCTCTGCTTTATGGATTCATTTTCCACTCAGGCCAGGTAGGTTTGATGGCTGATTTTCCTCTTATGTTTAGGTTGGAGTGCCCATGTGAATATTAAATATTAACTACACTGGTCGTTTGTAAGTTATCATCACTGCCACTGATTATTGATTGCTTGATTATGCATATTCTAATAGAGTGAATCAGAATTGGAAATTGACATCATGTCTGCTCTGACTCAGCTAAGTTTGATAAGTTCCCATTAAAAGGGAGAAGGGTGAAAATAAACCAGGGAGAGATAAATGTTGGGGTGATATAGATTGCCCCCAATGGATACATCTATAAGTCAACCATGCACTCCAGATGTTCTTGAACAGTCTTAGTTTCATGGAATTCTATCATTTTCAATAAAATTAAAATTTATTAAATATGATTTTTTAAGTGCCTTTCTATAATTTCCCAGAGAAATGAAATAAGTCAAAACCAATTTTCTTAGATGAGTTTTATCTCAACCTGGGATCTAGTAATTATTGTCACTAAAGATTTGATGGGCTTCTCTGATAGCTCAGTTGGTAAACAATCTACTTGCAATGCAGGAGACCCTGGTTCGATTCGTGGTTCGGGAAGATCCACTGGAGAAGGGATAGGCTACCCACTCCACTGTTCTTCGGCTTCCCTCATGGCTCAGCTGGTAAAGAATCCGATTGCAATGAGGGAGACCTGGGTTTGATCCCTGGGTTGGGAAGATCCCCTGGAGAAGGGTCAAGCTACTGACTCTATTATTCTGGCCTGGAGAATTCCGTGGACTGTATAGTCCATGAGGTTGCAAAGAGTCAGACATGACTGAGTCACTTTCACTTCACATCAGAGATTTGATAATGATTGCAATGATTTTTTATAACCAATCAACTCGATACATTAGAGACAGCCCCTATTTTGTAAAAAAGTTTTATGAAAAAAAAAAAAGTTTCATGGTATATCCTTTTGCAAAGTTAAAATCCATTGCCAAAGTTCTACCTCCTAATAATTCACTTATTTCTGAAATTTGGATTTTTACATATTGGGGGTTCTTATGTAAAATCTGGCTATATCTAACAATCAGGCTGGCTGAGTTTGATTAAACTATGGTAGACTATTACATGTACACAGCTAGTTGGTGGCTCTTTACCTTTGTTTCAGAGATGAAGGAAGTAGTTGTAAAAAAAAAAAGTTTCCTATTGAGGAAGAATCACAAACAATAAAGCAAAATGAATGCAAGAATAAGGGTTAATTCCCACAGGTTAAGATTTCTGGCTTTGGAGTCAGCTTGATGAGTCCTGGGCCCTCTCTTCCTGAGTGTTCTTGTATAGGTGAATTAACTTGGCCTTTCTCTGTAAAATGGAAATAACAACAATAATAATATAATCCTCATGGGATTATTTTAAGGATTAAATAAAGAAATTTCTTAGAAAGGGATTATTAGCCCAATGCCCAGAATAAAATAAGCACTTCAAAAAATCACGCATCTTGCATTGTACACGTGTAGACAATTTTTTTCTTTTTTTTAAATTGTTTTTTAATTGGAGTGTAACTGCTTTACAGTGCTGACTTTGTTTCTGCTGTACCACAGCATGAATCAACTCTGAGTATACATACATCACCTCCCTTTCGGGCCTCCCTCCCTCTCCCACACCCCCACCGTCCCATCCCCTCTTGGTCATCACAGAGCACTGAGCTGAGCGCACTGAGCTGAGCGCCATGTGCTAATCCACAGATTCCCACCAGCCGCCTGTTTCTCACATGGTGGTGTGAATATGCCAGGGCTACCCTCTCAGTTCGTCCCACCCTCCCCATCCTGCTCTGTGTCTGCAAGTCCATACTCTATGCCTGAGTCTCTATTCCTACCCTGCATATGGGTTCATCAGTACCGTTTTTCTAGATTCCATGTGCATGTGTTAATAAACAACATCTGTTGTTCTTTTCCTGACTTAACAGTGCTTACAAATCCCCAGGGCAATTGTTTCAGGTTTCAGTTGCGCTGTGTAAGGAATAAGTGTTTTCCCGTATTTCTCGATGGCAAGGTGGCAAAGGCTTAAACCACAGTGTTCAAAGCCCTACACATAGGCTCCACAAGCGGTTCAGGAAGGGCCAAGGCCTGTGAAATGGAGCCTCTCATACTGAGGAACCTACATCTCCCTCAAGAAAGGAAGATATCTTTGCAAAGGCGAGTCTGTCACAAGCACGCGAGCCAAGGAGCCTCGAGCCACACCCTGGGGGGCATATTCATTCATTTTTCCTGTCCCTGACTCCTCGGTCCCTGTTTCAGATGGTTTCTTCTGACCTTTTTGTTCAGATTTATTAACTTGGCACCTCCATATACTCTGGAAAGAAGAGCTGAGTCTTCATTATGTGGAATCTCCAGGGTCTCTGCTGGTCCTCGAGTCATCCACTGGCTTCCGAGGGAGGCAAGCTCCCAAACCATCGATGCTGATGTGGGCATTTACAACATTATAAAAAGTGCTAAGTCATGAGGCCTTACAGTGCAGCAGGGTGGATTAAGGGTAGACATAATGACAAAATCACATGATATCACGTGGAATCTAAAAGAATGATACAAAGGAAGTTATTTACAAAACAGGAAACTCACAGGCACAGAAAACAAATTTAGGATTACCAAAGGGGATAGCTGAGAGTGGGGGAGGAGAGATAAATTAGAAGTTTGGAAGTGACATATACACACTACTATATATAAAATAGATACACAACAAGGGCCCACTGTATAGCACAGGGAACTGTATTCAATATCTTGTAACAATCTATAATGGAAACAATCTGAAAAAGGATATATGTGTGTGTTTAACTGAATCACTTTGCTGTACACCTGAAACATTGAAAGTCAACTATACTTCAATAAATTAAAAAACAAAATGAAACAAAATATTATACTGATGGTAGCAGCTTTACTCAAATAAGGATGTACTGTAAGATTTTATTCATATGAATTTGGAGAGTAGGCTAAACTATGTATACAGATGACAAAAATTATTAAATGATACACAAAGACTTTGTCATTGAATTTCCAAACACTTATTATAGAGGCATTGGACTTCCCTGGCAGTCCAGTGGTTAATGCTCCCAATACAGGGTACATGGGTTCAATCCCTGGTTGGGGAACTAAGCTCTCACATGTCAGGTAGCAATAATAATAATAACAATACATTTTAAAAGGGAGCCACTGAGCCTACCCCTCCCCTCAACCTTCCCTCTGAAGGCCAGGGCGGTGTGACTATGTCAAAGGGAAGAGACCCATCTGGCTGAGATGACGTCTGGAGCCCTCCTAGACCCTCAAGCCTAGATTCCCAGAGCTTTTAGGTCACGCAGCAGGCACAGGGCCATGTGTGGCCCTACCGGGAAACATTACAAACCTGTCCCCACAGGACTGTTGGGGACACCTGTCCTCACTGCTATGGTGGACATCCAAGAGGGGTGCCCAGGCAGGAATTCTGGTTTGCCTCCCGAGGAAGTAGTTCACAAATCCACTCGGACCCTGCCTCCCGCATTTCTCTCCTATACCACTGTGACTTCCTTAGGTGTGAAGTGGGGTCCACCTCCGTCGGGCTTCCTAGGTGGTTGCCATGGGGACTGACTCCTCTGTGCACTCCTTGAAGGCGGGCTCAAGGCCAGGCTGTCCTCTGTGTTCCAGGTACCTGTTCCTCCTGGCGGGAGGCGGTGTCCTGGCCGTGGCTGCTATGGGTGCCTTTGCTGCGCTGGTCTTCATCCCCACCCTGTGCACGGTGGTCCTCATCCACTCGCTTGGCCCCCAGGATGTCCACAGGCCGATTTTCCTCTTTCAGATGACCTGGCAGACGCTGTGCCACCTGGGCCTGCACTATACGGAATATTATCTGCAAGAAGCTCCTTCTACAAGGTAAAGCAACTCATTCCTGCATTGGTACCGAGCCCACCAGGGTTTGCTTCCACCCAGATGGTGGAGAGGACCTGGGCATTGAGTTTGAATCCGAATTCTTCCACATCTCAGCAGTGTGATCTTGAGTGAATCAGTCAACCTCTCTCAGCCTTCATGTTTTTTTCTGAAATAAAGGGTGTGTGTGTGTGTGTGTGTGTGTGTGTGTGTGTTGGGGGATAACGACACCTATCTTGCAAGCTTCTTAGGTTAGAGGTAATGAATATACAGTAAGTCTGCTACCCATGAACGAATTCTACTCCAAGAGCGTGTCCGTTAAGTCCAATTTGTTCATAAGTCCAACAAAGTTAGACTAGGTACCCAACTAATACAATCGGCTATGTATACTGAAATAGGTTTATAATACTTCTCACACAAACAATACATAAAAAAAATAAAGAAAACATTTTAAATATTATGGTATAGTACCTTGAAAAGTACAGTCCACCAGCTGGCACACAGGGGCTGGCCCTGAGCAAACAGGCAGCTAGAGTCACTGCCAGGAGGAGGGAGAGGAGGTGGGAGATGGTAGAGCTGAAGGGTCGTCGGCAACAGGAGACGGAGGGCGAGCTGCAATTTCACTCACACCTGATGTTAACGGAAGGTATGTCCGCACCTTTGAAAGTTCGCAACTTAAAGGTTCATGTGTAGGGGATTTACTGTATAAACCCATTCTAGTAAGGGGCTTCCCTTGTAGCTCAGTCAGTTAAAGAACATGCCTGCAATGCAGGAGACCGGGGTTTGATTCCTGGGTCGGGAAGATCCCCTGGAGAGGGACATGGCAACCCACTCCAGTATTCTTGCCTGGGAAATCCCATGGACTGTAGCCCGGGGTCGAAAGAGTCGGACACGACTTAGCCACTAAACCACCACCATTCTAGTACAGTACTATATAGCTGATTCTGTTAGTTGAGTACCTAGGCTAACTCTGTTGGACTTAACGAACAAACTGGACTCACAAATGCTCTCTCTGAACAGAACTTGTTCGTATGCAGAAGACTTACTGTAAGTGTAATTGTATGACTGATATCCTAGTAACTACCATGAGCTTCCTACGTAGCACAGTGCCTGGCACCAGTTGTAATTATCATTGTGCCAGAGAAAGAGGGTGAACCACGAGTCCCAGTCTCCCGCCTGCAGGTGACTAAGCAGAGGACACACACCTCAGTGTAGGTGGTTTAGAAACACAGCTGGCAGCCTCCCTGCTGTTTTTTGGTAAGACAGGGAAGGTCCAAACTGACTGTCAGCCTCTGCTGAATTTCCACACACCTGCTCTGCAAGAGTTTTACTTTCACTAATACTCAACTCTTCCACCCCCTAGAAGAAGAGAAGTCACCCAATCCAGGAAAGAAAATCAGGTGCCAAGTGAAGTCTAGGGATGTGTTTTCCTGATCCAATGAGATCAGCAGGATTAGAGGGAAGCAGGCGCCTCTGCCATCCTGAGGGCTGTTGCTTCTGGCTCCACGGTCTCGTGGTGAACTGGAGTGGTGACCTATCGAGGGGAGGGTCACCTCTCTGACTCTAGCTGCCTTTGGTTCCTGCACTTTGCCATATCTCTGCACCCAGGACCCTTTTCTTTATTCTATTTTCACCAAAGGCTCCAGGGCTTGCTTCTCTGAGGAGAAGGCATGATGGCCGGTGGATAGGGGGTGGGGAGTCCTGACTGGGATGTGGTGACTTAGGGCCACCTGGGGGGGCTGGAGGAGCAAGTCGAACAGGATCTGGCTGGATGGGAAGGAGGCTGAGCCAGAGCTGAAGTGGGAAGAGGCATTTGTTTGCTCTGGCCCTCGTGCAGAGGGCTGCGTACAGGTGGCTTCAACAACAGACATTTATTTCCTCTGGAGGCTGAAGCCCAAGGTCAAGGTGTTGTCAGGCTTGACTTCTCCTGAGGCCTCACTCCCTGGCTTGTAGATGCTTCTCCCTATGCTTTCCCATGGTTTTCCCTCTTGGCATGTCTGTGTCCTGATCTCTTCTTCTAAGGAGACCACTCACCTTGGACTAGGGCCCACCCTCACGACCTCATCTTACCTTAATTACCTCCTTGAAGACCCTAGCTCCAAATACACGCATCCTAGGGACCTCCAGTGGTCCAGTGGTTAAGACTCCGTGCTCCCAATGCAGGGGATGGGGGTTCCATCCCTGGTTGGGGAACTAAGATCCCACATGCCACGCAGTGCAGCCAAAACCAAACCAAAACCAAAACGAATAAACAAATTGAAAAAAAACCACACCCACATTCTGAGGTGCTGGAGGTTAAGACTCCAACATATGAATTGAGAGTGGGGTGGACATGTTCAGCCCTTAACAGAAGGTGAGTGAACAGGGGTTAGTGGCCGGTTTGCTTACTGTTTGATAAGTCAAGTAAGGAGGTCAGTTGTCCTTCAGTTCTCAGACACAGAAACAGCATTGGGTGGGAAACAGAACCATTTTCTCCCCACAGGACAGCAATCCTGATTGTCCAGTGCGTCACTGTAATTGTCATTAATTTTCTCCATGATAGTCTTGCCAGCAGGACCTTCTCTACTACGAGGGCGAAGCAGGAGGAGCTCAAGTGCCTGGTTAGGAACACGCCTCGAATTGCTAATGACTCAGCACACACCCCAAGCCTCTAGCATGACTCACTGTTCCTCAGCTCAGATTCCAAAGCCTGGAGAATCTTTCATTTAAAAAAAAATTTTAATTGGAGGATAATTGTTTTACAATGTTGTGTTGGTTTTTGCTGTACAACAACTCAAGCCAGTCAAAACTATATATATGAAAAGTGAAAAGTATTAGTGTTCAGCCATGTCTGACTCATTGCAAGCTCATGGACTATAGTCCACCGGGCTCCTCTGTCCATGGGATTCTCCGTATACATCCTACCTCTTTGAGACTCCCTCCCACCCACACCCCACTAACCTACTTCTCTAGGTCATCACAGAGCACCAGGCTGAGCTCCCTGTGTTACACAAAGCTTCCCACTAGCGATTCGTGTCACATGTGGTAGTGTATATAAGTCAATGCTATTCTCTCAATTGATCCCACCCTCTCCTTCCCCCACTGGGTCTACACGACCATCCTCCATGTCTATGTCTCTATCCCTGCCCTGCAAAGAGGTTCATCGGTACCATTTTTCTATATTCCATATACATGCATTAATACATAATATTCATTTTTCTCTTTCTGACTCACTTCACTCTGTATAACAAAGCCTGCTGAGTCTCTTCATTCCTAAGGTTCTGTTTCTTCTGTGGCAAATTTCTCCCAGGTCCCTGATCCTAATCTTCATAAGCCACTCTCAGAGATAACATATTCAATGTTTCCCCCATAATATTCCTTGTTTTTCTTTTATTTTGCTTCTCTGACTAAGGATTCATCTCTCCATTTACCCTTCCATCCTGCTCAGAGGATCCTGTGACTCTGAATTAAGCCAAGAGTCTTTGGGATAGCACTGCAGGGTATTAGATTGGTCTTACATGCTTAAAAAAAAAAAAAAAAAAAGTTTGGTCACCCCTCCCCCCATGGCATGTGGGATCTTAGTTCCCTGAAGAGGAATTGAACCCATGTCCCCTGCATTGGAGAGTGGAGTCTTAACTTCTGGATCTCCAGGAGAGTCTCAGATTGATCTCTATTGTCTAGAGCCACTCATTTCTCCGGAGATCTTGTTTGAGCAATTGGAAGGGGCTAAAATAAACTATGGAATGTTTTACTTAAAAAAAAAAAATTCTCTCTTTCAGGTTCTGTATCACTCTCTCTTCCCTCATGCTCTTGACCCAGAAGGTCACATCCCTGTCTCTGGACATTCGTGAGGGGAAGGTGGTAGCACCATCAGGACGCATCCCTAACAAGAACTCTTTGTCTGAGCATCTGCGTGCGGCTCTTCCCTATCTCAGCTACTTGCTCTTCTTCCCTGCCCTCCTAGGAGGCCCGCTGTGTTCCTTCCAGAGGTTTCAAGCTCGAGTTGAAGGGCCCAGCAGCTTGTGGTCCAGGCACTCTTTCTGGGCTCTGACCTGGAGGGTGCTGCAGATCCTGGGACTGGAGAGTCTGAAGGTGATTGTCAGAGGGGTGGTGGGCGCGGGGGCAGGACTCGGCGGCTGCCGGCAGCTGGAGTGCGTCTTCGTCCTGTGGTCCACGGCCGGGCTCTTCAAACTCACCTACTACTCCCACTGGCTCCTGGATGACTCCCTGCTCCGCGTGGCCGGCTTTGGATCTGAGTTAGGTCGCAGCCCGGGTGAGGAGGGACTCCTCCCCGATGCGGACATTTGGACGCTGGAAACGACCCACAGGATAGCCCTGTTCGCCAGGAAGTGGAACCAGAGCACGGCTCGCTGGCTGCGACGCCTGGTTTTCCAGCAGCGAAGGACCTGGCCCTTGTTGCAAACGTTCGTCTTCTCGGCCTGGTGGCACGGTCTCCACCCGGGACAGGTGTTCGGTTTCCTCTGCTGGGCTGTCATGGTGGAAGCCGACTACCTGATTCACGCCTTCGCCAGCGTGTTCATCAGCTCCTGGCCTGTGCGGCTGCTCTATAGAGCCCTGGCCTGGGCCCACACCCAGCTCATCATCGCCTACATAATGCTGGCGGTGGAGGCCCGGAGCCTCTCCTCTCTCCGGCTGCTGTGGAATTCTTACAGCAGTGTCTTTCCCACGGTGTACTGTACGTTGCTTCTCCTGTTAGCAAAGAGAAAGCATAAATGTAACTGACATCTTTCCCACCCCTCCTCTCATACGCCCATGAAACAGACATTAGAAAGTACCAGATGGCACCTGTGTTCATGTATTTGCACTTTTCCATGATAAAAAGTTTTTTCTTTTTTTAAAGTAATAGATGTATATATCTGACGTCTTGACATGGAAATCTGTGTATCTACTTTAATGATCTATTATTGATGCTGATACTGAGGATCCAGAAAGGAAAAAGACATGATTTCTTCCCTTAGGGGTTACAGTTTATGTGTGGAAGCAAAGCTTAGGTTTAATATGATACATAAAAATGTAAGGTACTTTAATGTTTATACATGGAATCTAGAAAAATGGTACTGATGAACCTATTGCAGGGCAGGAATAGAGACACAGACATAGAGAATGGACTTCTGGGCACAGAGAGGGAAGGAATGGGTGGGATGGATTGAGAGAGTAGCATTGAAATATATACATTACCATACATAAACCAGATAGTGTGGGAAGTTGCTGGATAACACAGGGACCTCAATCCAGTGTTCTGTAACAACCTAGAGGGGTGGTGGGGGTGGTGGGGGTGGTGGGAGGGAGGTTCAAGAGCAAGCAGTTCAGTTCAGTCGCTCAGTCGTGTTTAACTTTGCCACTGCATGGACCGCAGCATGCCAGGCTTCCCTGTCCATCACAAACTCCCGGACCTTGCTCAAACTCAAGTCCATTGAATCAGTGATGCCATCCAACCATCTCATCCTCTGTCGTCACCTTCTCCTCCCACGTTCTATCTTTCCCAGCATTGGGTCTTTTCCAGTGAGTCAATTCTTTGCATCAGGTGGCCAAAGTATTGGAGTTTCAGCTTCAGCATCAGTCCTTCCAATGAATATACTGGATTGATTTCCTTTAGGATGGACTGGTTTGATCTCCTTGCCATCCAAAGGACTCTCTAGATTCTTGTCTAGCAACACAGTTAGAAGGCATCAATTCTTTGGCACTCAGCCTATTTTATTATTCAGCTATCACATCCATACATGACTACCGGAAAAACCATAGTTTGACTAGACGGACCTTTGTTGGCAAAGTAGTCTCTGCTTTTAAATATGCTGTCTAGGTTGGTTATAGCTTTTAGCAAGTGTCTTTTAATTTCATGGCTGTAGTCACCATCTGCAGTGATTTTGGAGCTCAAGAAAATAAAGTCTCTCACTGTTTCCATTGTTTCCCTGTCTATTTGCCATGAAGTGATGGGACCGGATACCAGATCTTCGTTTTTTGAATGTTGAATTTTAAGCCAGCTTTCTCATTCTCCTCTTTCACTGAGGTTATTTATATTTCTCCCTGCAATCTTGATTTCAGCTTGTGCTTTATCAAGTCCAGCATTTTGCATGATGTACTCTGCATATAAGTTAAATAATCAAGGTGACAACATACAGCCTTCACATACTCCTTTCTCAGTTTGGAACCAGTCTATTGTTCCATGTCTTTCACTCTCATCAGGAGGCTCTTTAGTTCCTTTATGCTTTCTGCCATAAGGGTGGTGTCATCTTTATATCTGAGGTTATACAGCTATATGTATACATATAGCTGATTCAATTTGTTGTACAGCAGAAACTAATACAACATAGTAATTATCTTCCAATTAAACCTAAATTTAAAAAAATACAAGGTGCTGTGAACACAATGGAAAATGGCATCTACAGATGGTCTCCAACTTACAATGGTTCAGCTTATGACTTTTCAACTTTACAATAGTGCAAAAGCAATACATAGTCAGTGGAAATCATCCTTGGGATTTTTATCTTTTCCTGGCTAGTAATTTATGGTATAAGGCTCTCCTGGGGTGCTGGGCAGGGCAGTCACAGCTCCCAGTCAGTCACAGGATCATTAGTAACTTGAAACTTCCCTGGTGGTCCAGCGGTTAAGACTTTGAACTTCTAATGCAGAGGCATGGTTCTGATCCTTGATCAGGGAACTAAGATCCTATGTGCAGTGCGGCGCAGCCAAAAAAAACATCACCACCAAGAATTTGAAAAATTTGGTTTAAAAATGACAAGGCTGATATTATCTCAGAGAGATATGTTAATAAACTGAGAATCCAGCAGACCAGATAGATAATCACTTACATAATTAAATACTTAAAGTTATTTAAATTACTTAAATACAAAACTGATTCATGAAATATATCCCATGAAGAGACCGATAACAAGAAGTTAACACTGTTTTAGTACAACTTTGATGGTCTCGTCCTTTTTCTTGGCATATAACTTCCTCTGTTTCTTCTTCTGTTAGGATTTAAAATGTACTGAGAGAAAGAGGTCAGGACCTCCAAGTTCCAGTGAAGCAATGTCATTTTAACTAGCATTTTCCTAGCACTACCACATCTGTGGGCCACCTGTATTATTATCTAATTTATTTTTTTCTTCAAATCAACTTTAACTTACCTTACTTTCAAAAACTTTGTTTCCGAGTAGTAGCATTGGCAAAAATTGGCTTTGGTGTACTAATTTTATTCTCCTCTCAAGCTCACTAAAAGAAACACATCCTTGCTTGAGTGAGAAATGTTTGTGTACTGCTTAAAATCATCTGCTTATCCTGGGATTACGTTTGTCCCACCAAAGAAAGAATTATACAGGTATCTAAGCTTCCAAAACAGAACATTTTCATCCTCAAAATATAAAATTGCAAAAAGCTTTTAATGTCTAAAATTTAACAAAAGTAATACTAAGAAGTTATAATATATATACACGCATAGATCACTTAGAAAGTTATGTCAATATCACTTGCCATCATTAAGGCACACAAACAGCCCCTGATCTCAGCACACAGGACTTAGTGCAACAAGCATCAAGTGCCTTAAACAGATGGGATGAATGTGTTGTGGCCTTGACCGGCGCGGTTCTATACTTTCTCCCACTACACTCAATAGCCCAGAGGAGACAACATGGACAAATGGGGTTTCCAGCATGGGGCACAGTCAAGGAGGATACAGTAGATAGCCTAGGGGGTGTTATTAAGAAGGAAAGTAGGGACTTCCCCAGCGGCTTAGCGGTAAAGAATCCACTGGCCAATGCAAGAGACACAGATTTGATCCCTGATGTGAGAAGGTCCCATATGCTGTGGAACAACTAAGCCTGGGAGCCGCAACTAGTGAGCCCACGGGCTGCACCTATGGAAGCCCGAGAAGCCTAGAATCCGTGCTCCGCAACAAGAGAAGCCACTGCAATGAGAAGCCTGGGCACCAAACACAACTAGAGAATAGCCCCGCTCACGGCAAAAGCCCGTGCAGCAACGAAGACTTAGCACAGCCAAAAATAAATACATACAATGATTTCAAAAAGGAAAATAAATACAGTATTGCTGTATAAATTTGATAGCCTATTACAACTTTTTAACATCATTTAACTTTTTGAATCATGTACATGTTGCATTTATCAAACCATAAGTAATAATATACAAAAATGCCACTGATAATACACAATAAAAATTATTCGAAGTGGTATAACAAATCTAAGACCACCACAAGCACTGAAATGGCAATCTTAAGGATTAATCCAGAGAAACAAGTGGGATGGTGGTGCTGGTGGGCTCATAAACTCGGAGAAATGTTGATCATTGCAGCATTATTTACTATAGAGAAAAACATTTAGCATGAGGAAAATGGCTAAGCAAATTATGATGGCCTCTTTCAGAGCTATTAAACATAAATGGTTTTTCTAGAGGTACCTCTGGGGAGCTGGCTACTTGGATGTATGTGCTCCCCAGGTTATGAAAACCCTTCAGGCTATACACTTAATATCCATGCAACACACACACACACACACACACACATGAACACACCCCAAAGATACACACCAAAAAGGGATCCATGCAAGTTTCTGTATATATGCTACACTTTAACAATTTTAAGCGAGTGCTTTTAATAATTAGGGAAATGTATATGAGAGAATGTTCAGCTTTAAAACGAGTTGGTTAATGAAGAATTTTAAAGTGCAACTTGGTCTCTCCAAATCTATCTCCCTTTCTCCCAGCGATCATTTCTGCTCCTCTGATTGGTTACAACCAGGATATTTGCTTCCTTCTTTTTCTATTTCCATCTACCAGGAAGGGTTTCATTTAGCTGGAGAGTATAAAGAAAAAAAGAAAAACAACAAAAAAAAGACATTTAAAAAAGAACAATGCAATTTGAGAGAATTACTCTAAGGAAACATAGACCCTGGAACTGTCTGTCTGCAGGGGAGATCCTTGGGATCCCCAGAAGGGCAGAGAAGAGAGACTGTGTCTTCTCTCCCTTCCTCGTTTCCTTTGTTAGGACTCAGCTCTTTCAGTACTGGATCCTTGGCAACTTTAGCTTCTCTTTCCTTGAGTTGCTGATTGTCACTCCCAAGACCTGCTCACAGACTCCCAAATGCTCTTGACACTGATAGCACCTGCTCATTCTTCTCTCTTGTTATTGACCTCACGGCTCTGACCTTGCTGCCAGAACCTGATTTTTTTTCCCCCTCTTGTTTGATCTAGAAGTGGTCCCCAGGCCACCCCTACTTTCTATCTCTTTCTGGCTTGTATGTTGACAAATCATGCTTATCCTCTACAATGCAAGGAAATGGCCAGTAGCCTCTGCCCTGTGGGCAGTAGCCCTGGCCAAGTGAGTTAGATTCTGTGGGACAAATACCAGAGTCAGCCCCTGGAGGGCATACACTTCCTGACGGCTGGCCTCCCACCTTTTGTGTGTGTGTGTGTGTGTGTTAGTCGTTCAGTCATGTCCAACACTTCGTGACCCCATGGGCTATAGCTGGATAGGTTCCTCTGTCCGTGGGATTCTCCAGGCAAGAATTCTGGAGTGGGTTGCCTTTCCCTTCTCCAGGGGATGTTCTTGACTCAGGGATCAAACCCAGGTCTCTGCATTGGCAGGTGGATTCTTTACCGTCTGAGCTTTATCAGGGAAGCTTTGGCTTCCTACCTTGGTATCCGCCAAATTACTCTAAAGGGTCTGGGAGGAGCTCTGACAGATCCTCCCCACAGCCCTCCACAGGGGACCTCGTCTTGTTGTTTGAAATCCCTAAAAAGGGGATAAGCCATAACTGAAAAGCTCAGAGTTCTCGTGTTGACACAATCAATAAACAATCTGTAACAATGAGCAGGAGAGGGTTTTATTTGAACCAGGCTGAGGACTAGCTCAGGAGGGCAGTCTCCAGTAAGGAAGAAAGTGGTCTGGAGAAGCATGGTTTTCCCTATAGTTTTATATTGTGTCAAAACGTAGAGCCTATGTCAAACATGACCTTTCTTCAAGGTTTCAACAGATGGTTACAGATTAGCATGTACACAGTGAGTCAGCAGGACCCTGGCTCTGGGAAGGCAAGCTTATCTTCAAAGGAGTGGAATGTTGGCATCACAGGAAGGGGAGTTTATAAGGGCAAAAACCACAAGGTTACAGTTAGATGAACTTTTTATTAAGAACTACAGTTGGAACTGGCAAAAATTAAGGATACTTGTTGAGTAAGAACTGATTGGGGCCCTAGTTACAAGGGGAAGAACTTGAGACCACAATTTTGCAGCCAGCAGGTTTTGTTCTGAAGACAGCTGGTGGTGTCCTTGGGTTGGAACAGTTTAAAGAAAGTTCATGTTCTCAGAGAGGCAGAGAGGTGTCCGAGATCAGATCCTCAGTGGCCACCATTTTTATACACCCAAATTGTGATTACTCAATTATAATTTCAATTTGTCATCACGAAGAATATTTTTAAGAAATATTTTAAGAAAATATTTAACAAAAATAAGCTACAAATTTTGCCTTCCTAAGAGGACCAAGGAACTATAGACGCCATTATTTGTCTGTTGAAATAACACTGCCTTAGTAAATATTCCATGAAAACTTGAGGCCACCTCTCGCCCTATTGTTTTGGATCCTCTAGGCTCACAGGGCAGTCCTGTTCCCCTGATGCATGTGTGGCCATGCACTCGTGCTGGCATTCTTTTAATCTGTTGGCAGATGCCATGACCAAAAGGCAGCCAGTGGCTCTAAATGGGCAACCAGGTTTAGTGATCCACCTCAACTGTTCAATGCCTCCAAAGGTGATGATCCAGTCTTGCTTTTTTCTATGCATGTAGTTTTATAAAGCAAACTGTAGGATTCACACATACATGTCCAGCCTGTTGATCTGTCATCTTTGACTCATCAATTCCGTGAGAATTATGGAAAAGGAGGATGGAAAGTGTTGAGGAATATGTCCTGGCAAGAATTTGGAGATCTTGAAAGTCGAGTTCTACTTCCACCCAAAGGATGCAACTCAGCCCACGTGACCGACATTTTGCAGGCAATGAGTTCTTCTCCTGGTTACCTGAGAGACCCTGGCAGCCAACCTGCCAATCCTGGGTGAAGGCGAGGGGATCAAACAGTGAGGAACAGGTTGATGGTGAAGCAGGTTCAATGGCTGTGAAGGAACAGATTTGGCAATCATATTCATGGGAGCATGGTAGAGACCAACAGATTATGGGCATGGGCAATGCAACGACCAATTGCTAGAAAAGAATAAATGGCAATTGTAATTATCCTGAATAAAATGTCAACTATTAGCCTAACAGATTCAAGTCACTTCCAAAAGATTCTTCTTTACATGTTTTTATAAATTAGCAGATGGTACAGAAAACTTGGTTTCCTCTAATTTCTGGGTTCAGCACTGATAGGTGAAGGGGCAGTGATTATTTTTGATATGAACTTTCTCAACTGTCCCTATTTCCAAAACAATAAAACTATGCAAAAATATTGAACACGGGCTTCACCGAAGAACAGACACTTCATTTTTGGCTATTAGGTATCATGCTGTTATATATAGTAACACCAGATTCAGAGCACTTAAATCAAAAAAGAAATTAAAGTACAGGATAAGAGGTTTAGGGATAGAAGAGAAATAAGGGACGAGTGCTCATAAGAAGGGTGCTGGTCTGTGTTTCTGAATTTTACTTCCCCACTCGAGATTGGGCTTCCCTGGTAGCTCAGATGATAAAGAATCCACCTGCAATGTGGGAGACTGGGGTTCGATGCCTGGGTTGGGAAGATCCCCTGGAGAAGGGAATGGCTATCCACTCCATTCTGGTCTGGAGCATTCCATGGACAGAGAAGCCTGGCAGGCTACAGTCCACAGGGTCACAAAGAGTCAGACACGACTGAGTGAATTTCACCCGCGCTCTTGAGATCAGGCTTGGCCACTCACTCCAGGCTCTGGTCAGTAGGTGGGTGGAGCACGTGTGCCCCCAGGAAGAAGTTCTAAGGACCCCCATGGGGGTCTCCATGTTTGGTCTCTTCTGCCAAGAGCTGTCAGCTCAGGCTCCCAAGATGCCAGAGGAGAGCCAGCTGTGATGGACATGTGTGTGTGAAAGTCGCTCAGTCATATCCAACTCTTTGCAACCCCATGGACTGTAGCCCGCCAGGCTCCTCTGTCCATGATTCCTCCAGGCAAGAATACTGGAGTAGGTAGCTGTTCCCTTCTCCAGGGGATCTTCCCAACCGGGGGATCAAACCTGGGTCTCTTGAATTGTAGGCAGATTGTTTACCATCTGAGCCACCAGGGAAGCCTGAGAATACTAGAGTGGGTAGCTTATCCCTTCTCCAGGGGATCTTTCTGACCCAGGAATCAAAATGGGGTCTTCATGCATTGCAGGCAGATTCTTTACCAGCTGGGTTACCGGGAAAGCCTGTTATGGACACACAGTGAGTAAGAAATAAACCTTTGTTGTGTTTCACCCTGAGATTTGGGCAGTTGTTTCTTCTTGGAGCAAGTTGAACCTACCCTGACTGGTACAGGAGGATTTCCCAACACCTCTGGTCCCAGTTCGAAGATGAACTATTAGTTTTCCTAGTGGCTCAAATGTAAAGAATCTGCCTGCAATGCATGAGACCTGGGTTCAATCCCTGGCTTGGGAAGATACCCTGGAGAAAGGAATGGCAACCCACTCCAGTATTCTTCCCTGGAGAATTCCATGGACAGAGGAGCCTGGTGGGCTACAGTCCATGGGGTCACAAAGAGTTGGACATGACTGAGCAACTAACGTGACCGTATTACATTAATGAATATGCCAATAGGCAAATCAAGGTTTTTCTGATGCAGAATGCATGATGTTCTGATGATACCAAATCCTGACATTTTAGTACCTTCATGGATAGAAGTAGGGGAAACTGCTGTTTGACACTATCAATAAATTTTTAATTCATTTTAATAGCGCTTGTTCAGGGAGATGGAAGAAGCAACGTTTTGATGAGCTTCTTGGCCACATGAAACAAAATCTTCCTTCTTGGATTAAAAGGATTGAAAGGATCATGTGCTTAATTATGAGTAACCCTATCTTCTATAGGGGCCAAGTTGCATTTGCACTGATTGTTGTGTTTTGGAGGTGGGATCTGGACTCAGGCAAGGGGACCTTGTCCAAGAATCCCTCCCATCTAGGGGAGGTAAGATGGTGCTGGCAACTTGGGACAGGTCAGCGCCAGGGAGGTAGGACTCGGGGCAGCCTCCAAACAAGCCCATGGCCAATAGACTCTAGAAGCCAGAGTCCAATGCCCAGTTGTATGGTTGGTTTCTTTTTGTGGGGGGTAGGGGTGGGGGAGGGGAGGGTATATAGAATCCTCTCTTCCTCAGGCCTTCAGTAAAAAATCACATGAAGTTACAGCCAGGCTTTTGATGTACTTTGCAGGATCCTGTCCATGGTTGTGAAAGTGAGTGAAACTCATTCAGTCGTGTCCAACTCTTTCCAACTCCATGGACTACATAGTCCATGGAACTCTCCAGGCCAGAATACTGTAGTGGGCAGCCATTCTCTTTTCCAGGGGAGCTCCCCAACCCAGGGAGAGAAGCCAGGTCTCCTGAATTGCAGGCAGATTCTTCACCAGCTGAGCCACAAGAGAAGGGGACAAAAATCCATGGTTGGGGTGCAGGATTTTGGGAGAAATTTGCAGCTTGTAAAGCAATTAGAAGATGGTAAAAGGTGGCTGCAGAGAAGTGGAAGCCAGCCAGGGCTAGAGATTGGCTGAGGTATGAGTGACAACCAAGACTAGTTTATGTAACATAGAAGAATTCCTAGAATTTCCAGGAATACTTTGGAAGAGGAAAAACATAAAAGAAAGAATGTTAACTGTCACATAGCCTGGAGGCTTGAATGGTTACTTATGAGCTTGTTTAGGATTCTCTAGCCTGGAAAATCCCATGGACAGAGGAGCCTGGTAGGCTGCAGTCCATGGGGTCACTAGGAGTTGGACAAGACTGAGCGACTTCACTTTCACTTTTCACTTTCATGCATTGGAGAAGGAAATGGCAACTCACTCCAGTGTTCTTGCCTGGAGAATCCCAGGGATGGCAGGGCCTGGTGGGCTGCCGTCTATGGAGTCGCACAGAGTCGGACATGACTGAAGCGACTTAGCAGCAGCAGCCCCTCAGTTTCTGCCTACTTCCTCTATAATCACAGTCACTTTATAGATACAATGTAGTAGAGAACTTCAAGATATTTTCTTCTGTTTGTTGTCACTTCACCTTCCCTTTTTAACGGAGGATATACTTTTTAGGGCTCCCCTGGTTGCTTGGTGGTAAAGAACTCACCTGCCAATGCAGGAGACCTGCATTCAATCCCTGGGTCAGGAAGATCCACTGGAGAAAGAAATGGCAACCCACTCTAGCATTCTTGCCTGGGAAATCCCATGCACAGAGGAGCCTGACAGGCTACAGTCCATGGGGTTGCAAAAGAGTGATTAACAATTTCTAAAAATTTATTTTTAAAAATTGATGTATGGTTGATTTATGGTGTTGTATTAATTAGTTTCAGGTGTACTGCTATATATATATACTTTTTCAGATTCTTTTCCCATATAGGTTATTAAAAAATACTGAATATTGTTCCCTGTGCTATACAGTAGGATCATGTTGTTTATTTTACATATAGTAGCATGTATATGTTACTTCCAGTTTCCTATTCACCTTCCTTTTCATTTACTTTGTGGTTTTGATGTCTGGTTCCAAACATCTATGGAGTGCATAACTGCTGATGGTAGCCATGTATTGTTCCAGGTGGGAATCTAAGCATCTCATGAGATGGGGTATGCTTCTCCCCTCCTTTCCATCCATGCAGACAGCAGGTTCTAGGTTCAGTCTCAGGACAGGATGCCACAGGGAGAGAACACATTGAAGAAAAAGGTTTATCAATTATAAGTTTACTGTATTCATTGTTATCTTTGAGTCAAATCTATTGTTATAGGAAGAAGAGCCTTAAGGAAAAATAAGTGTTTTCTCCAGGCTTCAGTCCTGGGGAATCCTAATTGGGTTTCGGTGTGAGAAATGTAAAACGTTCTGTGACTTGACTTCATCAACCCGATTTTGTATGACGCTTGGCAAGACCTTCTGGGCCAATGGATGGCTCCAGTACTCAGAACTGTAAGCACAGAGGTCTTTTTGTTCTGTCAACTGTTCCCCTGGAGGTAAATTCTGTGAATCTGTCTTCTTCCATTGGGCTGTCCTCAACGGCTCAGTTATCCCTGCCTGGGAGCTCCCCTTTGAGACCCCCGGGTGGACCGTCTGCCGCTCTGGAGTGAGCATTCTGCCTAAGGGTAGGTGCAGTGTATTCACTGCCAGAACAGACGTGTTGCCAAGCGGGGTCTCTTGGTGGCTGGCCTCCTGGACTTGGACGGTCCCGCTCTCCCTACTGCAGGATATGGCTCTTCCCGCCCTGGAGGCTGTGAGTCGAGAATGGGTATGTCTGGTGCAGGTGGGCCTGCTGGCCCGGCTGCTTCTACTGCAGCACCCTGTGTAATCCCCTTCTGACTTTCCTCTCTGTACGTTGCCCAAGCCTGTCCTGGCCCCGGGTTCCACCACTTGCGGTGGTTCCAGGCCTCCCCAGCGGGACCGCCACCCATTAGGGTAGTGCCCACCCATGCACCTGCCACCGGTGTTTCAGGCGGCAGTTTCTCTCTTCAACTCAATCCCCGATGGTTTCACTTTCTCACGGACTTCTTAGCTTCACATCCACGACTTCCCATTCTTGCTTTAAAAACGTTTGGCGATGTATTTCTCTATTCTTTTTTTGAAAAGTGTGTACCACATCTCAGTTCCAAGACAGGAGCGGAGGGGGCAGTAGGATCACATGTCCTTATCCACCGGAAGCACGTGTCACAGCAGCTGGCAGGTCTATTAGAGTCAACAGGTCTCCTGATTTCCCCGAAGTACTGCAACACTAACAGGGAACAAGGAGGTTGACAGGACTTCCAAGAGGTTCTATGAGGCTGACAGTGATGTGTCTGCAAATGTATTATCTAAAGAGACTGGATTTTCAGTTTGTCTCCTTGTGTGAGAAGGAACCGCTTGTCAGTACAGAGAACTGCTATGAGCTACAGTAAGAACGGCTAACGCTGAACAAGCACAACTGCCGTGTGCCCTCTGCATACCATCCTTGAACCCCACAAGCACCCTATGAAGTAACTACTATGATCACCCTCTTTTTACAGACGTGATGTGAGACCCAGAAAGGAGAAACACCACACTTGTGTGGCATATATCTAGTGTAAGGAAGAGCTTAGAGCCAGGCACTCTGACTCCAGGGCCCGCAGTGTAACCTCGACGACAAGACGTGTGCTACCTTATCACCCCTCAAGGAACTGACAGAGCAGTTACAAGGTCAAAGGGTCAACAGTGCTATCTTGCCTGGTAATGGTTTTAAACACGGCAGATGATGCTATCCCTAGGTTACACATGGATGTAATGAGCCAGTGGTTGGGACACGGTGTCCACCTCTGCCGTTTACTTTTCACACCCTCCCTCATTACCTCTCCTTCACCCCAAGCCCTGACACGCACAACTGACAACTGACTCTTCGTTCCCCTGCACAAATTCATCAGTGGATCTGCTTGATCATTTAAAATATACCCTGAGTCTCACCACCTCTGACATCGCCATTGTATCTGGGACCCAGAGATCAGGGTCAGAATCAAGAAGCCCCTGCGATCATTGCTGCTACTGTGCCTGCCGCCTCCTGTACCCCAGGGAGCCGAGGAACCATGGCCAGGATGCTGCCCTGGAGACCCACTCCACGCCCCTGCCTGCAGCAGCAGACCGGCCAGCACAGGACAGGAAACTCCCTGCACCTCAGCTTTGCTTCCCTAATTGTTTCTGCCGGTGAAGCCACATACTTCTCATACTCTGGCATACACAGGATCAGCTTCCTGTGGTCCATTCTTGCATCTTAGCTCCCTAGACTTCTAGCTCCAAGAGGGAACCCGTGCCCTCATCTTTTTATGTTCCCCAGTAGTATCTAGAATGCAGTCCTTTAGTACATAGGTTTCACTGGGAACAAAGAACTTTTCCAGGCTGGAGCTTTTTTGTGGGGGGGGGCACACAAATTGTCTTGTGGGATCTTAGTTCCCTGACCAGGGATTGAACTTGAACTCAGGCCCTGCAGTGAAAGCGCAGAGTACTCACTGCTGGACTGCCAGGGAATTCTCAAACCAAGCTTTTCTTAATCATTAGGAGACTAACATCCTTCTTCACTGCCATACTCATAACTTGGTTTTAGAGCTGATTCTTACCAATGTTTTGGAGCATGATGAAAATAAGGAAAAATCTATCCAACTTAATTTAATTTCAAGAAATTGTTCAGCTGTGAACAGTTTTAGAAACAATCTTCAAATGTTCAATGTAAGTATACCTAGCTTTCAGGAAAACATCTGCCCATTTTGGAGGTTCACAAGTCTACACAAGTTCATTGACACTTATTCCACACTATATTTCAGTTCAGTTCAGTTCAGTTGCTGTCGTGTCCGACTCTTTGTGACTCTATGAATCGCAGCACGCCAGGCCTCCCTGTCCATCACCAACTCCCGGGAGTTCACTCAGATTCATGACCATCGAGTCAGTGATACCATCCAGCCATCTCATCCTCTGTCGTCCCCTTTTCCTCCTGCCCCCAATCCCTCCCAGCATTAGTCTTTTCCAACGAGTCAACTCTTCACAGGAGGTGGCCAAAGTACTGGAGTTTTGATTTGACAAGAGAAAAAAACATTTGATATTAAATGCCAAACCGTAAATCTAAATTATAAAATACTGTTGTTTAGTCACTAAGTAGTGTATGACTCTTTGTGATCCCATGGACTGTAGCCCATCACACTCCTCTGTCCATGGGATTTCCAAGGCAAGAATACTAGAGTGGGGTGCCATTTCCTATTCCAGGGGATCTTCCTGACCAAGGCTTCGAACCCATATCTCCTGCCTTGCAGGTGGATTCTTTACTGATGAGCCACCGGGGAAGCCCTTTAAAGTACTGGGTTGGCCCAAAAGTTCATTCATTTTTTTGGTAACATCTTATGGAAAATCCAGAACGAAACTTTTTGGTCAACCTAATATTAATGCTCTTACAAATACATATGGGAATACTTGTTTGTTCTCTAAAATTTTATTCTATTTGATGGTTCCTACGGCTATAAACTGTGACAGTTTTTCTTTTATAGTATTAGCCATTCTACTGAAATAAAAAATTCCTGAGTTCTCCTTTTAGTATTGCCTCTAAATACACAAAAGAAAACGGAACTATAATTGAAAGAGGAATGTTTTATGGTCTTCATTATTTGACTTCCTCCAAATCATATTAAAGCAGACTCTAAGATCCTATAATTTGAATTTTTTTTAACATATAATGAGATTATAAGTAGGACAATTTGGGACAAGATTCTTTCCAAGATTCATTTTTGATAAAAGAGAACACTACTTTTCTCTGTTCACACTGTACCACACAGATCAAACTTTTTTTTTAACGTTTACCTGTTTGAAATGTTTGCAAAAAGCAAAATGCTCTAATGACAAACAATAATAAATTATAGTAAAATGTGAAGTCATAAATAAGAGTTCTGAAAATTAAGAACAAGTACAACCTTGACATTAGATGGTCAGTAGCCTTGTTATGTCAACAAAACCTTCTATGGCTGTTTTTTTAAAAGGTTAGGTCAAAGTTCTACTCCACCAAATTACCAGTCCTTTGACTACAGCTCAGTATCATATGGCTTCACTGTAGTATTTATTACTACAGTTTCACTTTTATTTTGGAAGTGAAACTTCTGCAAGATTAACAACTAATGTCCTCCCTGCTTTATAGCACATTCTTAAAATGGATAATGCACTTCAGCAACTGAAGTGTGTTGTACGTTTTCATTTCAAAAACACCCACAAACTAAAGCGGATATTTAAAATCTTTATTGTTTCATCATCAAAAGTTCTCTTTCCATAGAAGAATGGCAATGCAGGGTCAGTGCATATTCTATGGAAAATTCAGCCCTCAAGTAATTTTAGCCTAGAAATCAGAGACAGCACGATGTCAAGCTAGTGTGCAAGGTCAAAGACACAATGCTGCCGGGGCGATTATTATACAGAAGAAATCCGCAGCTGCCAGAAAAAGAGTCTACGGCCAAGTAAATAAGACAGTAGCAGTGCACCGCACTGACACTCTAGAACAGAAAACAGGGAAGGACCAGAGACTGTACTTTTGGCAAAAAGAAAAACTCGAGTAGATCACAGGCACTGAGCTCCCAACTCTGCCTCCAGCTGCCTGCTCCATGAGCAGCTGTCCCTTCGTCTTTAGGCCTACCTCATGACACCGCAAGCCGCCTTCGGCTGTGTGCAGATGCGACAGCCACACGTGGGCATCTCGTCCTGCTGCCCATCTCACGGCTCAAAGTAACAACTTGGGTTGGGCAAAGAAGCCTTGAGGCATCTCTAGTAGAAAGTTGAACAAACCCACAATCTGCTCCCAATTTTTTTGAGAAATCAACTTTATAGAACGAGATAGTTGTCGTAATTACTGTTTCATCTGAAGGCAAAACAGATTTTTAAGTAAGTATACTGAATAAACATACAAACAAATGTCCTTAACAAAATAGTGTCAGACCTGGACTATTTTCAAAATTCCTGAACAAACACTTATCATTGCGGAAGAGGTGAGTGACCACGACAACTTGATCATGCCTGGTTACTGGGAATCTGGGGGTCAGGTTTGCATCTGAAGCTGCCACACAGCTGGATTTGGCTGCTTTGTATGAATTCACACAATCAAGGCCATTTATAAAAGGAAACAGTGTATCTCTGAGGGTGAAAGAAAAAAAACGTTGAGAAGTACACAGAAACTCGTCTTAACTATTTTAAAAACACGTATGTACAACCTTAGGGAATAAGTACTACCATTCCCATGTTCTAGATCTTAAGTTGTTAATTATGACTGGCAAGACTAAGTCACTTGTTAATCACCTCAAGGCCTTCTGTGTGGGGCAGGGACACTCTGAATGTGGGGCAAAGCACTCACCTCTAATTTAAGGTGTTACTAAACTGTATGGGAAAATTTACTGAATATATACAATGTATAAAATAAGTCACAGGAGGAAGCAGGAAGAGGTATTCTAGTATGTAGGGTGCAAACATACACTTTCCAGTGTCAGAAGCAGTTCCACATGTGTCCCTTTACCCATGTAAAACATGAAAGCCTGAAAGAAGATCAAAATTTTCACTTATAAATAGAAACAGGATTTTTTTAAAAAATGGAATTTCAACCTCATTTCTTCCTGCCATGCAACTCACTCTAACTATAATAAACATAAATAAAAACCATGTCTCAAAAATCTGTTTTTACACCCTTACCTTTAACCCTAAGTTCTTCTAGCAACTGAGAATAAAAGCACTCCTTTGCAACAATTCCATAAAATAATTTTCAATTCACAAAACACCTGCTTTCTGGCAAAACCAGCAACTATTATGGAGGGCACGGCATTAACACTTGGCCCCTCTGAGGTATAAATGCAGCTAGATTTGCACTGAGTATATAGTCTATAAGGTATGCTAATGGTCTGCATGTTTGCATAAAATTGGGAGTGATGTCATCCTGACTGAATGAAAAATTTATTTTTATAACTATGTGTAGTAATGGAAGTTAAATAATTTTAAGGGAAAAAAAAATGTATTTAGCCCAGTAATAGCCAGCAGAACCCTAATGCCTAACCAATGCAAATGGTTATTACATTTAAAAAATGTTTAACATTGCATATTGATTAAAAAAAAAAACTGAACAGGAAAAACACATAAATATTTTAAAATCAGCAGGACACGACAAAAAGCATACTAGAGATAAGTGTGAAATCAGTCAAGCTCCTCCAAAAGAGAAAATCCTTTTAATCCTTCAGCAAGTCTCTGTGAAAATAGTATGCTTACAATACAAGTGAGAAGGGAGCACCTTGAACACCCCCGAGAGGCTTGCTCCACTGCTCAGCATCACTGCCCTGTCTCCTGTGTGTGCGGACGGCCGAGAAATGACAAGAAGTCCATGTGACAAGAGTTCAGTGATTCCTTTCACCACTGCTGCCAGCTGAAGTCATCATTGCTTCCAAAGACCAAGAAAAAGCCCAGGATAGTTGCAAAGATGACGGTGTTTCCTGTGAGGACGAGTGCACAAGCTCCCCATTGGATCTACGGATGTAAGACAGAAATGCTCAGTTAACAGACATGAAAAACAACAAGGGAACTAAAAGCAATCAAGGCTCCGATTGTACGCCAACCACGATCCAAAACAAAGACGACGTGTAATGACAACTGACACTGCTGAACGTAATGGCTGTTCCTGTAGACCTGGCTGTTCTTGTAGACCTGTGATTCCTTTAAAGAGACAGAAAGGCATGGAAGATAATCATTTTTGAAAAGCAAGCTTGACTTCTAGGTTATGAAGAGGCAGCACAGAATTCTACGATTTTCTGTTTTCAGAGAAGTTTGCTTCAAATCTTCCTTAGTGAATCTAAAAATTTTACCTAGAGAGCAGACTATATTAGAGCTTGCACCTGTGCTCGTGTATGGTCTGTTAAGGAGGCAGGCGGAGTCACTGCCCTCTCTGTGTGGAAGGGTGGCCAACCTGTCTTCTTTGCCGTCTCCATCTTCCCAGACACGGAGGAGCGAATCTGACTGGTGAGTCAGGGAGGTCTCTTCTATTCTTTGGTACCTTCCCACCTGCAGAGATTTCCTCAGGTCGTCAATGTTTTAAGCTGTACAGGGTAGGCCTGGGGTTGTGCGGCACTGGGCGAGTCCATGCCCCCAGTTGTTACCTATCTATTTAAGTTCTTGGCCACACCACGTGGCATGTGGGATCCTAGTTCCCTGACCAGACACTGAACCTGGGCTCCTGTGTTGGGAGCATGGAGTCTTAACCACTGGACCACCAGGGAAGTCCCCATGTGCCCAATTCTGAGAGTGAAGTACTGGCATGCCAACCGCTGCTGCCAATACATTCTAGTATTTGTACCAATTAACAACAACAAAAGTAAGATTTTTCTCTCATCTTCTAGGTTCCTATGTCTCTCATCTCTTTTTCATGTTATTTAACAGACTTTTTTTCCAAGAAAAACTGAACATAGTCTACTGCAAAATCGTAAGTAGGAGAATGCTGTCACTTACCAAATTTGCTCTGGCAAATACGATAGGGAGGCCAAAAGCTGAGACCACAATGCCTGTTGTAAGAAATATGGCGAGTTCCTTACAGGCGTTACTCATAGCATCCGTATCGTCTACTAGTCTTCTTGCTATGCAGTATGGAATAGGTGAAAGGATATAGAAGAACAGAACAAAGAGGGGCCAGTATTGGCTAGAAAAGGAAAAATAAGTTAATGTAGTTATTGCTGTCTTTGTCATTTTCCTATACACAGAATATACTCTTTTTAAAAAATAAGGACCAAAGTATACTGCAAGGTACAAATATGATATAGTTTAAATATAAGCTATAAGCTGAACACCAAAAAAGAGAAAACATTTTGAGTCACAGTATTCCTAAAGTCAACTGTGATACAATGATTAAATTTTCTTAAATGAAAAGAAAATGCTTTATGATTTGTAACAGTTGGAATTAAGGCCCAAAATTAAAAATATTTTTAGGTTATAAATAAAAAAGCATATGAAAAATGGGATTATTAACACAGTATTTTTTAAAATTCAAGATTCATAACCTTGACTTCTAAAATCCTGCTTTGGCATGAAGCTGGAACACCCCCAAACTTTCCTTAGTTCACTAGGAACTCCCAAAATACTGCATAAAGAAAATGAACTGAAAGTAATACTGCAGACTTTCAATCAGAATGTCAACTTTATCATAATAAAAATCACCTAGCTATTGTATTGTGCCATGTCCTTTCCTGGTTTGGATGATATAAAACACTTATGTAAGATATTACCACTGGGAGAAGATGGGTGAAGGGTGCCAGGAACTTCTCTGTGCTATTTTTGCAGCTTCTTGACAGTTCATCATCATTTCAAAATGAAATGTTAAAATGAAATAGATGACTTTTAAAACTGCCATAAAATACATATCATAATGGAGATTTGCTTGTACTTAGAGGCTCACGATAAGCAAAGATTTATCTATGTGTTTCTCCTAAAAATCTTTTGCTGAATATTTTGAGAACGACAACAAAAAATTACAAATGGGCATAAGTTTAAGGGAAAACACCTGCAAAAAATACAAAAGGACAACAAGTGAAAAATCAAGGTTACCCGTGTCTTCCCTTTCCCAGTTCTACTGGTGTGGGTCTTTCCAGATTCCCATATGGATAAACTTTAGAGATACGAATGAATCACTGTACTTATAAATTTAACAAGATCGCCTGTTTAACAGATTAGCAATCATGGCTCTTTCTTGTCCCTTATAAGGCGACCTGGTATTTCCATCAGTGGATGTACTGATTTATCATTTTTCTCTTGACAGACCTTTAGGATGCTTCCAGTTTTCTTGCTGTTGTTAGTATTATAACCAAGGCCGCCATGAACATCCATACTCTGCCCTGACTACACCTATCTTTGTAAACATCTGCAAGTAGATGTGTGTGAGTAATTCTAAGAAGTGGAAGGATATGTTTTGAGAGCTACAGGCAAACTGGTCACCCAGGAGATTGCACCTGTTTGAACTTCCACCCAGGGTACACAACAATGCTTGTCTGTCGTATCTTTTACCTTTGCCAATTGATTTCATGTAATTTTAAAAAGTTTTTGTACTATTTATTTATGGCTGTGCTGGGTCTTCCCTGCTGCGCACAGGCTTTCTCCAGTTGTGGCAGTCGGGGACTACTCTCTAGTGCCACACCTTCTCTTGCTGCGGAGCACAGGCTCAAGAGTCGTGGCACGTGGGCTTAGTTGCTCTGCAGCATGTGGGATCTTCCTGGATCAGGGATCGATCTCCTGCATTGGCAGGAGGATTCTTTACCGCTGAGCCACTAGGGAAGTCCTAATTTTGAGTGAGGTTGAGTATATTTTCATGTTCTTATTAGCAAACGGCAATCCTTTTTTACATATTTGTTGTTCGTTTTTCTATTGTGCTGTCTGTATTTTTCTTACTAATTTATCCTATTAATTTAAAAAATTCTCTCTGTCCTATAGAGTAATTGTTTACATAACTTTTTTCTTTGTCAGTTGCTCTTGACTCTGCTTACAGTTTTTTGTGTTGAAAAAGACATTTTACATTTTCTTGTCTATAACTTAATCAATTGGTTCTCCAGATGAAGCAGTAGTGATGGGTTAGCATTTCGCTATCTGGCCATTAAAAACTCAGCAGCAGTCAAGGAACAACAGCCAAAGGCTTTTCTACATGCTGCTGTCCTAAAATACGTTCAAACAAATTTTAAGTGAAGACTTAAAAGTTTATCCTTAACAAATGACCATTTCTCAGGTTTACTTCTATTGTAGTTAAAAAAAGAAAGTGTTTTAACTTTAAAAGTAGAAAAATTTTACACTTAGGGCTTCCCTGGTGGCTCAATGGGTAAAGTAGAAAAATTTTACACTTAAACACAAAAAGACGAAAATGTTACATACTTGTATATTGGAAGGGCACATCCAAGCATTAAAAACATCAGTCCAATTGCTCCTCCAAAGGACAAGCTAATCAAAGCTGCAGAGTAAATAAAAAGTCAAACAGAAACAGCAATTAAATCAACATTTATTTTTATTAACATTACTATTAGCAGTCAGAACATTCCCTGAAATCCCAGAAGCAAAAAGCAAGACAAACACAACAAAAAAGCAAATGTATTAGTGACTCATCTTCAAAAGCTGGAGTTATCTTGTCTTGGAATAAGCTATTTGAGGCATCTTCAAAGCAAAATATACTGATACTGATTTTCAAAGCCCTGACAGATGGCAGGCACATTACCACATTCCCGAATTAATGGTCCCATGTCAAAGGAGTCCCACCCCAGTCTGCAAGATCAATGATCCTCCAGCCTTTAGTATGGTATTTGTTGTCTAGTCACTAAGTCGTGTCCAACTCTTTGTGACCCCATGGACTGTAGCCTGCCAGACTCCTCTGTCCGTGGGATTCTCCAGGCAAGAACACTGGAGTGGGTTGCCATTCTCTTCTCCAGGGGATCTTTCCCACCAAGGGATTGAACCCAAGTCTCCTGAATTGCAGGCAGACTCTTTACTGCTGAGGCATGGGGGAAGCCCAGTGTGATATGACATTTACTCCACAAATCTCTACAGTTTTCAAAAGCAGTCTGTGCAGAAACTCTGCAGTCAGCTTTACTGGACTTTAGAGGCCTCATCTACGGGAAAACCTCTCCTGATCAGCGACTGCTTCTTGCATATATGCCCCTTGTGTGTACAGATGAAAAGTGTTCCAGGGTACCTGTAGTCAATAATCTCAATTAATTTTGCTACAGATCTTTAAATAGCTTACAAAACTACAGCCAGATTTCTTTCCCTAAGCCGCTACACATCAGAAAATATTCAGGATCACAGGTATAATCCTTCAGTTGTATCACCATTTTAAGACGTTATCACAGCCATAGATACATTCTATAGGTGAAATACAGTTTCTGAGGTCACAAGCAAACAACACACACACCCCCCTATACAAAGCATATATTTTAGAAAGTGTTTTCACATATGTCAGTGAGTAGAAACAATGTTCTTGAAAAAGTATAATCAACAGTCTAGAATTAAGCAAAGAAATAAATGATCAATTTGAGCTCCACATAACCTCTATTTCTGCAACTAATAGTGGCTAAAAGAATAACTTTCTTTTTTTGTCCAACGATGCAGTCTATTAATCTTAACAGAAATGTTAAAATTCAAAAGAGCTGTCAAAAGTCTACAAGTTAGCAAGACAAAACTCAACATATATAAACCAAATTAACACTTAAGGGGTTAAATGCTGCTCAGAATTAGACATACTTCTCTGAATTAAAATGGTCATAATCAAGGACACCCAGAGACATGGGAGCTGAGCAGATTTAGTTTTCATTCCGATCACTGATGTAGGTCATGTCAACCCTGAACACATTTACTTCGTCCTTAATGCCATTAGATTTTCAGTTGCACAAGGCAAAGAAAAATAAAAATATCTGCATTTTAATTTGTGGCAAAGGAGGAGCTTTAAGTTTCCAAGGGAATGTGATGTCAACAGTGAGGTAAATACCGAGTTTACCATGTTTTGTTCAGTTCAAGACAGGTCCTCAGAAGCTGGTTTTGCTTACTTGTGAGGACATGCATTCACCCCAGGCTGCACCCCTTGGCCTCTGCATCTGTACTGGCCTTCTTTCCCCTCCTGGAAGTCAGCGGCTCTCTCAACCACAGGCCCTTTGCATATGCTATCCTTTCTACCTCAGATACTTTTTCATTCACTCATTTCATTCAAGAAATGTCTACGGAGAGCCAAATACCTAACAGGTGCTGGGGTGGTGTTAACGAACAAGGCAAGGCTGTGAACAACTTAGGAGCTTGCATTCTTATCACAGCTCTGGCCTCTTTCCGCCACATGAGCTCCTGCTTTTCCTTTAGATCTCAGCCCAGTTACCTCTTCCTCAGTGAAGTTTTCAAAAGTCCCTGACTAGACCCATTCCCCCTATTATGTTTATTTATTTCTTCACTCTGCAAACATCTACTGAGTGCCTCCTGAGCGCTGCACACTGTTCTTGACACTGGAGACAAAGCAATGAAAAGAAATTAAAACTCTCGCTCTCATGCCTATGTTCTGGTGGGAGAATAAAGTGATTTTTTTTTTAAAGTAAACAAATGTCAAATATTATTTAAAAAACAAAACAAAACAAAACCAAGGGCATAGGAGTGCTATTCTAGCTATATCGTCCTGGAAGCCATCTCTGATGAACAGACATCTGGGCAGAGATCTACGTGAAATGAAGTGAATCAACCTTGCGGCTATGTGGGGGGACATTTCAGGCTGGGGCACACGTGCGGAGGCTCTCTTTGCTCTGGCGTGCCTCCTCTGTGCTCATTTATCACAGCAGCCAGGTTTTTTGTTTGTTCCCAGAAAAAACATAATTTTATGTCATCAATTGACAATTTCCTTAAACTGAAGCTAAAATACATGTTTGGTAAACAAAGATTAGTAGAGTAACTGATTTTGAATAAATTTAAGCTATCGAATTACCATGACATTTGGACAACCAGACATGAAAATGGTTCAGTATAAATGTTTATGCAATGCTATACAGATTTGTCTTTCCTTCTAAGCTGTTCACACCACGAGAGCAGAGAACAGAAGTTTTCTACTGATTCTCAGGGCTCAGCTCTTAAGACTCCATAATAATTATGTGTGGAATGAACGAAAGGAGGCTGAAGGAAAAGAGAGAGGGTGGGGAGATGGAAAAAAGAAGACATGAGAAGAGAGCCCAGTGCAGCTGAGCAGAAACGGTTGCAAGTGAGAGTCAAGAGGCACTGGGGCCCAGCGCCTATCAGCCACTTACTATCTGACTATGTAAGTCATCTGAGCGTCAGTTCTTTCTTCCATAAAATAAGGGTTGGACTAGATCTAACATGCAAATAATTCTCTGAACACTAAGATACTTGTTATAAGACATGCTGAAGAAATTAAAAAAAAATAAATAAACAAAACCAACTCCACTTTTTGAAAGGTAACTGCCTAACAGCTCAGTTCATAACTATAGTAACACCTGATTTATACAAAAGCCATTTATGCTGACCATAGCTTATAAACCTGGAGGAAACAGAGAGACCACACAGATGTCACAAAGCTAACATGTTAAAGCTAACATTCTTTACCCTCTTATTCAGAAGTTATTTATTTGATTTTTGTGACAATTGTTGTATGTTGGAATGAAACCTTTTATTTTAAAGAATCACCTATGCTCACTTATACATATATATTTCAATAGGCAATTCATGTACCCAGAACAAAGTTAAAGTGAAAAGTAACCTTCCTTTCCTGGAAGCAATTACTGTTACCTGAATCGTTTGAGCACAAAATTTTGTAAGCTTATTTTGCTTCTCATATTGAAAATGATGATAAACAGGAGGGAGAGCTGCAGACAAGAACTGCCTTCTGATTGGAGGTAAGAAACTGGAAAAAAAAATTCCAGTTAAATCAGGCATAAAAAAAATCTCAAAAAGCATACCAGATTTGTGATAGTCTTGGCCAGGAGATTAGTAACCTCAGAACTTGGTTGCTGTGGTTAACACTGTTCTAAGTCAGAGAAAAATTACTTATATTCTTATCATCAAAAAAAGAGTCTAAATTCTTTTTAGTATGCTCTTAAAAAGTTAATGATGTAGAAAAAACAAACAAACAAGGAACTGAAAAGAGATAAGATTCAGGTATCAAAAGATTCCTTTGTGTGACATCTCACCTCCGGGTCATACTGGATAAGATAAATACCAATGAGATTAGATAAACTGCTCAAAAAGAGTTCTCAAAAGTGTAAAGTTCCTCCAGTCATGAATCAACAACCAGGTTGATGTATATACAAATCTCGCCATGTATGTATAAACGGATGTCCCAGATGACAGATCAACAAGGCAAAATTTTACACTGTAATTAAGTGATGTAACATTCAGAAAGCAAAGCTTTGGTGAGTCTGGTTTCTGCTCCCAAAGCCTCCAGGTTAGGGGTGGAACAGGCCAATTATCTAAACTCTCAAGACACTGGGTGTGGTTTCTGTGATTACAAAAAGATTGAAATAGGAGAAGGGACCTAAACTGGGAGTTACCAGAAAAATCCAATATGTAACAAAGTAATAGACAAATGACTTGAGAAGTCCAGGATTCAATTGGTAAAGTATCCACTTGCAATGCGGGAGACCTGGGTTCGATCCCTGGGTTGGGAAGATCCCCGGAGACCGGAATGGCAAGCAAACCACTCCAGTACTGTGGCCTGGAGAATCCCATAGTCCACGGAGTCACAGAGTTGGACAAGACTGTGACTTTCACTAACATAAAGATAGGTCAACAGGAAGAAAACATCCTGATAACAACGACAACAATCAGAAAACTGTACTGAAACCAAAAGTGTAAGTACAATTCCGCCTGAGATACTTTCTGCTGATTAATACTCACCTATCCATAATTACAAAGTTATTTTCTTGAGAGACTTAATTGACAGTACAGAAATGGCAAAGAATTGGGAAACTGGCAACATCCTAAAAATCACAACATTTCTACCATGACTACCTTTCACACAAGTATTTTAAAAGGTGTGTTATAGTTCAAAAGGAGACAGGAAAGCTGTCCTAGCTGCTCAACTGACAAAGTTTTCTACCGGAAATGTTTCCAGACATTATAAATAAACAAGAAACAGTAAATGTGACTCTGGGGAAGAAGCTCAGCAAAAGCTGTCCTTGAAGAAAATAAAACAACAGAAAAAACACTGTTACTGAAGTTCTTCACTTCCTGCTTGCCTGCCCTTCAAACAAAGCCGCAGGTCAGGAAATCAATGTAATTCGTTGTCAAGAATTAAGTTGAAAATGTTGTTCCTGGTTATTTGCTTCTAACCTAACGAAACTACCAACCAACAGCTGGAGGAAAAAAAATGCAACATTCCTTTCTTTTTTAAAGGAAACAGACAAATAAAACGAGAACTTTTTCATTGAGTTTTTATAAAAAAAAACTCTTTTACCTTAAAAAAAAAAAACACCTAACTTAATAAAAACATTGAAATATGAAAAAGCCTCAAGGTGCAACTGTGGAGAGGGGAGGGAAAAGGAGCCCTTTGGGGTCGCTTACGAGCTTTACCTAGTCAGACCAACACCACAAACCATAACGCATCCGTTTTAGGAGCGTGAAGCTCAGAGTCCGGGTCCTGACGCGGATGTGATCACCGAGGTTTGGGAAAGAATCATTCCTAAAGCCCTTCCAGCGCATTCCTGGGGGCTCGGTTCTGCTCAGCATCCGAAAAGATCGCCCTTGTGCCTTTAAATGGGAAATGACACCGATTTTCCATAACTGGCATCTCTGGCGGCCTCCTCAACCCCCTCAAAACCACACGGTGCCGCCTAGCCCTCGGCTGCAAACTCCTGCAAAACGCGTGTGTGTGGAGCCGAGCGGCTGCGGGACTCAGAACGCCCGGCGGGGCCACTTCAATTCTTCGCACCGGGGGGCGACGGGCGGGAGCTAGGCGGCCGAGCTCAGCACCGGGCGGGGGCTGACGCGGGAGCCGCCGACCCTGCCCAGTCCTTTCCGGGAGGCCGCCGCGCCCACCGCGGCCCGGAGGCCGGAGGCGGGGGTCGCGGTCAGGGGGAGCCGGGAGTCAGCCGCCAACGCAGGGAGCCCCGCGGCGCGCGCCGGGTCCCGGGAGACGGCGTCTGGGCCCCGCGTGGGCCCCCCCGTCCCCTCTCTCGGGGCGGCGGCCCAGCCCGCCCGGGCTCAGCGCCCCAGGCCCACCTTTGATGCCGGCCATGGTGGTGACGTCGCTCCTGCCTCCGGGACCCGAGGCGGCGGCGGCGGCGGCCTGGAGACCGTAGACGCGCGGCGGCGGCAGCCAGACAACACCCGGAAGTGCGCGACGCAGCACTTCCGCCGGCGGCTCGCGCTCGCGCGGGGGCGCGGGGGGCGCGCCGGACTGGGGACCGTGGCTCCAGGCCCGTTCCTCCTCAGCTGCGCTGTTGGGAGATCACTGCTCTCCGAGCCTTTCCGTCCCCTGTCCCGGTTCAGGGGGCGGTGGAAACACCAGCTTCATCCCGAAGTCCCCAACGGGCATCCCGCAACCTCCCACATCCTTTTGAGGAGAAGGGACGCGACTGGAAGCCGTCCCCTTGGGACGCGTGGTGTGATGCCTTTGGGGGAATCTTTTAGCGTTCTTCACCCACTTCTCTCTCCGCTCCATCTGGTAATAAAGGAGCTGTAAGGCCGGTTGCGTGGCCTGCACTTGGCTCCTCACTTTCTGACACAGAACCGGAGTTCTGGTGAGACCCACCTCCCGAAGTAGCGGCGGAACCCAGTAACAGGTGGGATTTAATACAATACAAACGGAATTTAATACAAATCCGAGCTCTTGGAAGTCTGTGAGAGTCGGTTGTGTTTTTGTAACAGGGCTAGGAAAAAATGAGAAAGCAGAGGTACAAATACATTTAGTTAAGTCGTCCTGCAAATCGATTGAACGTTTACAATGGATGAAGTGATGAAAAACTAGATACAGTTTCTATCCTCAAGGAACTTGCAGTTTAGTGACACAGAGACGAAAAGGTGTAAAATTACAACAAGGACAATTGTTAGCAAAGTGGATAACTAGTCCAATGACAGTCTGATTTAGATCCATCAGATAACTATTTCCCTGAGGGACAACAGCAGGATGGACAGGTGGGTAAGTAGGAGAGAAAAGGAAAAAGCCATCCTGGGGAGAAGATAGTGTTTGCAGGGGTGGGGAAGGGAAAGAGCACATTTGGGAATCCTTTTGGGGCACAAGCCCTGGTGGCTGAGTAAAGTGCATCTTCCCTAATTTGCTTGTGAATACAAAAGGGTTGGGCATTGCAGACATTTGTTCTCCGTGACATTAGTGGGCAACTGGGATTATTCTTCAGATTATTATTATTCAGATTCTTCTTATTATTCAGATTCTTCTATATTCTTTTGCATCCGTGGTCATGAAGAAATCCTAAGTGAATATGCTCTGATTTTTCCCATGAGACCCAGTGTTTCCAGCTTTAAAAAAAAAAAAAAAGCGCTACCCTAAGGACTATTTTTTTGAACAACAGATGTTGTTTAGAGTCAGTTGAAACCTTAAAAACAGTATTTCTAAGTGTTGTATTTCAAAGACCACTTACAACAGAATTCTTTGGGATCGTTCTTAAAAATGCACGTTCCTAAGCTCCACTCCAGACATTCTGGCTCAGACTTTTTGTGGGCAGAGCCCAGAAATCTGAAATTTTAACCAGCATCCCAAAGGATTCCTATGCAAAGTAAAGCTTGAAAATAATTGAAGAAGGTGTCATCACGTTTTGACTTAACGAATTAACATTTCCTGTCATCAGTTTTCTAAGCAAATCCTAAGCATTAATAGGGCTTCCCTGGTCGCTCAGATGGTAAAGAATCTGCCTGTAATGCAGGAGGCCTGGGTTCATCCCTGGGTGAGAAGATCCCCTGGAGGAGGGAACTGCTACCCTCTCCAGTATTCTTGCCTGGAGAATTACATGGACACAGAGGAGCCTGGCATGCTACAGTCCATGGGGTCACAAAGAGTTGGACAGGACTGAGCAACTTTCACACTTCACTTCAAGCATTAATATTACATCCTTTGAATATTCTCTAAATAGTCTTACATAAATTCCTAGTTCAAAAACTTTTCCTTCAGATAGCTTCCTATCTTCCAAAGTCAACTTGCAAAGATGGGCATGAGAGGAAGAGAGCTATTTTTTATCGAGCAGCTGCTATAAACATTTATCTGTTGCTTTAAACACTGATCTAATTTAATCCTCTCCACACTTTTGTAAACTTGGGATTCTTAACTCTTACAGATCAAGTCAGAGACATCTCAGATAAGTTTAAAAAAATTTTTTTATTATAGAAAAAATTTAATATATAAAAAAGTAATCAGAAGTGTCTAATGAACTCCCATGTACCATCAGCTGCCTTCAACAATTAACACACAGTCAATGTTGTTTTATCTATATTCACATCCACTTTCCTTTACTTCCCATAGTATTTTTCCCCATGTTATTTTGAAGAAAATTCCAGATATGATTTTAATAGCTCAGTATGTTTTGAAAATGATTCTTAACAAAAACATACATTTATCACACCTAAACAGTAATTAATATTTTTATATATCTAGTCAGTGCTTACATTTCCATACCTCATAAGTGTCTCTTATAGTTTATTTGAATCAAGGTCCAAATCGATTTTATATATTGCTATTGCTATGATTCAGAGATGTTTTTAAAAACTGCTTTTTATCATATACCTCTCAGCTTGAATGGTAACTCTTCAGAACCTTTCCTGGACATCTTATTTTAGCATTTCACGTCATATTACCCTATTTTCTTCTTGAAGGCACTTATTATTTATCTGAACCATATTATTTGTTGGCTGTCTCTCCCACTAGAATGTAAATTAGTACAGTCCTTTATGTTTTGTATACTACTGTCAGAAGTGTATGTGGCCATTGATGGGACCTCAAATAACAGAAATTCTCTTAAAGTAATTAGTGGCCTCTACATTGCAAAATCCAAAGGTCACTTTCTGACCCAACCTTTCAACAACAGTGGACACTGGTGACCATTCTTTCTCTCAACTACCACACCATTACTCTCCTGTTTGTTTCTTATACCTCACCAGAGATTACTTTTCAGACTCTTTCCAGGATCTTATGCTAGAAGTTCAAATGTTAGTATTTGGTCCTGGGCCTGTGCCTTTGTTGGGCTTCCCTGGTGGCTCACACAGTAAATAATCTGCCTGCAATGTAGGAGACCCGGGTTCAGTCTCTGGGCCAGGAAGATCCCCTGGACAAGGGAATGGCACTGCACTCCAGGATTCTTGCCTGGACAATTCCATGGATAGAGGAGCCTGGCAGACTACAGTCCATGGGGTTGCAAAGAGTTGGACAGGACTGAGCGGCCGACACACTTTCACTGTCTTTGCTATATCGAAATGCTTTCCCTATGAATTGTATCCCTTCTTGTCACATTAAATACTGTTTTCATTTTGATAATATAAGTTCACCTTAGCTTGGAAATTTAGACTTGTCTATCCAAATGTCTATTTAACTTGTCTATCTGGGTTCCTGACAGTCACCTCAAACCTACCATGAGGACAGACAAATGATTCTAAGGGCATGAGCTCGCTGTGTCCCCCTTTTCTGACAAAGCAATAAAGCTGTCCTTTTCTACTTCACCTCCATCCCCCCCCCCCAAAAAAAAGCCTAATATGCAGAGACCAGAATTCTCTATTATCTTTATTCCAGTCCTGCTTGGTCCTACTCCATGCTACCACTGTTATGCCTCCTCTTGTTCCTTTCTTTCCCAAACCTACTTTCCTTCAGTTGCACTTCCTTTGTTTGCCTCTCCGAACCTCCAAGTTTTGTTTTATTCACTGTATATCCCCACTGCCTAGAACGCTGCCTTGCAGGTACTGTTAGATACTCACTTCAGCTGTTCAGCTCAGTCGCTCAGTCGTGTCTGACTCTCTTCGACCCCGTGAATCACAGCACGCCAGGCCTCCCTGTCCATCACCAACTCCCGGAGTTCACTCAAACTCATGTCCATTGAGTCGGTGATGCCATCCAGCCATCTCATCCTCTGTCGTCCCTTTCTCATCCTGCCCCCAATCCCTCCCAGCATCAGAGTCTTTTCCAATGAGTCAACTCTTCACAGGAGGTGGCCAAAGTACTGGAGTTTCAGCTTGAGCATCATTCCTTCCAAAGAACACCCAGGGCTGATCTCCTTTAGAATGGACTGATTGGATTTCCTTGCAGTCCAAGGGACTCTCAAGAGTCTTCTCCAACACCACAGTTCAAAAGCATCAATTCTTTGGTGCTCAGCCTTCTTCACAGTCCAACTCTCACATCCATACATGACCACTGGAAAAACCATAGCCTTGACTAGACGGACCTTTGTTGGCAAAGTAATGTCTCTGCTTTTGAATATGCTATCTAGATTGGTCATAACTTTCCTTCCAAGGAGTAAGCATCTTTTAATTTCATGGCTGCAATCACGATCTGCCATGATTTTGAAGCCCCCCAAAATAAAGTCTGACACTGTTTCCACTGTTTCCCCATCTATTTCCCATGAAGTGATGGGACCAGATGCCATGATCTTTGTTTTCTGAATGTTGAGCTTTAAGCCAACTTTTCCACTCTCCTCTTTCACTTTCATCAAGAGGCTTTTTAGTTCCTCTTCACTTTCTGCCATAAGGGTGGTGTCATCTGCATATCTGAGGTTATTGATATTTCTCCCGGCAATCTTGATTCCAGCTTGTGTTTCTTCCAGCCCAGTGTTTCTCATGATGTATTCTGCATAGAAGTTAAATAAGCAGGGTGACAATAAACAGCCTTGACGTACTCCTTTTCCTGTTTGGAACCAGTCTGTTGTTCCATGTCCAGTTCTAATTGTTGTTTCCTGACCTGCATACAGGTTTCTCAAGAGGCAGGTCAGGTGGTCTGGTGTTCCCATCTCTTTCAGAATTTTCCACAGTTAATGGAACACAAATCTTGTGCCAGATATCATGCTAGGGGCTGACGATATTAAGTTGAGTAAGGCACAGTAACATCTGTCGAGAAAGTTATTGAGGTTTTATAAATACATAATTGACTACAGTTAGACTTTGCCTGGGGCTTCCCTAGTAGCTCAGCTGGTAAAAGAATCCGCCTGCCAGGCAGGAGACTCGGATTCCATTCCCGGATAGGGAAGATATCCTGGAGAAGGGATAAGCTACCCACTCCAGTATTCTTGGGCTTCCCTGGTGGCTCAGACGGAAAAGAATCCGCCTGTAACGCGGGAGACCTGGGTTTGATCCCTGGGTTGGGAAGATCCCCTGGAGGAGGGCACGGCAACCCACTCCAGTATTCTTGCTTGAAGAATCCCCACGTACAGAGAAACCTAGCAGGCTACAGTCAAAACAGACTCGAAAAGAGTCGGACACGACTGAGCGACTAAGCATAGCAGAACCCAAAGACTTTGCCTAATAATGGTTTCATTTTTCAACCACAGCACCTTTGCGCTAAACTCTCAGGCGACTGGCCCTCATCCCGGCTCACAGCCTGTGGGCTCGCCCTTGGTTCCGCCCAAACGACGGCACCCCGCCCACGCCCCGCCCACACTATATGTGCCCGCCCTTGGCTCCTCCCAATGGCGGTGCCCCGCCCACAGCGGAGGCCACTCGGGTCCCCACACGCGGCGCAGCGGCAGTGACGTCAGAGTGGCGCACGGACCGTTCTTGCGGCAGCGGCTCTGCGGCAGATTGGCCTTTCTCGGCGGCCCGAGCCACAGGCGTCAGTGCGGAGCGGCGCGTGGACACCTGCAGCCCCGGCTCTGGCTCGCGACTGCCCGGCTGCCGCGCGCCATCTTCACCCAGCGCCATGGCGGCGGCCGGCGGGCCGGCAGCAGCCGGACGCTGCGCTCCGTCCATCCTCCTTTTGCTCCTGCTGGTCGTGGGCACAGCCCGGTGCTGGGACGAACACGGTGAGTGCCGCTCACACTCCCCCTTTCCCGCTGCCTTCAGCTAGCGGAGGACCATCTCCGCTCGCCGCCCCTTCAGCCCTTCTGCCGTAGTTTCTCGTTTACGTCCTCCTGCCTGTCCCGCGTGCGCTTCCCCGACGTCCTCCCGGACTTGTGGACTGCGGGGAGTGGGCGGGACGGGACGATCCTAGCGTGGTTACTATTCCCTTTTCCCCTCCCTGGACTCCCGGAATTGGCCCACCTTCTCTTTTCTCGGCCAGCCCTTGTCCCCCTAGTCTGGCTGGCAAGCTCGACTCTCGCCTGCGCTTCCTGCTTTGTTGTCAAGACTGTCTGACGTCATCGTCGCTGGCTGTTGTCTTGGCTGCCTGTTGCTATACCTGGAGGTTGCCACAGCACGCGCAGTGTCTGAGTCACACTTAGTGGACAGGTTGCAGACCTTGGAGGTAGATTGTTGTTGTTGTTCAGTCGCTCAGTAGTGTCTGACTCTGCGATCCCATGAACTGAAGCACGCCAAGCTTCCCTGTTCTTTCATCTCCCGGAGTTTGCTCAAGCTCATGTCCATTGAGCCGATGTTGCATTCAACCATCTCACCCTCTGTTGCCCCTTCTCCTGCCTTCAGTCTTTCCCAGCATCAGGGTCTTTTTCATTGCGTGGATTCTTTGCATCAGGTGGCCAGAGTATTGGAGCTTCAGCTTCAGCATCAGTCCTTCCAGTGAATATTCAGGGGTGATTTCCTTTAGGATGGACTGGTTTGATCTCCTTGCTGTCCAGGGGGCTCTCAAGGTTAGCAGAGACGTAGACTGTACTATTTATGTGAGCACAACTCATGCTGTTGCTTCTATTACCGTGAAGTCCATTGCATTACATAAGCTTTTCTCATTGGATCCAAAAAAAATACATTATATTTTGGTGATGGTACATAGTTGATTTTTAAGAAAAAGTTATTTTATATCACTGTGTTATTAGAATTTTCTAACGACATTTGATGGGAACGGTAATATCCCATATAATTAATATGTATGTGTGTATATGTGCACACAGACGGTTTTTCCAATTAGTAAGTGATGCATGGTGTTAAATTGGAGTGATGTAAAAAATGATTTTCAAACAATGAAGACATCATTTTTGCTTTGTGGAGTAAAGATGTTAAAGCATGGAAAGTGTACCATTATTGCAGTAGTGATTTGGTGATGGGAAATGACTGTGTTTTTGAACTTAAGCAACAGATTTATTTTTTTTTAGCTTCTTATTTCTGTTTTTAAATGCTAAAAAGGTTTTATTTGTAAGTACTTGACTTTGATTACTCCTTTGATGTTGATGTTTTACTAAAAACAAGTTCTATTTAAATGTCTGTACATTTTACATATGTATTTCTAGAAGTTTTATATAGATAGGAGACTTTGATCAGAATTATAATTTATAAACTGGATTAAAACATTAGTTGAACCTTCAATCCTTTCTTAAATAAAGAAGTGAGGTTTACAGATGAGTCAAGGGAATGAAAAAAAGGAACCAAATTTAAATAAATGGTGAACTGCTTCCTGGTAGCTCTTAGTCTGCTTGCTCTATAAAACTATTGTTCTGGAACAAAAGGCACTGAAATATTTTCAGAGTAAACACAGTCTTAACTACTTGGCCTTAACTTTCTTTTGAGGAACTGTTTGTCTTTTGTTTGACTTTGCATGTACTTACTTTGTCCTTAGCTAACACAAAGCAGTAATATACCCAGAAAAGAAAAATTGTACCAGTTCTAAAGAGAGTACCTAAAAATTTTCAAAATTCCTTATTGAGCTACTTTGTATTTGTTATTCATCTGGGTGTTGGATAGATAGCAGTGAACAAACAGTGTTTTGCCCTGAAGGAGTTTACATCTGTTGAGAAATAGACAATAAATCAGGCAAAAAAAAGTGTTGTATTGTAAATAGTGGTATGTGTTTGTGTACTCAGTTGCTCAGTCGTGTCTGACTCTGCAGCCCCATGGACTGTAGACCCCCAGGCTCCTCTGTCCGTGGAATTTTCCAGGCAAGAATACTGGAGTGGGTTGCCACTTACTTCTCCAGGGAACTTCCTGACCCAGGGCATCAAACTTTCATCTCCTGCATTGGCAGGCAGGTTCTTTACCACTAGCACCACCCGGGAAGCCTGAATAGTGGTGTGGACATTGATGAAGATAGGATAAGGCGGACAGAGTGTGTAGGTAGAAGCAGGGAGTTTGAAAATATACATTAATCAGGGAAGAATTCACATTTAAGGTGATAATTGATGAGAAATCTGAATGGATGGGTGTGCTATGACCTGTATTTTATTTTATTCTACTCTATTCTATCTAGTCGTGTCAGGAGGATCCCTTGGAGAAGGGTTAGGCTACCCACTCCATTATTCACGGGCTTCCTGGTGTCTCAGACGATAAAGAATCTTCCTGCAATGTGGAAGACCTAGGTTCCATCCCTGGATTGGGAAGATCCCCTGGAGGAGGGCATGGCAATCCACTTCAGTATTCTTACCTGGAGAATCCCCATGAACAGAGGAGCCTGGCAGGCTACAACCATGGGGTCACAAAGAATAGGACACGACTGAGCAACTAAGCACAGGACACATAACACACATATGTGTGTGTGTATTTACATATCTATCTAATATGACCTGTATTTTAGAGGGTCATTCTGCCTGCTCCTTGGAAAACAGACCATAGCGGGTGAGGGTGTGGGGGAAGCTGGGAGGCCAGTGAAGGTTCAAGAGAGGTGATGGTTTGGGCCAGGGAGAAGCAGTAGAGTTGATGAGAGTGGTTGGCTTCTCACTTGTTTTGAATGTAGAAATGACAAGATGATTCTGCTGGATTAGACATAGGGGTGGAAGGAAGAGAAAAGACAAAGATGACTTCATGGTTTTGGGTCTGAGTGGCTAGAAGGATGGAATTACATTTCCTGAGATGGGGGATTGTGGGAGAATCAGGTTTGGGGGAGTTTGGTTTTGTTCACCTTAAACTTGAGACCTCCTATGAGTAAATTTCGATTTGTGAGTCTGGATTTCAGGGAACTCTGTGTGACCCTTGACTGATGTGGAGTAAGGTTGTGAGCATTTTGTTCTTAGCCCTTGTGTTAGTTCAAGCTTCTGTAACAAAATAGCATAGACTTGGAACAGCATTTATTCCTCGATTTCTGGAGGCTGAGAGTCCAAGATCAGGTGCCAGCATATTTGGTGTCTGGTGAAGCCCCTCTTCCTGCTCTGCAGATGGCTGTCTTGTTAACGTTCTCACATTACAGAGTGGAGGTGGGGAGATAGGAGCCCTGGTCTCTTCCTGTTCTCACAAGGGCACTGATCCCATCATTGGAGTTCAATACTCATGACCTCATATAAAACTAAAGGCCCTGTCTCCAAATGCCATCTGTTGGGGATTAGGGCTTCACATACAAATTTTGGGGGACACAAAACGTAGCAGCGTTTAGGATCTCTAGGAGGAAAGATGCTGTGGAGTTATGGTAATGAAAACCCATAGGTATGCGTGTGCGTGCCAAGTTGCTTTAGTCGTGTCGACTCTGTGCCATCCTATGGACTGCAGCTGGCCAGGCTCCTCTGTTCATGGGGATTTTCCAGGCACGAATGCTGGAGTGGGTTGCTGTGCCCTCCTCCAGGGGATCCTCCCAACCTAGGGATCGAACCTGCTGCCTCTCTTACGTTTCCTGCATTGGCAGGAGAGGTGTTTCGTGTTTTTTTTTTTTTTTTAACCACTAGTGCCGCTTGTGGAGAAGGCAGTGGCACCCCACTCCAGTACTCTTGCCTGGAAAATCCCATGGATGGAGGACCCTGGTAGGCTGCAGTCCATGGAGTCGTACAGAGTTGGACACGACTGAAGTGACTTAGCAGCAGCAGCAGCAGTGCCACTTGGGAAGGCTAATATTTTTCATACTTGATCTCCTATTATGTGTCAAGCACTCTGCTAGATAATTTTAGTAAATCATATCTAAGCTTCACAACCAGTTTTTTGGTTAATCTCATTTTAACTTTACTGGTAATTTCTATACAGGTAAGTAAAGTGACATGGCCAAAGTTATATAGCAAGTTGGTGGTGGGAATTTAGTTCAGTGTGCTTTGCATTATCTCAGCCCTTGTGCAACAAAGTCAAGTTGTTATTATTCCTGTTACTTAATTTAGTAATACTTTCTGATTTTTTAAACCATTGAACATTTTCATTGTTACAATTTTTTACTTAGTAGGAGGGAGTATGGCACCCCACTCCAGTACTCTTGCCTGGAAAATCCCATGAACAGAGGAGCCTGGAAGGTTGCAGTCTGTGGGGTCGCTGAGGGTCGGACACAACTGAGCGACTTCACTTTCACTTTTCACTTTCCTGCATTGGAGAAGGAAATGGCAACCCACTCCAGTGTTCTTGTCTGGAGAATCCCAAGGATGGGGGATGCCGTCTATGGGGTCGCACAGAGTTGGACATGACTGAAGCAACTTAGCAGCAGCAGCAGCAGTAGTATGGTTTTAATATACAATATTTTATTTTAGTGTAGTTCTGAGAAATTTAGATCTTTGGCTCAAACGTGGAATTAAGTTTTTATATAGTTTTAGGTGAATTTTATTCTGGGGCTTCCTTGATGGCTCAAATGGTAACGAGTCTGCCTGCAATGTAGGAGACCTGGGATCAGTCCCTGGGTAAGGAAGATCCCCTGGAGAAGGGAATGGCAACTCACTCTGGTATCCTTGCCTGGAAATTTCCATAGACAAAGCCTGGTGGGCTACAGTCCATGGGATCACAAAGAGTTAGACACGACTGAGTGAAAATTTCTGTTTCTCTTTCTGTAGGTGGGTTTTATTCTAATTGTATAGTCAGTTATGACAAAACATTAATAAATGAAGGCATCCTTTGTCTACTAAATTAAAAAGCCCACTTTATCTTGTATTGAATTTCTACATAAATCTGGATTTATTTCTAGACTTTCTTTTGTTTCACAGTTCACTAGTCTATTTCTGTTACTATTCATACCATTTTGATTATTTTAATTTTATAGTAAGCTTTATCACCTGGTAAAGCAATGCCTTCTTTTTTTTTAATTGATGTATTGACTGACAATGTTTGTTTTAGGTGTCAACATATGTTTGGGGTTTTTTTTTTTAAGATTGTTTTCCATTTAAAGTTATTACAAAATAATGGCTCTATTTCCTTGTGCTGTGTAGTCTATCCTTTTAGCTTATTTAAGCAAAGTATTTTTCAGAAAAATTTTTGGCTACTTATAGACATCAATTTTTCTGAAAGCCTTTAACATAATTTCTTTCTAGTTCCAAGGAAGCCCAGTTGGGTTCCTGGTTGTACCTGCCTTAAATTTATTTAGGTTTTATTTATATATATATTTTCTTATATAGATCACATATTGACCTTAAGTTTGTTTCTAGATATTTTATGGATGTATATAGTAATTATATACACATATATAGTATATATGTAATTTTTCATATAAAAATATAGTAATTTGTCAGTAATTTGAGATAGGCTTTAAATTTTCTTCTGTAATTAGACATTACAGTTATAAGAAGAGCTTTGGCCTTTTGGTAAGCTGACAGAATATCCAACCGTCTTGTTAAATTCTCCTAATACAACAGAGTTGTCTTTTGGGAAGTTCTCTTGGATTTTGTAGGTTCAACAGCTCTAAATAAAATGATATTTCTTCTACTCTCTGTACCAAACATGACAGACAGTGTTTGATGATTATTCAAAAGCTGTTTTCTTCTTTCTTCTCCTTGTCTTTCTCCATGTACATATTGGAAAAGTCAAATACTGATTTTACTTGAATCTCTTGACACTAAGTGATCTTGTCAATCTACTGGAGGAATTCTGGGGAAAGTATCTTTAAGTTTTGATGGAAAATCATTAATCTTATTTCTCTGTTTTCTTTCAACCCTCTCTTTTTTAAAATGATGAAATACTTTAATTACAGGCCATAAGTAAATCCTACAGTATAAACCTTTTTAAAATGAACTTTCCCTAAATAGTAAAAATAACATTACATCTAACAAAATTAAGCCTAATTTCTTAATATCAACTAATTACTTATTCCATATTCGGATACCACAGTTGTCCCTAAAATGTCTAAGCTAGTTTGTTCAAACCTGGGCCCAGTCTAGGACCATGCATCGCATATGATTGAATTATCCCTTAAGTCTTTTGAAAATGTAGAAGGGTCTCTTTTTGTCCATGCCCCTGCTTTGCTGAAGGGATTGGGCCAGTTGTTCTTCAGAATATCCTACCTTCTAGATTCTGTTTTCTCATGGCACTATCTTAGCTAGTAAACTGAATGCTAGGTTCAAAGGATTGATTAGATTCGTCTTAAGTACTTTGGGAGGTTGCATCACTGGAGATGGTGTAATACAGTCTGTTCTACCTTTGGCAGTGCTAAAGTGACTAGTGGATTACAGTGGTTCTATTTCTCCCTTGTGAAGTACGTTTCCCCCTCTTGTGACTGCAAAGCACTCGTGTAATGTTACTTGGCACCATACCAGTATCCATTCACTTAATGATTTTAAAACTAGTTAGTCCGAATCTGAGTCTGTTTCTTCAGTGGGTTGTAAAATGATGATTTTTCTATTTCCTCTGCTTTTATTAACTGATATTCTTCAGTAAAGTTGAGATTATCTATTGTTTCAGATTATAGTTCTGGCTAGAGAGTCAGGATAAACATTTAATTTAAAATCTTTAATTACTAGTTTTCAAATTAAGGAGGTGATTGATTGGGTCTCACTTTAAGTATAGACAAATGAGTTTTTGGCTGTCTCTTTGAGTATTATTATGGATTCTTGGGTTTTTATAGATTGAACATGATTTGCCAAGTACAGCCACTGTCTTGCTGGTCCATCTTGCTTTTGGTGTCTTAAGATCTTTCTAATCCCTGGGATCTTTCTAATCCCAGGATCATAAACATATTCTGTTGTGCTTTTTTCCAGTATTTTTAGTTGGTTGTATGTTTTATGGTGAGTGTTTAACTGTCAGGGATTAATTTTTATATGTTGTGCACAGGATGATCAGTTTTCTAATCCTGTGGTAGTGTTACTCTAGGCTTAATAGGTTTAATTGGGGCTTCCCTGGTGGCTCAATTGGTAAAGAATCTGCCTGCAATGCAGGAGACTCAGGTTCACTGCCTGGGTGGGGAGATCCCCTGGAGAAGGGAATGGCAACCCACTCCAGTATTCTGGCCTGGAGAATTCCATGGACAGAGGAGCTTGGTGGGCTATAGCCATGGGGTCACAAAGAGTGGGACACAACTTAGTGACTAAACCACCATATAGGTTTGATTACATATATATTTTGTTAGCTTTAGTCCAGTTTTCCGTTCTTTGTTACTGGTTTTCAGCTGTCTTTTTACTATTGTTTTATATGTTATTTTTTATATTATTTTTAGTTTTGTTTTGTTAACAGAATATGGCCAGTGAGTCTCAGCCTAGTCTAATTTATTAAGCTTTTTTTGGTAAATAAGTATAAATAGAATCTGTATTTGCTGATGTCAGGGAATATCTATGATTAGGTGGAAAATCATGGGAAGACTCATGTGCACTGTATGATTCAATTATATAAAAATAAACAAGAATCAAAACAGCCTCTGTATATGTATCTGTTTGTGTGATCAAGAAGCTACTTACCAGGCTGCTAGTTTTGGTTATCATAGAAATATGAAGTTGGAGGAAGAGTGGATCTCTCATTTTAAAGGGAAAACGAGTTACTTTTAGACTTTAAAAAACTATAAAATACATATATATATTTCACAACTATATATGAGTTGGGGAGACGATCTAGGGATGTAGCTTCGTCTCAGGTTTCCATGGACTGCTATTCAAGAGCTGCCATTTCCTGTTCCTTTAAAGGATTCCATCATGTGTATCAGGTTGGTTCTTGGTTTTCTCACCTGCTGGTTTGGCATTTGGCTTATACTTAGGACTAACTACTAGTCCGGGGCTTCCCTCACAGCTCAGTTGGTAAAGAATCTGCCTGCAATGCAGGAGACCCCAGTTCAATTCCTGGGTGGAGAAGATCCACTGGAGAAGGGAAAGGCTACCCAGTCCAGTATTCTTCGGCTTCCCTTGTGGCTCAGCTGGTAGAGAATCTGTCTGCAATGTGGGAGACTTGGGTTCGATCCCAGGGTTGGGAAGATCCCCTGGAGAAGGGAAAGGCTCCCTACTCCAGCACTCTGGCCTGGAAAATTCCATGGACTGCATGTTACAGTCCATGGGTCACAAAGAGCTGGACATGACCGAGGGACTTCACTAGTCTGCTTCCACCTTCTGGAATTCTGTTGCCGTCTCCTTTTCTGTTTTGCCTCACCTTGTTTATTCATGTCATCAAGACAATTCGTTTATTGTACTTTCCCTGGGATTTGAGAGGCAGCACATGCTGCTATTTTGACAGGTTGATTGTAGGGAATTGGGTGCTAACAAAATGGTAGAAAGTGATGCCTGCTTCATCTGTAGCAGTGAACAATAGGTGGCTTCCATCAAGCCTCCTGGCATCCACAGAGCTAATTATGGGTCATTGGACAGTGTCAGAAAAGCCCTGAGCCCCGCACCTGTCTGCTAGCCAGAGCGTGGTCTGAGTTGAAGCTCTGCCCTCCGGGTCTTGCTTGAGTACCCCCCGGTTGACAGAACCGAGATCTCTTTCAGGAACTGTAGCTTTAAGAGGTTTTAGGGGTCTTTTAGCTTTGCAAGAACTTAGTACCAGTTTGAGGGAAAAATGGATGTTGAGTGAACCAGTCCACAGTCTCTTCCATCATAATCCAAGGATGATAAGTAGGAAGATTTTTCATTTTCTAGTAACACTTCAAAACTAATTTATGTACATCAATGCTGGACTTCATTTCCTTGTTTTGATGTCTTCTTTTTAAACTGCTTTGTCTGTGATTTTTAATTTGTAAGATAATGTAACTGTTTCTAACTTTTTAAAATTTTGAAATGTTTAAAATATTTAAACACACAGAAGTGTACAAGGAAAATCCCATATCCTCACCAGCCAGTTTTATTGAATCTTCACATTTTACTGTATTTGCAGCAAGTCTTTTCCCACCTGCAAAGTATAAAACATTAGAGATAGAGAGCTAAAGTCTCTTATCTCCCTCTCTCCTCAGAGATACTCTGCTATTGAGTCATTCCTATGTGGTTTTCATATATTTTTATATACATGTATAGACTTCAACAGTAAGTAGTGCCATGTTGCCAGTTTTCAAGGTTCTTGTAAAGCTATCCTGCTAAACATTCTACAACACACATTTTGCTTGAGATATTTTTACTGTTTCTTTTGTGATAGATGAATTCTAGTTCACTCATTTTAACTGCTGTAGATTTGGGGACTAGGCCAAAATTGTATTAAACCATTTACACGTTGACAGACATTCAAGTCATTAAATATGCTCCAGGAGCATTCGTGTATATTTTTTGCTTTTTAAATTAACCATCGATGTTGTCATACAGTAGTACAACATTTCAGGGTAATGTACTTTTGCCTCTGATTTGCAAAAATTATGTAGAACTTACGATATAGAAGCTGTTTAGGGGGCATCCATCCTGAAATGAAGGGAGGCCTCAGAGGTGTGACTTTCTGAATTTTGTGCGAAAGGCCTGAAGGATGTTGTGACGGCTTTGGGATTTGGGAAACTCCTTCGTCTACTCTTCCATGGTCATCCTCAAAAGGCAGGAAAGACTGACTTTTGAAAGTATTTCCTACCACAAGAGTTTGACTAGAACGAATCTTTTATAGGACAATATTTACCATCTGTTTATCTGTGTTCTTACTGTTTCAGACAGAATATTGTTGCGGGACATAAAAGCTCTCACCCTCTACTATGACCGATATACCACTTCCCGGAGGTTGGATCCCATCCCACAGTTGAAATGTGTGGGAGGTACAGCTGGATGTGACTCTTACACCCCTAAAGTCATACAGTGTCAGAACAGAGGCTGGGATGGTTATGATGTACAGGTAATACTATTATGTCGATGCCAGTCTAAATTGAATTTTTTTCAGAAAACTGTTTATTGAGATGTTCAGTATTTTTGGAAGCACATATAGAAAAATCTAAGGTTACATGAAAATATATAAATATAAATCAGTCATCCATTCTCTGGAAGAAAGCTTCTACAAAAGAAATGAACTGCTTTTAAAGCCTGGAAATAATCATTGTAATTTTTATGCCATAACTTTTTTCTAAGACATTAGTAAGTTCTTAAAACTTTTCATATACTTGGGGGGTAGGGGGAAGATTTCTTCTGGTTGTTATTTTTTTGTCATCTCTCAAAGAATACCAACCTACTCTTAAAAAATAACAATGATTATTAAGGCATTGTAGATCGTAAGTAGTGGGGTTACATGTGTCGCTATGATGCTTCAAATGTTTAATATTTTAAAAGTTGTTTTTGAACTGAGGGTGGTTACTTCTGAATGAAAACATTTCACTGGGCTTTGTTTATTGTCTTTAAGTCTCAGGTATTTTGTTCTTAGGCTCGGCCATCTCCTTGAAGTTCCAAAATTTACTATCCTTTAGAAATGGAATGGAGAAGGCAATGGCACCCCACTCCAGTACTCTTGCCTGGAAAATCCCATGGATGGAGGAGCCTGGTAGGCTGCAGTCCATGGGGTCTCTTGGAGTCAGACACGACTGAGCAACTTCACTTTCACTTTTCACTTTCATGCTTTGGAGAAGGAAATGGCAACCCTCTCCAGTGTTCTTGCCTGGAGAATCCCAGAGATTGGGGAGCCTGGTGGGCTGCCATCTCTGGGGTCGCACAGTCGGACACGACTAAAGCGACTTAGCAGCAGCAGCAGCAGCAGAAATGGAATAGATTTTATTAACTCAATTCAGTTTAAATCAATACCACTAATTTCTACTTTGTATCCTACCTGCTTTCAAAAAGGACCTAAGATGGTTGGTCATCTGGCAAGAAACTTATGTTGACAGTTTACTGTTCCATCAGAGTGATAGTCTTATTTGATAAAATCTTTAGCCAACTTTATGCAATTCAGGGAGAGGGTTCTTATTTGCTTGGTGATACTTGCTTCACAATACTTTTTTATAGTCTTGCTCACTGAACCATGGAATCTTCAGGTTAAAGCTGAAATTATTTTTGTATTACTTTTCAGTCTTGATGGAAAAAAGATACTATCAGTGAAGTCATTGACTAAATGTATATTAAATACTATAATACAAAAATGAATGAGGGAGTCACAACCCCCGAGCGCTCTTCCTAGTAGAAAAGATGAGACAGGCGCTCACATTACATCTAGGTGCCAGCAAAGCATTGTAAAGTCATGTGTTGTTGGCGGGATTGTGAAAGACTTCCAGAGGAAAACAGTGATGTACTGTGTTAGTAAGGAATGATAAGATTTTTAGAGCTGAAGAGATGGAGAAGGGAGTAAATGCCAGAGCAAAGAAATCTAGAGGCCATCATACATTGACTTATGTTTAGTAGCAGGAGAGAGCCTTGGTTAACTCTGAGAGTTTAAATATAATAATTAAAAGCCACTTTTAGTATATGCTATTAAGGAAATGACAGTTAACATGAAATACCAGTAGAGATCGAGTTTGTCTTATTTACCTAAATCAACAAGCTTTTAAATCTGCATCCAAATAAAATTGTTTAAAAAATGGAATAGTGGTAGCAACAACAGCACCATAGAAAAATTATATATTATCCAAATTAAAAATATTTAGTCTTCCAGAAAGTGAAAAGGATGTACGCAAAAGGAGAAAGCTTTTGCAGTCTAGTATCTGATTGGGAACTTGTGTCCAGAGTATGTGAAGAACTGTTAAAACTCAGAAGACAGATAACCAAATTTAAAAGTGGATAAGGTATTTAAGTAGACATTTCTCTAAAGAAGATATACAGATGGTCAATAAACATGTGAAAAAAAAAATGTTCCACATCATTAGCTGTCAGGGAAATAGAAGTTAAAACCTCAATAAAATACCAGTTCCTACCCAACAGGATGCCTGCCATTAAAAAGGCATAATAACAGATGTCAGTGAGGATGAGAGTCTCATACACTGTTGTTGGGCATGTGAACTGGTATAGCACTTTGAAACACTGGCAGTTTCTCAAAAGCTTAAAACATAGAGTTACTGTATGCCCCAGTCATTCCACACCTAGGTGTTCACCCAAGAGAACTGGAAACGCATATCCACACAGAAACATACTAAATGTTTGCAGCAGCGTTATTCACAAAAGCCAAAAAGTAGAAACAGCCCAGAAGTCCATTGGTGATGAATGAATAAACAAAATGTGGTATTTCCATACGATGGAGTATTTTTAAGCCACAAAAAGAAATGAAGTGCTAATTCATGCTACGTGTGTGAACCTTAAAAACATTCTGCCAAGTGAAAGCAGCTAGTCACATAGGACCACATATTGTATGTTTCCATTTATGTGAAATGTTCAGAATAGGGGAATCCTTGCAGACAGATTGGTGGTTGTCTGAAGTTGCGGGGAAATGGAGTGACTGCTCACGGAGATGAGATTTCTTTTGGGGGTGATGAGAATATTCCAAAATTGGTTGTGGTGATAGCTGCACAGCTCTGTGAATATACTACAACCCAATGAAATGGGTGAATGTATAGTATGTGAATTATATATGAATAAAGCTGTCACAATGTATCTGAAGTTTGAGAGAGGAAGATATTGTCCTAAAAAAGAGAAAAGCAATAGAACCAATCAGATCTATTTTAGCTTACCTTTTAAAAAAAGTTGTTAGAGAAGCTTTCAGCTGAAAATAGTTATAAAATTCAAACTAGGCCTGGACTTTTTTTTTTTTAAAGCTGGAAAATTTTGAGGCTAGCATAGATTCTTTTTGTGTTTTTCTAAGTATCTTTAGAAAAAGCTTTAAGCAGTTGCTTCTTGGATTGGACCTTGGGAATGGTAGTTCATGGTTTTTATAGAATTTGTAAGGAAAGTTTTTCTCGGAAGGTTATATACTGTCTCTAATGCTGTATGGAGCCACCAGGTACCGTATATGATGCTAATTTTTGAACCTTAATGTTTAAAAAAACCTCTGTTTTTAAAGAAAACTTCTTCAGCAACAGTGATTAAAAAGTTGACATTTAAAAAAATTTGCTTAAAATTTATAAATTAGGGAAGGCTTAATATGTACAAAAGAATAGACTGTATGTAAGAAATAAGGAATAGTAATAAATGAGCACTCCTGTACCCACCACCTAGCTTCAGTATATTGTGAACATCACCAATATCTTTGAAGCCCCCAGTTTGCCCTCCCCCAGCACAGAAATACTCATTCTGAATTTTATCATTCCCTTGCTTCTTTTTGTTGTTTGGGCTTCCCTGATAGCTCAGTTGGTAAAGAATCCACCTGCAATGCGGGAGACCTGAGTTCGATCTCTGGGTTGGGAAGATCCCCTGAAGAAAGGAAAGGTTACCCATGCCAGTATTCTCACCCAGAGAGTTCCATGGGGTCCATGGAGAAGTCCATGGGGTCTCAGAGTCGGACATGACTGTGAGACTTTCACTCACTCATACAGCCCAAATAATGTATATTGAGTGAAAAAAAAAATCTTATGATTCTAATAACCTATTTCTACTTTTTCTTCACAGTGGGAATGTAAGACCGATTTAGATGTCGCATACAAATTTGGAAAAACTGTGGTGAGCTGCGAAGGCTATGAATCCTCTGAAGACCAGTATGTACTTAGAGGTTCCTGTGGCTTGGAGTACCAGTTAGATTACACAGAACTCGGCCTGAAGAAGCTGAGAGAGTCTGGAAAAGAGCGTGGCTTCAGCTCATTCTCTAACTACTATAACAGGTTGTACTCCTCAGAGTCTTGTAGCCTCAGTGGAGTGGTCACCATCGCGGTGCTGCTTGCTCTTGCCTTTGGAGTTTATAAATTCTTCCTCAGTGATGGTCATGAGTCACCTCCACCATATTCTGAGGATCCTCCATATCCCCATCGTTATCAGAGATTCGGCAGCTCGGCCGGGCCTCCTCCTGCAGGCTTTAAGTCTGAGTTCACAGGTATGTTTCCCTAGGCCATGGCAGTAAGTAAGGTAGGAGTCTGGCAGTGAATCCTGTGTGGTCTGAAGTATAAAAATGCTCACACTGGGAAACCAAAGCAGATTTGTCTTCTTATTTTTTACTTTTGACTTCTTTTACCGCTTCGGTTTTCTCTTTTAAGTCAATTGTGATTACTATTTTAAGGATTCGTGATTAAATGATAAATTATCTAGTCAGACTTGATTAGATTTGGTAATAACCTTGAACTCTGTTTCATACCATACACAAAATTTTATTCATTAAATATTACAGAGTTCAACATAAAAGATACAACAATTAGGTTTCCAGGAGGAAACAGGAAAATATTTGTCATGATAGGCAAAAATGTCTTTGAGTACAAAAAAATGCCAGCAAAAAAGAAGAGATGGGTAAACTAGATTAATTTAAGAATGTCTAGTCATCTAAAAACAACTTTGACAGAGTGAAAAGGCAAGCCACAGACTGGGAGAAGGTATTTGTAAAATGTATTTCCAACAAAGGATGTGTGTCTACAATAAAGAACTCCCAGAAATCAGAGAAAAAGACAGACAACTGAATTTTTTTAGTGGACAGAAGATTTAAACAGCTCTTTTTAAAAAAAATTATTATAGTAAAAGAAGATGTCCAGATGTCCAGTAAAAATTTGAAAAGGTGCTTAGCATCATTCATCTTCAGGAAAATGCAGATTAAAACCTGAGTTCTTCATTAACCACCATTTAATCATAATGGCTGACATTAAAAGGGCAGGCTACCAAGTAATGGCAAGGATGTAGGTAACTGGAACTTGCTGAAAAAGGCTGAGATGATAAAGCACTGTGGAAAACTGTCAGTGTCTATTGAGACTAGACGCACGTCACCCAGTGACCCAGCAGTTTCATTCTGAGATCCACACCTGAGAGGAATGCACACACGTGTGCACAGAAAGATGTGCACAGGAATGCTCAGGGCAGTTTATTCATAGCAGCCAAAAACTAGAAACAGAATGTCTGTAAACATTCAGTTCAGTTCAGTCTCTCAGTCGTGTCCAACTCTTTGCGACCCATTGAATTGCAGCACGCCAGGCCTCCCTGTCCATCACCAACTCCTGGAGTTCACTCAAACTCACGTCCATCGAGTTGGTGATGCCATCCAGCCATCTCATCCTCTCTCGTCCCCTTCTCCTCCTGTCCCCAATCCCTCCCCGCATTAGGATGAGACAATTTTTTTTTTTCTCTCACACACATTAGAATACTGTAGAAAAATTTAGAAAAAACAAAACTGATACATGCAGTGGCAAAGGTCGACTCTCCTGGATCTGATATATAGCAGACACAGAAGAATATCTCTGTATGATTCTGTTTATAAAATGTTCAAGACAGGGTGAAACCAAAGTGTAGTGAGAGAAGTCAGAGTCGGCTTTTCTCTGACATGGGAGTTGTCATGAGGGAGTCTCTGGGTGCTGGAAACGTTTTACTGATGTGGGGAGTGGTTACACGCATGGGTAGTATATGCAAACACAGAGGATTAGCTGTAAGAGCTGTACACATAGGATTAGTGCCTTCTTTTATGTATATCATACAGCAGTTTAAAAAAACCTTCCTCTGAACAGAAGATTTTTTTGGGTCTCTTTTAAGACCTGACTTCCCTACTAACAAATAGCCTCCACTTGGATTTCTCCACTAGACACTCAGGTACAGTCTCACCTGGCACTTCTGGAGATGCCCCCAAGGTAGAAGGGAAGTTACTCTGACACGTGTGGTCGTCTTACAGTAACTAATCTGGAGCAGGGCGGATGTGACCTTTCAGGAAGAAAGCACCTTCCACTGTCCTAAAACACATCTCTCCTCCTCCATGTATGTGGGAAAGGGAGGCACTCCTTAGTTATAAGACTGTTTTATGAGTACATTTTTTGAATATAACTTGTTATAAGTTGAAACCAAACTATTATTGTTAAATCATACAGATGAAGCAATTGAAATGTCATATTTTACCTTTAGTTTTGTAGGCGATGGTTTAAGAGGGGATACATAAGAAATCCTTTTTATTTCCAGGACCGCATGGTGCAGCTGCCGGTTTTGGCAGTGCTTTTCCCGGACAGCAAGGGCATGACCGTTCAGGACCGGGGTTCTGGACTGGCTTGGGGACCGGAGGGATATTAGGATATTTGTTCGGCAGCAACAGGTAGGCTTTGCATTTATCTCATCTGCTCTTTAATTCAGCCTTTCTTTAGAGGCTTCTTTGTCTTGTAAATCTGACTGGATTTGTTAAGGAAGTAAAGTCCGATGACATTACCCTGTTAAATCAGATTCTCTGGGGGCGGGGAAGTAATGCTGTCTGTGCTTCGATCAGTGTTATATGTCTTGTTTTCTTTCCCATGTCGTGCTTACAGATTTGAGATAGGAGAAAGATGTTGACATCAGAGAAGGCAGGAAAGAATGCAGCATTTGGGGCACAGTTGGCCTTCTGGTTAGTTGAAGAATGGTAGAAGCAAGGGTCAAAAGAGCTGGGGACCCATTTTTTTAATGTCTTCAGTGTTGACTGTAGTTTAAGTTTATAGTGTATTTGAGTGTGAATTCAGAAAGGAGCCTTTATTTGTGTCATTTTCTTCCTTCACAGCAATGACCATAACAAGGGCAGAAATGTAAAACAGTATTTATTTCATGTTAATCCTCATATGGCGGGCTTCCTTGGTGGCTCAGTGATAAGGAATCCCCCTTCCAATGCAGGAGATGTGGGTTTGATCCTGGGTTGGGAAGATCCCCTGGAGAAGGGAATGCCAACCCACTCCAATATTCTTACCTGGAGAATCCCATGGTCAGAGGGGCCTGGCGGACTACAGTCCATGGGGTCACAAAGTGAAAAAGTGAAAAGTGAAAGTTGCTCAATTGTGTCCAACTCTTCACGACCCAGGGACTATATATAGTATGTGGAATTGTCCAGGCCAGAATACTGAAGTGGGTAGCCTATCTCTTCTCCAGGGGATCTTCCCGACCCAGGAATCGAACTGGACTCTGCTGCATTGCAGGCAGATTCTTTACCAAAGAGTTGAACAGAATTTATCGACTAAATAACAGCAACAAATTCGCATGTACCAGAAACACTGTGGGAAAAAATACTTGATAAAAATTGTTTCCTGATAGCTTAGGAACAGGAAAGAATTTAAAAATCATAGTCACAAGGAAAATGCCTGCCCTGCTTTTTTCTTTCTAGAGCGGCAACCCCCTTTTCAGACTCGTGGTACCCATCCTATCCTCCATCATACACCAGCACGTGGAATAGCCGGGCCTACTCACCACTTCGGGGAGGCCCTGGAAGCTATTCAGCATGTTCAAGCTCAGAGCCAAGAACCAGAACAGCATCAGGTGAGAGCAAAAATCAGTAAGTTCCTGTTCAGTAGAGTACAGAGGTAATTTGGACCTTACTATGATTATATATTTAGCAGTTATGCTTTACGTGGTGTACCTGCCAGAAATATTAATTGCATAATTAATTGAGATAAAAATACAATTCAGATTCATTCTTTTCTTCGACTTCTCTTCTTTAAAACTCAAACAGGAATTTGGTTTAGAGACTCACTTTTACTGCTAGTCATCTTTTAAGTTAAACCTTCCTGAACATTGGATTTGTCTATGTTTAATTCTGTTAAATCTCTAGGGGTCCTTTAAGCTCTAAAGTGGGAATTTTCTAGGTAGAAGGCTAAACATTTTAGTTCAGTAAAGCTCAATAAAAATTTATTGAGCCATTCTTCAATTTACATTATTGTCAAAAATATGTTTATTGCAGTTGCTAAGAGGAAATTTTGTAAAGAAGCAGAGATGAGATATATATAAAATAATTAGTTGGAGTTAAGCATCCAGCTAATTAGCAGAGAATGGGGTTAGTGAATGATCAAGCAGTAATAGATTGCTATGGGTTGGGTTTTTCTTCTCTTAGCAGAGGGTAGAAGTTACAGAACAGTGAATAATTCTTGAAATTAGGAGAATAGAAAACTCATTCTCCATGGAAACAAGAATTATCAACTAGATATATCAACTAGAAAGAAATTTTTCTCCTTATATGAAGAAAATCATAGACATTAGCAAATAACTTACAGGAAAGTCTGAAAAAGAATGAGAACAGATGGAAACACTCGTGGTCTTGTAACGTGTTAGCGCGTATGCGTGCATGCGCATGTGTGTGTTGACTAACATTTATCATCAAAAGTCCATAACCCTCCCCCAGGTTACTTCTGTTTCCCACTGGAGTCATGAGAGGCAGCAGGGCCTGACCTAGGCCTCAGTGACCTCTCGGCTGTTTGGCTTAGACTTTGAGAATCGCCTGTACTATGTCAGGCTGCCCCGAGAGAACACATCTTTGGTTTCCTGATTAAAAGTTACTCCCAGCAACCATGATGCTGATGGGAGGATGGGAAGGATGGGGGCCAGGGCGGATGCTCTGTGTCCTGCACAGCCCTGGACCACAGCCTGCTTCTCTTCTTCCCTCATATCTCTTACTCACTTGCTGACAGTAAACGTGTGTACTGTTGTCATTTTATGAGCAGTTTTGGTGCATTTAAGAAAACTGACACGAAATTTGCTCTTCTCCTTCTAGGATATGGTGGAACCAGAAGACGATAAGAGAGTTAAAAGTTGGGGTCAAACACTGGACGCAAATGTTCTGATGTTTCATCACTTTCTCTTATAAAACGTGCTCCCTGCTAATAGCTGGGGGAAGAGAATACACCAAAGTTCTGTGGTGGTGTCCTGTATGGCTTTCTGTAGTCTGTTATTTGAGGCTAAGAGGGACATATGACAGAATGCTTCTGCAGACAACTGTATGTTTGTGTAACACGCAGATGTGTATTATATTTGAAAGTGATGACTCCTGTGGAATGCTAGGAATGTATTGTGTGATTTCTAAAACCTGTGATGCCGTAAGAATAAGAATGAAGGCTTTATACCAGTAGACACTGAGTCAGAAATTTTCAGTTTTAGGTGGTTTTAGTTGTGGATTCATTATTATTGTAGAAATGATAATAAGCTATTTGGTATGTATTATTGAGTGTTTGCTGTTCTCCAAACATTTAACCCAAGCTTTGGGCTGCTAATTATACTTTGCTGTATGTTTTGATCACTTCTGAGCTGAGGAGCTTTGAATCTGTCAGTGGTAGGTGGGGTTCTGGTAAATGAGAATTACCTTTTTTTTAGGAAAAGGTGGAAAATAAGTATCTAGAAGGTTGTCATGAATGACTGTGCTGACAAAAATGCTTGAAACCTCCATATTCATTTTTTAAAGAAGGAAAGTTCAAGTGCTTCAAAGTTTTCTAATAGCAGAAGCATGTAGTTTTCTGTGGAATCTCAAATGTTGTATAGCAGTCTGTTTCAATCTTACATTAAAATGACAGAAAAAATAAAAACAAAGGGTTTTGTTCTTTCTATCAGCCTCCACACAAGTTGGTGTTACTTTTTCCCAAAGGAAAAGGGATCGTGCAGAAGTTCTCTCTCCCTAAAGAGGAGTTTCCCATGGTCGTCTTGCCTTAGCTACCCTGTCACACAGAAAACCTCAGTTCAGGAATTCCCAATTATAGTCATTAAACACCATTATTTTGCTATGGAAGACAAGAACAGATTTGTGTTATTATCACTACATATGCTACGAATTCTTAAAAAAATTTTTTTCTTTTATTGAGATAATAGTTGATGTACAATATGGTGACTCAACAATTTTTAAAGGTTAAACTGCCCTTCTATTTTGTTGTTCAGTTGCTCAGTCGTGTCCGACTCTTTGTGACCCTATGGATGGCAGCACGCCAGGCTTCCCTGTCCATCACCAACTCCCAGAGCTTGCTCAGACTTATGTCCATCGAGTTGGTGATGCCATCCAACCATTTCATCCTCTGTTGTCCCCTTCTCTTCCTGCCTTCAATCTTGCCCAGCATTGGGGTCTTTTCTAATGAGTCGCCTTTTCGCATCAGGCGGCCTACTCCTAATTTTTATATCTACAGTAGTCGTTATACCTTAACCAGTGGGTTTCAGGATTCTTGCTTTTTAAAAATTACTCCAGGCTTCTTGCTTCCTTGAAAATTATGGATTGGATAACTTTGGAAAGCAATACCAGGTTGTATTTTTTCTGACATAGAATGACTCATGGTATCTTCTAATCAAAAACTGTTAAGAAGCCACCTGTCATGGCACAGAGAATCTAAAACTTCAGAATGTGTCATTGGCAGCGTTGGTTGCCACTGCCTAGCTTTTCCTAAATTCTTTTTTCTTTTCATCACTAGAGGGCAGTAATGCTCCAATATACAAAGTGGGCAGTGACGTCTCTACTTTGAATATTTTGTGGGCTGTAAACCTGCTGTAGACCTATTAGGGAGATAAGCTTCTCCCGGCCTGCTACTAGAATATAAGGGTTGCTTATATTACAGTTTTTCACACAAGATGTTTCTGACCTATTAGAACCTATTAGAGACACTGGCCTCCCATTTTCAGTCACACAGGACTTAATACTTTTCTATACAAGAAAGTAAATCCAGATTCGGATGATGTCTCATCTTTTTCACTGTTGCCACGCAGGTGCAAGTCACCATCATCTGTCACTCAGTGAGGTCTACACTGATGGCTTGCATCCTTTAGGATAGACTGGTAACAAAGAATCCCCAAGTCTGACTAGCTTAAATCAAAGTAGGGGTTTCTGCTCATCACAGTTACTCAGGGATTCTGGTTGATTGGAGCCTCCTTCTGGCATGTTCTGCTGTGGCTGTCACAAGGGAGGGGTGTGTGGAGAACCACACACTATTCTTAAATGGCCAGATGTCCTCAAATTAATGAACACCTGTTCAAGAACATCAGAAACATCTATTGACTAAAGTTCTTGAGTTCCAATAAGACAAGCTTTTTAAAAATAAGACACCTCATTTGGCTTCACTTAAAAATATACGAAAGAAAAGTGAAAGTATCAGTCATTCAGTTGTGTCCGACTCTGCGACCCCATGGACTATAGTTCACCAGGCTCCTCTGTCCATGGAATTCTCCAGGCAAGAATACTGGAATGGGCAGCCATTCCCATCTCCAGAGGATCTTCCCAATCCAGGGATGGAACTCTAGTCTCCCTCACTGCAAGCAGATTCTTTACCTGAGCCCTGGTCTGAGTCACTAGGGAAGCCCAAAAATATATGCTGCTAAGTCACTTCAGTCGTGTCCGACTCTGTGCGACCCCATAGACGGCAGCCCACCAGGCTCCGCCTTCCCTGGGATTCTCCAGGCAAGAACACGAGTGGGTTGCCGTTTCCTTCTCCAATGCATGAAAGTGAAAAGTGAAAGCGAAGTTGCTCAGTCGTGTCCAACTCTTAGCGACCCCATGAAGTGCAGCCTACCAGGCTCCTCCGCCCATGGGATTTTCCAGGCAAGAGTACTGGAGTGGGCTGCCATTGCCTTCTCCGAAAAATATATGAGCATCATCTAAAGTATGAATTCCAACCTCCATTTAAAGAAACTGAAGTGTAATTGATATATAATATTGTGTTAGTTTCAGGTATACAACAAACTGATTCAGGTATATATATATATATACGTGGGTGTGTGTGTATTTTCCATTGTAGGTTATTACAAGATATTGAGTATAGTCCCCTGTGTTATGCAGTAAATCCTTGTTGCTATGTAATCTCCATTTGATAAAGTTTTCATCAGTATCTTGAAACAACTGTCCTGGGTATTCTTCCCTATCTACTAGTTTTGTCTGACAATCCCCTACCCTGCGCTGACCCAGCTCACTGTGCGGCCCCTGGGAAAAGGTCCAGTCATGGGCCTTCTCTCCTGTCTGCAGTACCTTCCGTTCTGGGTCCCTCGCTTCTTTCTGCCTGTGGCCACTCCTCCTTCTTTTCACGCTGTGAGAGGGTGGGCCTTGGGGGAGTTTAACGAGACTGTGTTGGTAGGACCGCACAAGACGAAGTGAGAGAAGAGGACAGGTGACGGGACCACGCTTCTGGCTGCACCTCCGCCTTCCCCACTGCCAACTGCCACTGTCAGCCGCTGGTCCCCGCGCAGGGGAGTGGCGTCCTTTTTCAATCCTTCAGTCTTCTCAGAGTCCCTAATGTGCCCCGCTCCCCTGACTCACGTTGGGGTGACGACTGACTCTCCGAACTGCAGCTGTGGGAGGGAACGAGACGGGGAGCAGGCAGGAAGCCCCAGAGGTGGCATCACCAGTGCTCACAACCCACGCCCCAGGCCAGGAATGTGACTGGTCCTCTGGTCCCATCGGGTTAGAAGGTCAGATATCCAAAGTCAATGCCTTATTTTTTTCAAACCTTGGGTCAGGGTTTTGTTCCCTCTGATCAGAGGAAGAGAAAAGTGGACTTCCAGCTGGCAAATCAACAGATTATGATGCTGCTCATGAACCATAGCTAATCTTAGCTATTAAGCAACATCTGGCTTCCTCTTCTTGAAAGTGTCTCAAATGTGACTTTTCTTTCTCAGATATGGTGTAGGGGAAACAGGACTGAGAATCTCTGCCTTGGTTTATACTATATCCACCTTCCTTAGTTCCATTTCCTCCCCACCCCAGGCGCTAGGCTGTTTTCTTACAAGTGATGTCACGGAAATTTTGTGAAGAGAAGCAGTGTGGAACATCTGGATGCCTTGTCCTCTTTCCCATGTCAGGTGTCGGCAGAGATCAAAGCAGCAAATTCAGACTCTATGGTCAGTTTTAGATTTTCTCGTGAATAGTTATTCATTTTAAAATGTATTACAGAATATATCAAGCATGAGAAAATTTATCAAATATCCTTGTATCTACCATGTAAATGACAAAATTTTGTCATATCTATTTCAGATCTCTCAATCTATCCATCTAATGGATATTATAATCTATTGTATATATGTATTCAATCTATATGTATATGATATTTATTATATACATAACTATTGGATATTATATTATTGGTTTCATTTGCTGTGCCAAAGCTTTTAAGTTTGACTAGGTCCAATTATTTACTTTTGTTTCTTGTTTCCCTTACCTGAGGAGACAGATCCAAAGAAATATTGTTAAGACCGATGTCAGAGAGTACAACCTGTATTTCTTCTAGATTTTTATGGTTTTAGGTGTTACATTTAGGACTTTATATTGAGTTTCTTTTGTACATGGCATGACAAAATATTCTAATTTCATTCTTTTACATGTAGCCCAGTTTTCCCAATATTATTTATGGAAGAGACTGTCTTTTCCTCATTGTATATTCTTGCCTCCCTTGTAGATTAATTGACCATATATGCATGGGTTTATTTGTGGGCTCTCTATTTTATTCCTATGATTATTTATTTTTATGCTTGAAAAACTCAATCCCCTTCAAAAACCCTTCCAAGGACTCATGCATTATGCGTTGAACTGTATGAAATTGCCATGATTGTAAGTCAAAAATCATCAAAAATTGATAATTTTGTAAGGTTCCATTTAATACTTGGCTTCAGAGTATAAGTTTTATTTTGAAATTATGAGAGGAAGAAACAGCAGAAGGATGAAATTTTGATAATAGAATACAGATGAGGGCTCTGTCTCTTGGGACAGAAAAGTCCCCAAGTGTTGAATTTGTGCCCCCTTAATCCTTCAATTTCTGGGCATTTCTTCAACTTTATTGTAATTTAGTTACTTGATTTTAACATGGCCTAGTTTAAAGTTTTATCAGAAAGTTGCAGAAAGATTATATATTGCAGTGTGTTGGATTGGCTTATGTATTCAAAATGTCAAAAATCCCGTTTTTGAAGTGATCATTAGGAACAGGAGCTGGCCAGCTTGCTAGCTAGTTGGCCAGGACCTCATTAGTGAGCTCGTAAGGTGGCCTGCTGAGTGATGGGGACAAAGAATCGAGAGTGAATTTACATACTTCTCCATCTGATCTTGTTAACACCGGAGAGCTGATTAATAATTGTGGAGAGAATAAAGGTCCTGCCAGGTGGCCCACGGGGAGCAGTACCTAATTAGAACCAACATCCCTTGCCAAACAGAGAGCTAGCGCTGTAGGGCTGATGAATAACCTTCTGACACCGGGTGCTGGAGTCTAGCCAAGCTCCTGTCGCTTGCTGTGTAATTTGACTGTGTGATTCACTGACACAAGAGAAGTGGCTCCACGGAGGTAAATCCTCCCACACTCGAGCCCCTCACATGCTGTCAGACTCCTTTTGAATTCCCTCCTCTTGCAGAGACTGGCAATTAGGTAATCTCTCTGACTCAGTTTTTATGATTAAGGTAAATTAGAAGATGGTGTGCGAGCTCAGTCATTCAGCCATGTTAGACTCTTTGTGACCCCATGGACTGTAGCCCATCAGGCTCCTCTGTCCATGGAATTTTCCAGGCAAGAATACTGGAATGGGTTGCCATTTCCATCTCCAGGGGATCTTCCTGACCCGGGAATCAAACCTGCGTCTCTTGCGTTTCCTGCATTGGCAGGTGGATTCTTTACCACTGTGCTACCTGGGGAACCCAATTAGTGACAATTAAATCTGCTATGGAAGAGACTGAGTTAGTATATTCAGTACTGTGGTGTTGGAGAAGACTCTTGAGAGTCCCTTGGACTGCAAGGAGATCCAACCAGTCCATTCTAAAGGAGATCAGTCCTGGGTGTTCTTTGGAAGCAGTGATGCTAAAGCTGAAACTCTAGTACTTTGGCCACCTCATGGAAAGAGTTGACTCACTGGAAAAGACCCTGATGCTGGGAGGGATTGGGGGCAGAGGAGAAGGGGATGACAGAGGATGAGATGGCTGGATGGCATCACTGACTCGCTGGACGTGAGTTTGAGTGAACTCCAGGAGTTGGTGATGGACAGGGAGGCCTGGCTTGCTGCAATTCATGGGGTCACAAAGAGTTGGACACGACTGCGTGACTGGACTGAACTGAAGTGAACTGAATATGACTTTCAGTAGTTAAGAGACCAGTAACCAGTTAACACACCACACCTCCACTGCACAGGGGATGGGCTCGATCCTTGGTCAGGGAAATAAGATCCCTCATGTTGCGCAGCATGGCCAAAAAAATAGAAAAAATAAAATTGCCTCAAGACTTGGGCCAATCTAGCTTTGTGGCTGGCAGGATTTTTCCTGCCCTCAAATGGAATGGGGGCTGAATGTTGATTCAAATGACAGGGTGGGTATTACCACATCTCCCAGAAGACAATGGCTCATACCTTTCTCTTAAATTCTTTTAAAAAATTACATAAGTCATCAGCAATAACTTCCATGATAAACAAAAGAAAAAACCAGAGTCAGTTGCCCCATGATCACTCAGACATGGCCTGATGAACACCTTGGGTGGACAGTCTGACCCTGAGCAGAGAGAAGTTTCAGTCCAGAGTACACATGGAGAAAAATGAGTTTCATTGAGGGAAAGGCACTTCCTCTATGTAATAGAGAAAGAAGATAGTAGTTGCAAATAGAGGCTTGGTGGCTGAAATACGAGGGATCTGGCATGGAGTGCTCTGTAGTCCTCAGGAATGAGCACCAGCTGACAACAGAGAGAAGGAGGAAGTCAGAGTTTCAGTGGAGGGGAGAGGTAAGAAATCATTAAACATGGGAGAGGGGCTTAGCAGAGAAGGAAGCAGGAAGGAGCAGGAAGATTTGCTCCACCGTTGAGCATAAGTTCAGGCTTGATCACTATGAATTTGACCTAGTAGCATCCTGACTAGTTGGGGGTTTTCTCCAGCAATAACTAGGACTTCAGGTTGAGGCCCAGAGATGGTAGGTGGTCTCGGATCCTTGCTTAGGGTTTTGCTTTGGAAGGAGAAGATCAAGGAACTGAAGGTGTTTGCAAATGCAGTGTTGGACCCTGTAACTGCAGCTGGACAAGGAGGGACACGACTGATAAAATGTTAGGAAGCGTCGGTGTGTTGGTGACATTGATGAGGTCAAAGAACTCTGGTCTTGGGATGGCAGGAACTTGAGAAAATGATGTGAAGGCAAAGGTTGTGGTAGGAGATTAGGCTTTTGAGTTAGTGCCTTTAACTCATCTCCCTCCCTCCCTCCCTCCATTCCTTCCCCAGCTCCTTCTTTTTACTGAGAAGCTCAGTGAAAGAGAAAGTATAGTTCTTCTGGAGTGACTGGAAAGGCTCAAAGAGGTGAGATTTGAGCTGGCCTTGGAAAGATTGGTGGGGCTTCCCTGGTAGCTCAGTTGGTAAAGAATCCACTTGTAATGCAGGAGATCCTGGTTCGATTTCTGGGTTGAGAAGATCTTCTGGAGAAGGGATAGGCTACCCTTTCCAGTATTCTTGGTCTTCCCTTGTGGCTCAGCTGGTAAGGAATCCACCTGCAATGCGGGAGACCTGGGTTCGATCCCTGGGTTGGGAAGATCCCCTGAAGAATGGGAAAAGTTACCGACTCCAGTATTCTGACCTGGAGAATTCCATGCACTGTATACATAGAGTGCATGGGGTCACAAAGAGTCGGACATGACTGAGCAACTTTCACTTTCTGGAAAGACTTGGAGCAAAGAAGCTGCAAGTTATGTGGAACTGTAATTTTGGTGAACATATCTAACGGTGAAAATTCACATTTGCTTTCTTTTGCAATGAATAGCTTTCCTCAGTCATTGCTGATTTAGAGGAACATAACTAGTTTGTTATGTCAGACAGGCTCTCAAGGGTGTGTGAGTGTGTGTGTGTGTGTGTGTACAGGATCTTGGCACTTTAATTCAATGACTTCTGTTTGTCATTTTATCGGGTACTTTGCCTTTAGGGGACTGAGTCATTCCAGGCAAATCTAAAAAAGAATGTGTGATAAATTACAAAATTCCTACTGCTAAAGTTCCAAGACAGAAAGTTCCTGTGGGCTGATCAGCACATTCTTCCCAGTTTATGTCTCTTTCTTTATCTCTCTGTACAGGTATCATTATCTGTGCATTTAGTTATGTTTTGCACTATTTACTGAGGACTTACTATGTTCTGGGCTTCCCTTGTGGCTCAGCTGGTACAGAATCCGCCTGCAGTGCAGGAGACCTGAGTTCAGTCTCTGGTTTGGGAAGATCCCCTGGAGAAGGGAAAGGCTACCCACTCCAGTATTCTGGCCTGGAGAATTCTGTGGACTGATTGTCCATGGGGTCACAAGGAGTCGGACACGACTGAGTGACTTTCACTTTCACTTCACTACTATGTTCTAGTCCCATGATATGTACTTTCATTAGCTCATTTAATCCTCATGACAACTCTATGAGGCAGGCATTATTATCATCCCCATTTTTCACACAGGAAACTGAGACTTAGAGAGTTAAGTGGTTTGATTTCATTCACCTACCTGGTAGAGCTGAGTGTCAAATGCAGCCTATAGACTAACCAGAGCTTGAGTCACTTAATTCCGTGCTAGGCGTGTGTGCACATACATGTGTGTGCTATGGGGTTGTGCATGCTTGCTAAGTCGCTTCAGTGGTGTCCAACTCTTTGCGATCCTATGGACTGTAGCCGTAGCCCACCAGGCTCCTGTGTCCATGGGATTCTCCAGGCAAAAAGACTGGAACTTACGTCTCTTTTGTCTCTTGCATAGGTAGGTGGGTTCTTTACCACTAGCACCACTTGAGTTGTGTGTGCGCACATAGACACACACATTTAACAATTGAGATAAAATTCACATACATACATTCACCATTTTAACCATTTTAATGTGTACTATTCAGTGGCTTTTAGTCTCTTCACAAGGCTTTGTGACCATTACCACTGTCTAACTCTGACCACTTCATCCTTGCGAAAACAAACTCCATGCCCATTAGAGTCACTTCCTGTCTTCCCTTCTCTGCAGCCATTCATTGTCCTTCTGTTTCTGTGAGTTTCTCTGTTCTAGATGTTTCATCTGGGCTTCCCTGGTGGCTCAGATGGTAAAGAATCCGCCTGCAGTGCAGGAGACCTGGATTTGATCCTGAGTTGGGACGATCCCCTGGAGGAGGGCATGGCAACCCACTCCAGGATTTTTGCCTGGAGAATCCCATGGACAGAGAAGCCTGGTGGGCTACAGTCCCAGGGGTGGCAACGAGTCAGACACAACTGAGTGACTAAGCACACGCAGATGTTTCATAAAGATAGAATCATACAATATGTGGTCTTTTGTGCTTTGCTTCTTTCATTTGTTTTTAAGGTTTATCATGTAACACGATCAGCACTTCATGCCTTTTAGTGGCAGAATAATATTCCGTGGTATGGATATGCCACATTTTGCTTATCCATTCATTAGTTAATGATATTTGATTTGCCTTTTGGTGGAAAATTTCGGCTATTCTAATAACTTCTCTAAATAATACTGCTCTAAACACTGTACAGGTTTTATTTTGACATACATTTTTTTTCAGCTCTCTTAGGTGGCGTCTGGTTTTCCCTGGTGGCTCAGATGGTAGGTAATACCTAGGAGTAGATATGCTGGTGGTATGGTGACTCCAACTTTTTGAAGAGCCACCAAACTGTTTTCCACAGTGGCTGTTTTCCATTTTCCATTTCTACCTACATTGTATGAGGGTTCCAGTTGTTTAAAATTACAGCAGTCCTACTGGGTGTGAAGTGGCATCTCAGTGTGGTTTTGAGTTGCATTTACTTAATGACTGATGATACCGAATTTTTTACTTCATTATTGTAGTCAGGCTTCTGTTGACTAAAAAAAGATGTACAACTTGAGAGTTGTGAGTTAAGTTTTATTTGGGGCAAAATGAGGATGGCAGCCTGGGAGGCAGCATCTCAGATAGCTCTGAGAGACTGTTCCAAAGCAGCAGTGGGGGGAAGTCAATATATAAGGTTTTGGTGAAGGGGGAGTTCAATACCATGAAGCACTCATTTTACAAAAGGTTTTTTTGTTAGTTATGAGGGTCTGATGTCACCATGAAGGGATTTAGCGCTTCTCGAGATATGAGGAGATACAAGGATTGAGATCATAAAATCTCTTCCTAAAAACATCCAACTGTCTAAAGAGCTGTCCCTCCAGATTCCCTGGAGCATGCCTCTCTCCACCCTGAACTCCCTCAGGGGGCGTGGAAGGTCAACACCATAGCAGCATGGGGTTCAGTCTCTGTAGAGGCAGATGGCAAACGCCTTTGCGGTTCAGTTGTTGGCATTGCTCTTGGTAAGTGCCAATTTGTAGTTGACACTTTCATTGCTGATTCATGCAAGAAAGACTTCAACACTGACGTTTTTTGAAAAAGCTTGGCAGAGATTGCTAGTGCTAAGTGAGCTCCAGTTTTCTAACCCCTTCTGGACAAGTGGAAGGAATACTCTTTTCTCTTTCATGTGACTAGTTCTGGCCAATGAGATGTGAATAAAAGCAATACTGGTCACTTCTGGGCTGCACCATTTATCCATTTGCATGAGACCCTCCATTGCTAATATCTCGAAGCAGACTTGCTGGGTTGTGTTGTCACATACAACTTCAACCGTATTATATAATGTCTACTTTTGCTCTTTGTACCAGTTGCAATAATTTACATTATCGCCAAGGTGATAAGAAAGGGCCATTTCTCCACATCATCACCCAATTTCTGAAAAATTTAAAGTATTTTGCCAGAATTTTCTGGTGGCCTAGCAATTAGGTCTCTGAGTTTTCACTGTCGAGGGCCTGAGTTTGATATCTGATCGAGGAACTAAAATCCTACAAACCATGTGGCAAAAAAAAAAAAAAAAAAAAAGCAATCTATTGTCTATAAAATAGTCTATTTTTGTTATAAATTTGCATTTCCATGATGACTAGTGAAACTGACAATCCTTTCACATATTTACTGGCCGTTGTTTCATTTTCTGTTTGGTCTTTTCTGTAGGGATCTTGCTTCATTTATCACTGCTCTAAGTATTCTCTCTATATCTTAATAACTGTCCACAAGCAGAATCCTTCTTGCACAAGGATGATGTCAGAAAACAAAATCATGTCAGGCTCTCCTGTAACGAGAGTGCGGTGTTGAACCTAGATTCGTCCCATAGAAGACTTTGTATAGAAGTGAACGATTTGAGGGATTTCCTTAGGGTAAAACAGTAGCTGCCGTTAAAAAACCTCATCCTCAGCACTGAAACCCAATATACACTTACTTCTCATTACAAACTGATGCTGGAGTTCTTGGTGGAGCATGTTAGGACCAAACGGAAAAAACGGAGAAAAGCTGAGGCTCTGGGAACTCCCGCAGGCAGAGTAGCTCGACCAATCAGAAAAAATCCCCATAGCCCCCGCCTGCGCCAGACCCGAGCCAATCTAGATAGGGATGCGAGGTTTAAAAGTCCCGCGCGCGCGTATGGTTTAACCAATCAGCTATGCTGTTACAGAAACAAAGAACCGTCTGTATAAAAGTATATGTGATTCAGAACTCAGGGCCTTTGTCAGATTCCACTGTGCTGGATGAAACCTAGGCCCGGGCTCGAGCTTGTAATAAACCCCTTTATGCTTTTGCATTGCTGTGGACGTCTTATTCTCTCAGTTTTGGGGACTCGGACTCTGGGCACAACAGAGCAGACTTCCACATGGGCTCTCAGAAACTCGGGCACTGGAAGAAGCAACAGAGAACCATTTGCAGGAAGATTTTACGGGCTCTTCTGGGAAGTGGTATGCTTCTTTTCCTGATACATCCTATTGGCCAGAACTCAGGCACACCTAACAGCAACAGAAATATAATCTGGTCATGGGTTTTGGTGAGTGCATAGGAGTTCAGCTACGTGGTGAAATTACTCTTTTGACTAGCATGGTGACAGATGGCTGGTTTCTTGGGGGAAGCAATGGTGGAGTTTAGAGCGTTTAGCCTCGAGAGCCATAGAACGAGCAAGATGGCAAAGGTGGTTCGCTAGAAGTTTCTGCAATGTGGTTGGGTGTTGTTCCTGCTTGCCTAGCTTCAGTGGCTGGCTTTCTACCCCTCCCAGGAATTCTCATGGCTGTCTAAATATCCTTCAGCAAGTTCCTTTTCTGCTTTTCAGTTCATTTCTTTTTCTTGGTTGCTTTCTATATTCTCCACCAGGTGGCTCTAGTCTCTCAATGTAAACCCTGCCTACAGCCAGCTTTTGAGCCAGGCTTACTTTTGTGGGTTACTCCCCTCTGCACAATCAATTTCGACTCTCCTCCAAGGCTTTAGACAAAACCATTTCATAGGCTTGAAAGCATCTTCTTCCTGTCTTCCATGGTACATTACTCTTCTTGTTTAAACTACTGGAGAAGGAAATGGCAACCCACTCCAGTATTCTTGCTGGGAAATTCCATGGACAGGAGGGCCTGGCGGACTACAGGCCATGGTGCTGCAGAGTCAGGCATGACTTAGCGACTAAACAAGAAGACTCAGCCCAATAATTTATTATTATTTTTTGATGACACTAAGCTATCTTCTACCACAGTTTCTACGGTGAATGGTGACCAAGCCTAGTTCTTCACACTTGAAGCTAGCTCACTGGTGCTGTCAGAGGTAGCAGACAGTATGCCCCTCTGTGCAGCCAGGAGTTGCTCATATGGCTCATATGGCTGAAGAAGTTCCAATGGAAGTGGACAACCTGAGATTCTGGGCTCTTCCATTTTGGTGGATTCCTTACTCTGCTTGATCTGATGAAACCACTCAGTTCTGGGAGCCTCTCCATGTGGAATTAGGAGCAATCAGGAAGTAGTCATCATCCTAGACAGCATATTAAAAAAGCAGAGACATTACTTTGCCAACAAAGAGTCATCTAGTCAAGGCTATGGGTTTTCCAGTAGTCACGTGTGGATGTGAGAGTTAGATTATAAAGAAAGCTGAGCGCCAAAGAATTGATGCTTTTGAACTGTGGTGTTGGAGAAGACTCTTGAGAGTCCCTTGGACTGCGAGGAGATCCAACCAGTCCATCCTAAAGGAAATCAGTCCTTAATATTCATTGGAAGGACTGATGTTGAAGCTGAAACTCCAATGCTTTGGCCACCTGATGTGAAGAACTGACTCACTAGAAAAGACCCTGGTGCTGGGGAAGATTGAAGGTGGGAGGAGAAGGGGATGACAGAGGATGAGATGGTTGGATGGCATCACCGACTCAATGGACATGAGTTTGAGTAAACTTCGGGAGTTGGTGATGGACAGGGAGGACTGGCGTGCTGCGGTTCACGGGGTTGCAAAGAGTTGGACACGACTGAGCAACTGAACTGAACTGAGGAAGTAGTCTGCTCATCTATAGCTTTCTTCTTGTGTATATTCACTTCACTGCTCATTGGGTGGTTGAATACCAAGCAAAAGCAGAAACAACCTTAAACTAAGTCCAAATCATCATTCTGAAAAATCACTGAATTCAGATAGTTTTGTGTGGTGATCCTAGCTCAGACTCTAATCAACTATTTCCTTAAAATAATCCCTATATTAAAGATACATCTGTGTGTACATGTGTGTGATAGTAATTGGAAAATTAATAACTTGTTTCCTTCTGCTGTGGACTGAGCTAGAAAGAATGAAAAACACTTTTCCATTTTCCACTCCTGAGTTATGTTGTTTTTGAAGACCTAGGTCCATTAGGGGGGGGTCTGTTGGCAGAAGAATGTTGGATGGACAGTATAAGGAAAGCAGGAGATTGGAGACCTGGCATATTCCATTATTCATTCAACAGATATCTGTCACTGACATGAGCCAGGCACTTTTCTAGGCACTGGATTGTTGTTGTTTTAGTTGCTGAGTTGTGTCCGACTCTTTTGTGACCCTATGGACTTCAGCCCGCCAGGCTCCTCTATCCATGGGATTCTCCTGGCAAGAATACTGGAGTGGGTTGCCATTTCCTGTTCCAGGGGATTTTCCCCACCCAGGGATCAAACTCATGTCTCCTGCATTGGCTGATGGTTCCTTTACCACTGAACCACCTGGAAAGCCCAGGCATTGGATACATGCCAGAAAGTAGGATTTGGCTCTCAGGGGATTTATGTTCTTCCAAAGAAAACAGAAAATCAACATGAAGTCCATAAATCAAGTGGTTTCAGATACTGATCTGTGCTATGAAGAAGCTGTGACCAGGCTGTGGGGTGTAGAATGCCAGGAACAGCTGTTGAACTGAGGCCTGGAAGGATGGGGAGGCAGTAGCTAAGTCCCCCAGGGCTGGAAAAGGGCTTGTGAGTTTCATAAAGTGGGAAGAGCTGTGCTCACTTGAATGCAACAGCTCAGAGGTGGAAAGACATACAAAGGCTGTGGCTGCTTGGCTGAGTGAGGACTCTCCTTCATGGTTGAACTTGGCACAAAGGAGGGGTTAAAAGTGCTTGCCACTGAACACACCTAGCATATAGCCTGGACAAGGAACGAGGCAGCGTCTATGTCCTGGTGTGATAAGCAGAACCTGCCTCTTTTTTTTTTTTTTTTTTAATCATAAGCTCCATGATTTCTTATGCTCATGGGAGATGGAAAGAACCTTCTGAAATGACAGACACTAGACTCTTCATCACTTTTGGAAAGGACAGTCTTAATAGATTTAATTTGACTAACATATAGAAACTGGCACTTTTAATGTCTTTCTCGTCATAGAGCTGCACAAACCAGCTACACGTTACCTACAGGGGCTCACCTGAATTCCCTTGTGAGAACACAGGTGCCTTGAGGTCAGGGACTTGACTTTGAAAGATAGAATATTTTCTGTTATATCAGGAAATAAAGGATGTCACAGTCATCAGCAATTGGCAGCCCCCAGGGAAGGTGAGCTGGTGAGCCCTGAGGGAACTCAGGAAAGAGAGAATACCTGCCATCTAGCAGCCACAGAAAAGAAATGCAAAAAAGCAAAATGGCTGTCTGAGGAGGCCTTACAAATAGCTGTGAAAAGAAGAGAAGCGGAAAGCAAAGGAGAAAAGAAAGATATTCCCATTTAAATGCAGAGTTCCAAAGAATAGCAAGGAGAGATAAGAAAGCCTTCCTCAGCGATCAATGTAAAGAAATAGAGGAAAACAATAGAATGGGAAAGACTAGAGATCTCTTCAAGAAAATTAGAGATACCAAGGGAACATTTCATGCAAAGATGGGCTCGATAAAGGACAGAAATGGTATGGACCTAACAGAAGTAGAAGATACACAGAAGAACTGTACAAAAAAGATCTTCATGACCCAGATAATCACGGTGTGATCACTCACCTAGAGCCAGACATCCTGGAATGTGAAGTCAAGGGGGCCTTAGAAAGCATCACTATGAACAAAGCTAGTGGAGGGGATAGAATTCCAGTTGAGCTATTTCAAATCTTGAAAGATGATGCTGTGAAAGTGCTGCACTCAATATGCCAGCAAATTTGGAAAACTCAGCAGTGGCCACAGGACTGGAAAAGGTCAGTTTTCATTCTAATCCCAAAGAAAGGCAATGCCAAAGAATGCTCAAACTACCACACAACCGCATTCATCTCACAGGCTAGTAAAGTGATGCTCAAAATTCTCCAAGCCAGGCTTCAGCAATACATGAACCATGAACTTCCAGGTGTTCAGGATGGTTTTAGAAAAGGCAGAGGAACCAGAGATCAAATTGCTAACATCCGCTGGATCATGAAAAAAGCAAGAGAGTTCCAGAAAAACATCTATTTCTGCTTTATTGACTATGCCAAAGCCTTTGACTGTGTGGATCACAATAAACTGTGGAAAATTCTTAAACAGATGGGAATACAGACCCGCTGACCTGTCTTTTAAGAAACCTATATGCAGGTCAGGAAGCAACAGTTAGAACTGGACATGGAACAACAGACTGGTTCCAAATAGGAAAAGGAGTACGTCCAGGCTGTATATTGTCACCCTGCTTATTTAACTTCTATGCAGAGTACATCATGAGAAACGCTGGGCTAGAAGAAGCACAAGCTGGAATCCAGATTGCCGGGAGAAATATCAATAACCTCAGAGATGCAGATGACACCACCCTTATGGCAGAAAGTGAAGAGGAACTAAAAAGCCTCTTGATGAAAGTGACAGTGGAGAGTGAAAAAGTTGGCTTAAAGCTCAACATTAAGGAAACGAAGATCATGGCATCTGGTCCCATCACTTCATGGGAAATAGATGGGGAAACAGTTTCAGACCTTATTTTTGGGGGCTCCAAAATCACTGCAGATGGTGATTGCAGCCATGAAATTAAAAGATGCTTACTCCTTGGAAGGAAAGTTATGACCAACCTAGATAACATATTAAAAAGCAGAGACATTACTTTGCCAACAAAGGTCCATCTAGTGAAGGCTATGGTTTTTCCAGTGGTCATGTATGGATGTGAGAGTTGGACCATAAAGAAAGCTGAGCACTGAAGAACTGATGCTTTTGAACTGTGGTGTTGGAGAAGACTCTTGAGAGTCACTTGGACTGCAAGGAGATCCAACCAGTCCATCCTAAAGGAGATCAGTCCTGGGTGTTCATTGGAAGAACTGATGCTAAAGCTGAAACTCCAGTACTTTGGCCACCTCATGCGAAGAGTTGAGTCATTTGAAAAGACCCTGATGCTGGGAGGGATTGGGGGCAGGAGGAGAAGGGGACGACCGAAGATGAGATGGCTGGATGGCATCCCTGACTCGATGGACGTGAGTCTGAGTGAACTCCCGGGAGTTGGTGATGGACAGGGAGGCCTGGCGTGCTGCGATTCATGGGGTCGCAGAGAGTCGGACACGACTGAGCGACTGGACTGACTGACTGACTGGGCAGCCGTCAAACTGCAGCCACTCCCTACAGTGAGGAAGTTCAGGATGTGAAAAACACGAGGAACTGGCCCCAGATAACTGAAGTGCGTATCAAAGGAAGGGTTTCAGTGAGCTAAGACGCTTGTATTTTTCCACACATAGAAAAGCCCGAACTCTTGCATTTTTTCACACATAGAAAAGCCCTAAATTCCTTAAGTTGGGATACTTGGTGTACTTTAATTTACAACAAAACTTTTGATGTTCAGAAAACCTGCCCTTCACTGTAAAACTTCTATATAACCTGGCTCTCCAACAACCACCCCCATGGCCCACCCTTTCCCTGCCCCAGAGAAGTTCTCTCAGGGTTACATGAGATGCTGCCTCCTACACTAAAAATTTCCACCAAAGAAAACATATTAATAGCTCTCAACTTTTAGGCTACATGTATTTTTGTATTTTTTCGGTCAACAACTTCATGCCCAGAAAGTTCCAGTGATTTGAAATTTGAAAGCTAACATTCAGTAGCCATTTCAACACAACAACAACAACAAATTTTTTTTTTTTTAAACTCAAACTGTTCCAGGTGTGAGGAGACCTTTGTGAAAATAGGGCATCATTTGACTGGTCCAGGGTGGGACCAGTAAGAGGTTAGACCTGTGTTCCAGAGGGTTCCAGAATCTTCTATTTGCTGCTCAGTGGCCGGGGATGACGATTTTCCTCCTGGAGGCCTCCATGATCTGGGTCTCTCCGAGACCTGGTGTCTCTGTGACCTGGCAGGAGTTGTGGGCAGAGAGGTGTAGGCAGAGGTTTTCATGACCTAGAAAAAGCAGCGCACAGTTCCTGTGGGGGTGAGTGGCGGATCCTGGATGGTTGTACAGAAGGGGCTGCATCTCGCCCCAGGAAGCCGGCTCCTGTGAGCCTCTGGCTCAGGAAGGGCTGGAAGGTGCCAAGAAACCTGCCAGGAGGGGGTCGCTGCATCTGCAGCAGCCGTTCAGTGCATCCGCCGGAGGCCGCGCACGCATACCACCTGTTTTCTGTGCGCCCTGCGGCCTTGGTCCGGGGTTGGGGGCCTGAAGAAGCCGATGCAAATATGAGCTTCTGGGGCGGCCACGTGGCCAGGGGCCAGTGCTCCGAGCCGTGTCCTCTCTCTCTCTCCGGCTTCTTGGCTTCGCTGGAAGGAGTGGTGTCAAACTAGGAGATTATGTGCTGGTCCCTTGACGGTGCGCCAGGATTTTGAGTGAGCAGGTGTTGTTAGCTGCCGGAGCTAGTTGCTAAGGTTTGAACCCAGACCAGGAAAAGGGTGGGTGTGGAGGACGGCAGAGTTGGGAGGGAGAGCACCTGTGAAGGGTTGGGGGGGGATAGGAGGTGAGTCAGCTGGAAATGGCCGCCTCCTGCCTCGTCTGTCCACCCAGCTGGCACTGGAATCTGGAGGCAAGACAGCCCAGCAACGGTTCCTGGCTCTGCCAGCACCCCACCGACCAGGCTGGCCCTAGGCTACTGGGCACTGAACATCTTCCCTGACCTCAGGAGAACACAGGCCTGCCAGACCTTTAGGTGTAAATGGGGCCTTCCCCAATCCCCTCCTTTTTTGCAGACTCCTACCAACATGATGGAGAAGGCAATGGCAACCCACTCCAGTACTCTTGCCTGGAAAATCCCATGGACGGAGGAGCCTGGTAGGCTGCAGTCCATGGGGTCACTAGGAGTCGGACACGACTGAGCAACTTCACTTTCACTTTACACTTTCATGCACTGGAGAAGGAAATGGCAACCCACTCCAGTGTTCTTGGCTGGAGAATCCCAGGGATGGGGGAGCCTGGTGGGTTTCCGTCTCTGGGGTTGCACAGAGTTGGACACGACTGAACCGACTTAGCAGCAGCAGCAGCACCAACATGACAGAGAAAGCCTGCAACCAAAGCTCGACCTACTCCCTAGCTTGGGCAGATGCCTCTCCTGAGTCCTTTCTTTAGCTCCAGGTTCTGTGCAGGGAGATGGTGACCCCATGACTGCAGGTTTCCTTCCTGACATCCTCTGTCTCTCTGGGGAGTCATGCCATTCACTGCAAGTCATTTACCAGCCCCATCCCCACTAGTGACGAAGTGTTACTGGGCCACCAGCAGGGCTACATGTATTGTCATTGCAAGGCTGCCAAGTGGATTAATGGATGATTTCAAAACACAAAAGGCTAGGTGGCAAGAGGAACCCACTCCCATTTCTATAGCCCTCTTTCCAAAAGAGGGGACCCTGGAGCAACCAAGTTTGGGCTGCCAGGTGATTGAGGGCCCCTCCCAGTTCCAGGAGAGGTGGCCTTAGCTCTGCAACCGTGACTCTCTGGGCCTCTGTTTCTTTACCTGTAAAATAGGGGCTGGTAAAAGGTGAAAGGATGGATGACCATAATCTCTTCCATCTTTGAACTGTACAGTTCTATGCTAGCAGCTGGGATTGATAAGAGCTTGAAGGAGAGTTTGCTGGGTGGTGTGGGTAGCAGTTTGCCCTCCTTTCTGGCCCTAAGGTTGATAGCTCTGAAGGCAGAGCAGATTGATCAAGACCGCAAGAAACGAGAAATCTCCTCTACCTCTGGATCAATGGGAAAAATTCATCCGAATCTCCCTAAAAGAACTCATTTTTTTCCTTTTCACGTCTTTCAGTTATAGGAAAAATAATTTGGGCAACTGACAGTAAAGTTTTTGTTAAGATCCTGTTTGACCTGGAAATACAGATGGAATCAAATTATGCTTTTCTTTTATCAGAATGCTTTCCCCTTCTAGTGATTCTGAGCTGGATCCTGCTGGTAAAGTGCTGAAGTCATAGGAAGACATGGGAGGGGTGGGGCTGGTACTGATGCTTTCAGGTTCTAAGGCCTGAATAAGCGAACAATATTCGAGTTTTACAGCAGCTGCCCCAGAAACCTGATTCAACCCACAGCAACAAAATTTAGTAATTCCTCCAAAGAAAAGGTGAATATATATATTTATTTTTTTTCCTGATGCTCAGAGATATAAAATGAGCTTTTTTATTTCTTTTGATTACTTTTGTAAGTCAAGGAATGTGTTTGAGATTTTCCACATAGTACGGCACTTCTGTAGTTTTTGATTTTCCTTTTTGAAATGGAATAATTGGTTTTGCTTAGAGTGGTGACTGGTACAGTAACGGAACTAGCTAATAGAGAAAACATAGTTTTCAATATTAATAGTTTTAGTAGTAAAACGCTAACTAATCTATGGTACCTATTGTGCTATATCACTGGACTGTGACTTTGGCCTCTTAGCATCAAAGTCACCTGGGATTTTTTAAAATAAAGACCACAAGCCTATTCCAGACCTACTAACAAAGTTTTTTTTTTTTGTTGTTGTTTAATGGTTTGGATTTGCTTTTTATTTTTTTTTCTAAATAAACTTTTAAATAAGTTTTTAGTAAGTTTTTCTGGTGCTCTGTTGTGTGCTGAAGAAACAGACTTACATGTCATTCTGCCCTGTCATAGCCCTTATGCTGTTCATTCTGGCTCTGTTTTATTTGGCTCACTCTCGCCTCTCTAACTGGATTGTAAGCTTCTGCAGGGCGACACACCACCAGCTTCTCTAGTGTTTAGGATGTACCGGTGCTATTCACTTTGAGGTTTCCATAAGAATCTGTAATTTGTAACCGGAAGGTCTGGCACACTTGGGGATTCTGCGGGGTAGCTGGTGGTGCTAGGAAGGAGGATGTGGTGAGGGAAGGTGGAGGGGGTCAGGCTTGATGCTTCCAGATGCAAGCACATGTTTCCCTCCCTTCTTGGAAAGCCTCTGCTGTAGGGCTCCTTCCTCTCCCGGAAGTGTGGGTCCTGGGGTTCGGACACCAGAGAAGGGCCTCGTAGGAACGAGTTTGAGGAGTATGTGAGGCTGGAGGAAAGCGAAGGGAGAAATGATGACTCCAGGGCACTGCAGTCCTGTTGCTTGAAAATCTCAGAGTTCCCGGTGGGATCTGGAACTGGACCTGAATATAGAGAGCAAGGAGAGACCAAGAAAGAGGCAGATTGGTAGGTGGTGGGTTTGATAAACTTTCCCAGAGGCTTAGCTCGGGCAGCTGCAAGAGGAGTGGATCCCAGCATCCACCATCCGGCAGAATCTCAACCCACTGGCTCAGGGGTCAGCGCAGTCGCGTGCTCTCCGTGACCTCCTCCACCGCGTCCCTGGCTCAGTGGCCAGTGTCTGCTGGCTTTGGCTCTGACCCAGGTGGTTAAAGGTGAACTGGAGACCCCGAGGAGGTCCCGAGGAGAGGGCGGCAGGAGAAGGCGGAGGCGCGAGGACCCTCAGCTCCCGGGAGAAAGGACCCAGCGGCTGCTGAATGCAGTCTTGCGTTAAGACCGGCACGTGAAAGCCCGGCCTCGCAGCCCTTCCCGCAGCCGAGCCGTGTTCATAGCGAGGAGTGAGTGACCGTCTCAGTGAGCGAGGTCAGCCCAGCGGGATCAGGTGAGGGAGCAACAACGCGGGGCCGTGGGGGAGAGGTGGCTAGCGCAGGGTGGGCGCAGACGCCTGGGGCGGACGGGGCGAGGGGCCAAGCAGGGGGGCACCGGGTCTCCTGGAGGCCGTGGCCGTGGCCGGCTCGGGGGCACCGGATCGCTCAGCACAGTCGTGGATCCAGATGCTGAGGGAGAGGAACCAGGTGGGAGGACGGGTGGGCTGGGAAGGAGCTGGGGCCACGGGCCTTCAGCCAGAGCGAAACCTGCCCGGTGGTTTCTTCCACCGCTGGTCTCCCTCTACAAAGCGCCCTGTACGAGTCATAACCTTTCGCGGGAAGCTTATTTCAGTGGCTTAGGGCTTTTTTCAGAAAGCATGCCGTGCAGGGGTGAGCTAAGAAGAGCCCGCCTTGGGGCCGGAGCTCCTGAATGGTGAAGGAGGCCCTGAAAGGCCTCCAGGCGGCTGGAGGGTGGATGGGTGGTCCAGGCTCAGCGAGCGGCTCCCCCAAGCTTGCTTTTCCACCTCCAGGTTTTCCATCACACCTCTAGTTCATAGTTGAAACTGTGTACATTGTACGAGACTATTTTATATTATGCTGCTGCTGCTGCGTCGCTTCAGTCGTGTCCGACTCTGTGCGACCCCATAGACGGCAGCCCACCAGGCTCCCCCATCCCTGGGATTCTCCAGGCAAGAACACTGGAGTGGGTTGCCATTTTCTTCTCCAATACATGAAAGTGAAAAGTGAAAGTGAAGTCGCTCAGTCGTGTCTGACTCTTCGAGACCCCATGGACTGCAGCCCACCAGGCTCCTCCGTCCATGGGATTTTCCACGAAAGAGTACTGGAGTGGGGTGCCATTGCCTTCTCCATTTTATATTATATATATATATCTAAATCTATATTATAAATAGTAATATAGATTTCCTAAACTTTCCTATTTTTAAATAGAAATAATGTTATATACAATATACTATATATTGTATAGTTATATAGTCATATAAGTATATAATTTTATTATAAATATATTATGAAATTATATTATGTAATATTATGTAATTATCTTAAAGTATACATTATATTATGTGACAATACTTACCATAATATGACTATGATAATTATATTGTGTGATTATATAATTAGTATATACTATATTATACTATATACTATATATTATATAATACTATATACTATATGTTGTATAATGTAATTAATCACACATACACATATTTATGTTATATATGATATGATGTAATTGATATATAAATATATTATTTAATGTATAACTATAGATATTATAGATTATCTATTGCATATTATAATTATATAATAGACAAATTGTCTTTCTCCAAGGCACTTAAAGTTCTTTATGCTTTCCATGACTCTAAGAGATGGCCAGAGGGCAGAAATATTATTCCTGTTGCTGCTGCTGCTGCTAAGTCACTTCAGTCATGTCTGACTCTGTGCGACCTCATAGGAAAATGTAGTTTAGAGATTCCAGGAGACTTGCTGGATGATTACAGCAAATTATTGGTTGAGACAGGAACAAAAGCTAGTGCAGTGTGTGATCCATGGCTGTTTGAGGCCATAGGAAAACCACCTTAGACTCCTGCCGTGGTGGCCTCCTTCAAGCTGGGCTTGCTCTTCTGTTTTCAGATTGATATCCTTGTTGGTGTTTCTCAAAGATGAGGCCTGGTTTCTGGGACGTAAGAATGCCTGAAGGGAAGCTTGTAATTAACCAGGTATCAGACACTCCAAGTGCGGTACAGTCGTGCAGACGATGGCTGCTTTTGACATCTGTGTGCCTTCCCTCCTCCGTCTCAGTTCCTCTCTTCTCCTGGGAGCCCAAGGCCTGTCTTCTCAGGTTCCTGCACCTTCCCACCGTCCTCTCGTTTAATCTCCTACCCCTCTTCAGTGGCTATGGCAGTGGCCATCCAGGAGACACCTTTCTTCTCAAAGGTCAGTTCTTGGTCTGCATTAAGTCATTAAAATTAATATATACATTAGACCACTCCAACCATCTGGGAACTGTTTCTATTAAAATTAAAATATACATTAGACCAAAACTCTGATGGCCTGGGCACTGATGTTTCTAAAATCAGTACCTGTGCTGCTGTGCGTTTATTCCCTGTTCTCCCTTCCCCGTTCCATCTAGTTGAGGTTAAGGTCAGGGACAGGAAGGCAGCGATCACCAATTTTCTCCTAATATTTGTGCTCCCCTTCTTTTGTCATAACAGAACTGTCAGTTTTTAGCTCAGCATCTAGCTGACTGGAATAAACACTACGTTTTGCAACTTCCTTCACAGTTGGGTATGACCTGTGACTAAACTGTATGTAGCCCAGTGGGTGCAAGTGGAAATATTGTGCAGTCCATTTTGAGAACCGTTGTTCATCTTGCTGCTTGGAAGGGAGATGCTGTCATCTTGGATCATGAGATCCAGGCTCCACGTGGTAAGAGCCACAAGATAGAGGGAACCTACGTTCCTGTCACAGTGAAGCAAACTTTGCAATTTGGGTTATTTGGATTTGTGGAAGCCAGTGTTAACTTTTTTTTTCATTTATTTCTTTGCTGATCGCTCCAAGCTAACTTCTAATGAATAGAGTGCAATCTAGAGTGCAGCCTGTATGGATTGCTTCTGACCCAAGCCAATTACCCAGGACCCTGGAAGAATGATCATTCACCATTTCCAGATGATGGTGCCTTCCAGGTTGATGCTGATGTTAGGGGATATGGATGTGTAATTACATGGTTTATTCCCTGGTTGATCAGCAGGAGGAGCAACAAGTCAATAACCTCTGAAAGTCCAACTTCTCCTTTCCATACACAAATCAGAGTCTTTCTGTTCATTCTTTGCCCAAAGCGCAAACTCTTGCAGACTCCTCTCTTGAACAACTCCCTCCCTATGCAAGATGGAACCAATTAGCCTGCACAGAGTCTAGACCTACATTACTGTTTTCTTCTTTGAAATATGTTTTATTCTTACCAGAGAACCACTGCCAAATGAAGGGGGATGGGCACCAGGGCCAATGGCAGTGGGCATGTGTGGATCGAACCGGGACCGCCTGCATTGGGAGCACAGAGTCTTGGCCAGCAGGGAGGTCCCTCCTCTGACTTTTGAAGTCACAGATGCAAAGCATTCCACAGTTCTGCTTTTTACCTTTTCCTTTCTCCACCTCTTGCCTCTCACTACAGGGTCTGGCTGTTCTGCTCAGTTTCTTCTACACTTACTAATTTAACCCGATTTATTTCTGCTAGGTACACTGATGCCTTTTTCTCTTCCTTCATAAAAGATCCCCTCCTGAATGGAGATATGGACAGAGTTGGGGAGGGAGAGCGTGGGATGAATGGATAAAGTAGCATATATACACTATCAAGTGTTAAGATGAATTGCTGGTGAGAAGTTGCTGTGTAGCAGAGGGAGCCCAGCCTAGTGCTCTGTGATGGCCTGGCGGGATGGCATTCGGGAGGGGAGGGAGGCTCTGGAGGGACAGGATCAGTTCAGTTCAGTTCAGTCGCTCAGTCGTGTCTGACTCCTTGCGACCCCATGAACTGCAGCCCGCCAGGCCTCCCTGTCCATCACCAACTCCCGGAGCCTATTCAAACTCATGTCCATATAGGGCGGTGATGCCATCCAACCATCTCATCCTCTGTCGTCCCCTTCTCCTCCCGCCCTCAATCTTTCCCAGCATTAGGGTCTTTTCAAATGAGTCAGCTCTTTGCATCAGGTGGCCAAAGTATTGGAGTTTCAGCTTTAACATCAGTCCTTCCAATGAATATTCAGGACTGATTTCCTTTAGGATGGGCTAGTGGGATCTCCTTGCAGTCCAAGGGACTCTCAAGAGACTTCTCCAACACCACAGTTCAAAAGCATCAATTCTTTGGCGCTCAGCTTGCTTTGTGTATAATTACGGCTGATTTCCATTATTGTCCGGCAGAAACCAACACAACGTTTTAAAAATTAAATAAAAAGCATTTACTCTTGAAATAAAAAAAGTCAGCTGGAGAAAACTCTCTCCAGTCTGCTGCTAGAAGGTGTGTGTAGTGTAATGAGAGCAAGGGAGCGCGGTTTCACTGGCTTTGTCAGACAGTGGAAACTAAGCAAGGGAACGCCAATCCTATCATATTAACAGGTCTCCCCACACTGAAGGGAGAGGGGTTTTATGGGCTGTGAACACCAGGGAGCAGGGATCTGGGGGCCAACTTAGAATTCTGATTCTGCAGTTAATGTGCAGTTAGGTCTCCATCTGTGGCTTTGAGGACTATTCAGGAGATCAAACCAGTCAATCCTAAATATTCATTGGAGGAACTGATGCTGAAGATGAAGCTCCAGTACTCTGGCCACCTGATGTGAAGAGCTGACTCATTGGAAAAGACTCTGATGCTGGGAAATATTGAAGGCGGGAGGAAAAAGGGATGACAGAGGATAAAATGGTTGGATGCCATCACCGACTCACTGGACATGAGTCTGAGCAAGCTCTGGGAGACAGTGAAGGACAGGGAAGCCTGGCGTGCTGCAATCCATGGGGTCACAAAGAGCTGGACACGACTGAGCGACTGAACAACAAGAGGAGTTTAATGAGTTCCAACCATCTTGTTTGTAGGGTGCTATCTTGGAATGTGATTAAAACCCTAAACTTGAAAAAAAAAAAAAACCCAATCCCCTGCTAAACTTCCTCTCTGGCTTGGAGCCACCCACTTCCCACTGTGTACCCCTCTCACCCATTGCTATTGGCTTTCCACGTAAGCCATTTAAAGTGAGCTTTTGGATCCCAGTGAGCTTTCAGTGGTTTTGAAGGGCAATGAAAACAGCTCTGAAAAGATCCAGGCCCTTGCCTATGCCTGGAGTCTGCCCCAAACACTCTCATCTGGGAATCCCTACTTTCATAGGTTGAGATGTCAGAGGAAGGAAAAAGGGTGAGGAGAGGAGGCTGGAAGAAATAAGCTGCAGCCCAGAACTCTGAAAGGTGGTTCTCAGGTAGAAGGGTGAAATTCATCCCAGCAAGAGAAGAGAAAGCTCTGTTTTCTCCTGGATATAGCCCGCATGGAATTTTACACCATGAAGCTAAAGGGAACCCACTTTGCAGTGATATTTGCACGTTACTTTTGCTACGACTGTCATGTTTTCATGTCATTGGCAAGTGGAATACATGTTCTTGGGTTGCCATTCCCCTCTCCAGGGGATCTTCCCAACCCAGGGGTCGAGCCCAGGTTTACTGCATTGCAGGCAGATTCTTTACCTACTGAGCTATGAGGCAAGCCCTCTTACACAAGAAATCATTCACATTTCCTCAGGGGTTTATTTCTTATTATAATTTGTTCATCTTTGTGAAGGCTTTTTATTTACTTTGATTGTGAATAATCTCCATTTCCTCCTTTAACTTTCCACTGTTAAATTGATTTGCATACATATTTCAGCCAGGAAAACATCTATGGGAGCATTAATGTTATTTGCCAAATTGACTTATTTGTCCTTGAACCACAGTCTGGCCTGCTTTGAGGACATGCTTTACATATTTTTGTTCTGCGTTTGGACGGTCGGGCTATTTCGGAAACAGTCCCTGGGCTGGGTCTCTATCCCCACAGCACGAATCTAGAACTATTTGGATGGAGTCTCAGTTTTAGATTGTTTGGGTATGAGCATCATATGTGATTTGCAATCTGTCTGATGACCACTGTGTATACTGTCGCTTCAGTCGTGTCGGACTCTTTGTGACCCCATGGACTGTAGCCCGCCAGGCTCCTCTCTCCATGGGATTTTCCAGACAAGAATACTGGAGTGGGTTGCCACGCCCTCCTCCAGGGGATCTTCCCAACCCAGGGAAGATGCCCGTGTCTCTTAAGTCTCCTGCATTGGCAGGTGGTTTTTTTTTTTTTTTTTACCACTAGTGCCACCCGGGCAGCCCCTTATGACCACTCCAGGGGCTTAAATCAGACCTGTAAGGAGAGAACAAAACCCTAACCCTGCCTGAAATTTTTACTTTGTCCCAAATCCTGACTTAATGTTACTGATGCTCTCCCAAACGCCCTTTTAATGCTGCCTCTTAGACTATCACCTTGTTTTGGCTACTGCTTCCTTGCTTTTGAAAACATCTGGATTTCTCGAGAAATTGCTGGGACCACAGGGTCTTCTCCTGAGCAGGGAGCAGGGCGATCATTCCTGATGGCCGTGCAGTTCATATGATGTGATTTTACTGATAAGCTCTTTTGTTTTTTATTAATTCTTTTATTTTACTGTGTATTTATCGTGTTTTCTTTCCAATTAGGAAAGGGTTCTTGACCTTTAGAAATATAAGCCTTGAAATGGTCTTTTGGACTCAAGCTGTAAGCTGAGAGTTAACCACTTAGTCTTGACTGGGGAAGGGTACTGTAGATTTAAAAATTTTATCCTTAACTAAATATCTGTTACTAAGCAGTTAAAGTACATTTAAAAAATGAAAAACAAAAGACTTTCAATCATTTAACACAACTATTCTCATTATTTTATATCCATATTCATAAAATAGACACATTTTATAATTATACTGTAATGCAATTTATAACCTGCTCTTTTTATTTCACATCAAACCACATACAAGAGGTTTTAAAGTCATTATTTTAAGTGGATGAGTAATATAATAGTGAAAAACCATTGCAGATAAAGTTGTGGTCCACATTCCTGTCTATATAATTTAAAAAATTCTGTTTTATTATTTCTTGGAATCAGGATCAAAAGGTGTTGTATTTCATACTTAAACATATTGTCATGTTGCTTTCCCAATATACAATGATGCCAGCAAAATATGAATTTGTTAGTTTTTCTACAATTTTGACAGTACTGGATGTCACGATGAAAACATTTTCTGGCATTAGCTTACTAGATATAGAATGCTTACTGCTCAGGGTTTAAGCTTAGCAACTGCATCTAATGGCTAGTGAATTAAATGACCCAAGGTACGCTGGTGGGTCTGATGGTAAAGAATCTATCTGCTATGCAGGAGACCTGGCTTCAATTGGTGGGTTGCAAAGACCCCCCTGGGGGAGGAAATGGCAACCCACTCCAGTATTCTTGCCTGGGAAATCTCATGGACAGAGAAGCCTGGAGGACTACAGTCCATGGGGTTGCAAAGAATTGGACATGACTGAGTGACTAACACTTTTACTTTCACTCTTAAGAGAACCCAAGGCACTCTTTTATTCACTCTGAATAATCTGTCAGAAGAGCAGACAGCTCTTCTTTGTGTGGCCTAGATTGGAAATGGTAATGCAATAAGAAATTAAGATGCTCGGAGAGAATATCCATTGTGCATCCACATATTGTTTTATTTGTCTTGTCAGGTGGTGGGGGTGTTAAAGCCTCTGAACACTAGAGAGCGCCCGTGGCTACAGAATAGCTCTGCCCTGCCTTCCCATTCAAGCTTCCTCGGCATTGTCTGGCTGTGGCACCAAGGCAGGTGGCCTAATAAATGCTGCTTCATTAACTCCCTGACGTGACAGTCTCAGACGATCAGAAATGCGAAGGGATGTTTACCCCTTGGAGACTTGTGTCTTTTCTGGCAATGCACTGTTTGGGTGCTTTCAAGAACAAAGATACTGAGAGTTTGCTGTGGAGCATATGAAGATGCAGCAAGAAAACCTCTGTGGAGGGATCTGGGCTGCAGACACAAAGAGGAAGGGTGGCTCAAGTGCTTGGAAGCTGAACCCAGACAGTGGCCCTCGGAGATCTTAATTGTTCCTTTGGGTTGAGTTGGGGATGGGACCGGGAGGGGACCAGAGGAAGGTGGAGAGGCGTGGAAGGAAGAGATCTGTGGGCTCCTGGCAGAGGATGGAAAATGAGGGAAAGAGAAGTAGCCTCGAGCCCCTGGAGCCTGGCTTGATCATCCTGCAGGAAACGAGGAAACTGCGTGGCCCGTGATAGTTTTGCTCCCATCAAAGTAATTAGCACAATTGTTGGCCCTGAGTCTGGGTAGCCTCTTTCTCTGAGGGGCTCAGAGGACTCAATCTCACTAGCCCCGAGGGCAGTTGAGAGAGGATGACTCCCCAGTGCCACTCAGGTTCCTGAGCCTGAAATCCAGTCCCCCAAAGGGGAGGGCAGTGAGGCCAGACAGAAGTGGAGCCACGTTTCTGTCTTACGTGGTAGCTGACCGTGACTGTATGGAGTCTTCCTGGGGCTGCTGTCTCTAGGCTAGGGGGAGAAGCTCAAAGAATCACCTTCCTGCAAACTCACACCTTCTCCAGTGCCTTCCTCTTTCAGCGCTCTGCCTCAGTTTCTCTTGGTTCTGTCTTCAGACAAACTCAGGTTTCTTTTGCATTAAAAACAAAACCCTTCAAAAATCACTCTTCCCCCTCAACCTGCCATACCTTGGAGCAAACTTGTCTTTATCTTTCTTTCCAACATCTAGAAAGGTGGATTTGTATAACAGAAAGAGATTTGAAACAACAATCCTAGCTGTTGACATACATTTTGATTTAGGCAAGAGGTGAACTATTGCTCAAAGTATTAAAAACAGTGTTTGAAAACTATTTAGTTACACAGGAAAATTCTCCAGATAGAATTTAAATGAAGCAATCAGGAATAAACGTGCATTAAGGTATGATTCCAAAAAAAAAATACAAACCTCCCTAAAATATACATTAAAAAATATCTGGAGGGAACTATCTGAGGATATTCTTAGTGTTTCTCTCTGGGGTAGAAGTATGGGAAATTAAAATTTTCTTCCTTATATGTCCTCAAAATTTTAAAAATTGGTATTAATTTTAAAATTATAAGAGGGCTTATTATTATCTGTCTTGTTTTTTTGCACTTCCTCTAACTAACTGCCTCTTTTACCAACCCTTGCCTCTCACCTTTCATCTCCCAATCTCTCCTGAAGTTGTTTTTTTTCTGGGTTACAAAGATCAGAGATCATCTGCTTTTTTAAATTAATTAATTAAAAAATTTTTCCTGCACTGGGGCTCTGTTGTGGTTCCTGGGCTTCTTTAGTTGCCGCTCATGGATTTAGTTGCCTTGAGGCATAACGGATCTAGTTCCTTGACCAGGGACTGAACCCAAGACCCCTGCATAGGAAGGTGGATTCTTTTTTTTTTTTTAATTAGTTTTTTTTTTAAATTGAAGAATAATTGCTTTACAGAATTTTGTTTTCTGTCAAACCTCAACATGAATCAGCCATAGGTATACATATATCCCCTTCCTCTTGAACCTGCCTCCCATCTCCCTCCCCATCTCACCCCTCTAGGTTGATACAGAGCCCCTGTTTGAGTTTCCTGAGTCATACAGCAAATTCCTATTGGCTATCTGTTTTAATTATGGTAATGTAAGTTTCCATGTTACTTTCGCCATATAGCTCACTCTCTCCTCCCCTCTCCCCATGTCCATTAAACTGTTCTCTATGTCTGTTTCTCCATTGCTGCCCTGCAAATCAGTTCTTTGGTACCGTCTTTCTAGATTCTGTATATATGCATCAGTTCAGTTCAGTTCAGTCGCTCAGTCGTATCCGACTCTTTGCGACCCCATGAATTGCAGCACACCAGGCGTCCCTGTCCATCACCAACTCCTGGAGTTCACTCAAACTCATGTCCATCGAGTTGGTGATGCCATCCAGCCATCTCATCCTCTGTCGTCCCCTCTTCCTCCTGCCCCCAATCCCTCCCAGCATCAGAGTCTTTTCCAATGAGTCAACTCTTCACATGAGGTGGCCAAAGTACTGGAGTTTCAGCTTTAGTATCATTCCTTCCAAAGAATACCCAGGGATGATCTCCTTTAGAATGGACTGATTGGATCTCCTTGCAGTCCAAGGGACTCTCAAGAGTCTTCTCCAACACCACAGTTCAAAAGCATCAATTCTTTGGCGCTCAGCTTTCTTCAAAGTCCAACTCTTACATGCATTAGTATATGATATTTAACTTTCTCTTTCTGACTTACTTCACTCTGTATAATAGGCTCTAGATTTATCCACCTCATTAGAACTGACTCAAATGCGTTCTTTTTTATGGCCAAGTAATATTCCACTGTGTATATGTACCACAACTTCTTTATCCCTTCATCTGTTGATGGACATCTAGGTTGCTTCCATGTTCTAGCTATTGTAAACAGTGCTGCAATGAACAATAGGATACATGTGTCTTTTTCAGCTTTGGTTTCCTCAGGGTATAACCTAGGAGTGGGATTGCTTCATGTGGTTGTTTTATTCCTAGTTTTTTAAGGAATCTCTTCCATAGTGGCTGTATCAATTTATATTCCCACCAACAGTGCAAGAGGGTGGAAGGTGGATGCTTAACCACTGGACTACCAGGGTGGTACTTCACCTGCTTATTTAATTTAGTATTTTTTCCATCAACTTCAGCCTACTCCAATGGAGGTATTTCTACCTTTTCACTGTCTTCTTGACATTTCTATCTGGGTGCCTCCCAGGATCTCAATCTCAAAGTGTCCAAAATGGAATAAATATTCTTTACTTATTGGCCTCAGTCCCTCCCCACCCTCTTCCCTCAAGCAACATCGAGTAACATGTTTAAGTGATTTGATCCCATAGACCTGGACTTGAAATAGCGCTGACTCCTTCCTCTTCCTGGTTCCTTTCCCCCATCCGGAGGCTGAGTTCTCCGAATTCTACTTCCATAATATCTCTTTCCTCAAATCCTCTTTTTTTTGGAGTTCTCATCACACCTTGTCTAGTTCAGAAGCTCCTTGTCTGATACCCAGGGCATTTTGATGGTGTCGTAACCATTTGCTTTGTGTCTAGTACCTGCCCTGCACCGAGGAACCAATCCACTGGCAGAAGACCACAGCCCAGCTCTGAGTAGGTCTGGCCTCTACGCACAAGTCTCCATGAAGTCTGGCTCCTTGCCAAGTAGTGAAGAGAAATTGGGAGTGAATTCTGGACAGTGATAAACCCTCTTCGATTGTTGGAAATATCTAGAGTGAGGAATCCTAGGGAGAGGTTAGACTTCTCCTCTAAACATATGGAGATGAGCATCATCAGGATCTGGAGTAATGTTGGGAGATTTATCCTCATGTGCACCCACAAGCTGGCAAAGCCCCAGTTACACAGGTGTGGCCTTTCCCTATTCGACTGTAAGCTCTGGGAGCACAGGGCTGGGTCTGTCTTTTAATTGTAACCCTGGTGCCTGACTCTTCACAAGCACTTGATTAACATTTTAGCAATGAATGAAAGAATAAATTAAAAAGTTTGATCTACGTACAAGAAAATACAGTCACCTTTAGAGTCTATATTTCTATTAACGTAACCCCAGACCACACTGATGCTTGTGGAGGCCCCACTGTGTTTGTGACTGACCCTTATCTTGCTGTTGTCAGGTGGTCCTCAAGTTGGGGTGTACTTCTGAATCACTGGTGACATTTAAAAAGCATACCGAGGACTTCTCTGGTGGTCCAGTGGTTAAGACTCCATACTTCCAATGCAGGGGGCAGAGGTTCCATCCCTGGTCAGGGAACTAGATCCCATGTGCCGTGTGGCATGGCCCAAAAATTAAAATTCAAAACAAAATTAGAAAGCATATAGATATCTGGGCCTATTAGACCAGAATCTCCTGAATCAGGGGTTGGGGCCCAGACTTGTGTACTCCGTTGGGATCCTCTGATTAAACCTCTGTGGTTGCCTGAAGTGCCTCTGTTTTTCATAGGCGTTGCTGCCGTATCCCATTGCCTTCTTCCTTCTTACATTTATATGGTTAAATTTTGAGACTCTACCTAAATTTTGTCTTGTCAGTTTTGGCTCATTGCTTTTGCTCATTGTCTTTTTTGATCCTGGTCCCGTCATTCACTCTTTTAGCTGTTTTCTCCCAGATTTGTGCCACCTGCAGATGACAAAAGCTTGCCTTCTTTCTCTTCATGCAAGTTGATGAAAAAAGTGTTGAACATAAAAGGGTTGGGTTGAAGTGGGTTCATCAGTTCATACCCAGGACTAAAATAAGCTTAATAATTTTTTTTTAGAGTGATTCAACTTTTTTATTTGGCTGCACTGGACAGCATGCAGGGATCTTAGTTCCCTGACTATGGATCGAACCCACGTCCCCTGCATTGAGAACTCAGAGTCTTAACCACTGGACTGGCAGGGAGAACACTAACAAATTTTTTTTTTTTTGGAATGATTTTTTTTTTCCTTTCGCAAATGCACTTCGAAGGGAAATAACGCCAGGACACAATGAGGAGTTTGATTTGCATTCCCAACTGTGTGACCTTGGATGAATCACTTACTCTTTCTGGGTTTAACTTTATGAGGAAAACCACAGGGAGAAGAGATTGGTGTTCTGAGCTATCCTGAGTCCTCTCCTTCTCCTCTGGACCTGCCTCCCATTCCATTCATTCCTTCTAGGACCTCAGCCTGGCGTGGCCCCTCCTATCCCCAGGCCTGGCCTCTCAGGGAATAATTTCTCTGCTTTCAAGCCTCGTGTGGACAGATCATCTGTTCCATTAGGCCAGTCCTGGACAAGGTAGAAATTTTTCAAAAGGGTTTTCTAATGGATAAAAACATATCATACTAAGGAAATGGAGAGGAAACTGTATGGACAGAGCGAACAGGAATATTCACTCATCAAGAATATGTTGGGTTTCTATGATGTGTCCCTCTTTGTTCCAGGTCCTGGGAATGTGGTTGTGAAACAAAGAACTTGTGCTGACGAAGCTCACATCCTATAGTGGGGGAGAGAGATAAGAAACAGTTAGATACACGTGCTGGGGAAATGCGCGCTGGGGAAATGCTTTGGAGAAAAGTCAAGTCTGGTAAAGGGGATGGGGAGTGGGTGGGTGATGACTCTTTTATGTAGGGTATTGCAGGAAGGCCTCTCTAATAAGCAGAGATCTGGAGGGTGTGAGGGAGGAAGTTTGCCTGGGAGGTCTAGGAACAGCCAGGAGCCATGGAAAGGGAAGATGCACTCAGTGATGGAGGAGATGGAAATGCCAGCAGAAGGGCCAGAGTGCCTGGCCCTCACAGGACCTGGGACAGGCTTTGGGTTTTACTCTCAGTGACATGAGAAGCCCTGGGAGAGTTTTTGGATAGAGAGATAACATGATCCGACTCAAGTTTTTAAAGGATCATTCTGGCCACTGTTCAGTGAATAGACTCTATTGGGGTGAGAGTGGAGGGAGACCAGTTGGTCCCAGGGTGGGAGCTGGTGAAAGTGTTGGGAATGTCAGGGAACTTGGAACATCAACCAGCAGGAGGTGCTGGTGAGTTGGACGTAGGATGTGTGTGTGTGTGTGTGTGTGTGTGTGTATGTCTGTATGTGATAGAGAGAGAGAGACAGACAGACAGACAGACTCAGAGGTCAAGGGAGAGACTCCAAGATTTTTCAGTTGAGCAGCTGAAATGACAAGGTTGCCACTTGTTGAGATGGGGGTGGTGAACTTGAACTTGATTTTGGACATATTAAGTCTTTGGACATGTCAACTTTGAGATGACTTTTCAACATCTGAAGGACTCAGGGGTTGGTTTGGAAAACAGAAACCATTTTGGCTACATCAAGAAGAATGAGTATCTCCAAGAAGTTCTTTGATACTAAACTTACTTTTCTTCATATCCCCACGGCATAAAATCTGTATCTTCAGCCCATCTCATTCATTTTGCATAAATATCCATATTCGCTGCTTCCTAAGGGTGGTCTTTGCCTTTGGAGAAGCCTGACTCCTTTCAGCTGTGATTTTCATGAACGAGTCTCCATCGTGAGTACTCCTGGCATAGTCTGGGCCAATCTGATGGCTGAGAGAGGTTTCTGAGCTTTCTCTCAATTCAAAACTAGAGTCTTTGCCTGCTTGCTAAATTCTTGCTTCCTCCCAGAGGGTTACCACTGTCAATATCTAATTTGCAGAGATGACTAAGAGATCATGGCGCTGGTTATCTTTCCAGAAGTAACCACTTCCCCAGGCTCTCTGGTGACTCCAGAAAGTGTCCCCCTCAATCTCTTTACCCCCTTCCATTGCCCACAAGAATCGGAAAACTGCAGGAAAACTGCTGTAAATAGAGACAAAGTCTTGGTAAGAGAAGATTCATCCCATTCATACTCCTTTCTATAAAGTAGAAGATGGGTTATCATTAAGATATTAATAGATAGTATCCCAAGAATCCGAGTTTTGAGGGTCGGATAACACGACCATTTAAGAAAAAAAGAGAAAGAAATAAAAAGAAAAAAGGATGAAACAATCCTTCTTACCTTGATTTGAAGGATGATTCGAGAGTTAGATGTAGAAGATTGTTATTTTAGGTGACACCTAAGACACCCATCCGCTAAACCATTTCTCTGACTCAGGTCACATTCAGTTCAGTTCAGTTCAGTTCAGTTCAGTTGCTCAGTTGTGTCCGACTCTTTGCGACCCCATGAATCGCAGCACGCCAGGCCTCCCTGTCCATCACCAACTCCCAGAGTTCACTCAGACTCACGGCCATCGTTGGGACTCCGCATTTTACCCCCATCCCATTCCGTTTCCATGCTGCTCTTTCCTATGAAGGTGCTAATGAGCAGTTAATGGCTTGAGGATGGACTTGCCAGCAAAGAAGAGAGAATAAAGGCAGGAAGCCAACACAACAGAGAGTTTCAAAACCTGTTCAATAGCAAATTAGCCATGTACTCTGTCGACCCTCAGATTAAACAGGTTAGAGGAGAACTGCCCTGTCTCTGGCTCCCATGAAGATGCCCACCTCGCCCTACCCCATTTCCTCTCTGGGGTTTTTGCAAGAGCTGTTGGCAGTGTCCTTAAACACCTCCAGAGAAGACAGCCTGGTGTTCTTTAGTAGTTGGTGATAAGGGCAAAGAGACTTCTGGTAGTCTTAGGGATATGTTTCTTCATCTGAAAGGGTTTGGTTCACGGTTAGAGCCTATACTTGAGAAATTGAGAGCCAGGTAGAAGATCACCTGGGCTAACTCTAGACTTTGGTTTAACATTTGTGGACTCCCAAACCATATGCATTACTTGCACCAATTTGAGAGTGAGCGTGTGAGGTTCATTCATCTTGTGACTGAGAAGGAGGGTCAGGGCTTGGGAGCAACAAAAAAAGCAGAGTATGTGTTCATATTCTTGACCTTTGCAGAATGCCTTGATCTTTCCTCCCTCAATTCCCCAGAGTTCCCCTATTTTCATGCCCTCCCTTCCTCCAGACTCATTATTGCAGTTATTTTTGCTATGAGAGCACACACCTTCCTCCCCGGCAGGGCTTGGAGCTGGGGATCCACGCAGTGATCTGGCTGAGCGGCTTCTGTCCTGCGTGGATGTGACTCACACCCAGAGTTTCTATTTTTGGCGCCTGCCGGTCAGCCTGTCCATTACTTGTGATTTGTCTGTCCTTCCGAAGCCTATTAGCTCATCTGTGTCTGCCAGGCTGACTCTGGGTTTTCTTCCTTCATTTGAGCCCCTGGGACTCGTCTGCAGCCTCACCTTCTCATGGGCTCAGTGTCCAGCTGCCACGTGCAGCTGCCATTAACATGCCATTTCCACTCTCCCGGATCCCTGATAAAAATGTCAAGTGAGTCAGAACCTGACATGGCCATCTGCAGGGTACTGACATTTGTCTTTACCACCAGTGTATGGCCTTTGAAGGCAGAAATCAGGCCCTACACTCCTAGCAGTCCAAACTACACCCATTTGAACTTAACTTTCAGCACATGCAGTGATAAACACTCCCATTAACAGTAACCAACAGCTGCCATCCACAGGGGCGGCTTAGGTAGCACTCAAGGGGCTGACCTGGGTGGGGGTCGGGGACCGTGGGGGTGAGGAGATCTGAGCCCATGTTGCCAGAACTGCGGTCCAGTGGACTCTGTTCTCTGGGTTCTTGAAGTCTTCAAGCACATACCAGTGGCATCTTGTCACCAGATTGGGTGGAGAAGGCAGTGCTCATCCACGGCTCTGCTGTGTCATTTGGAATACAGATTCTTTTTGATTCAAGTTATTGGGTGCCCTGTCCACTGTGATGAAATCGACACTTCAGCATACACACAATCCAGAGATTTCTACAATACTAGTTATCTTATTTCCTTGCCCGAATTATTAAATATTAATTAGTATTATCTTCCAATTTTGTGGTTTGACTTCTCTTTTTCTGGAAGTTATCCTGGTTACTTAAAATTTTAATTTTTGTATCTTTTTCTTTCTCTCCAAATTCCTGGTTTAATAAGGTCTTGTTTATTTTGAGAAATAAATGTCCCAAACATCAGGCTGTTCACAAAAATAACCCACAGTATCAACTTTAGAAAACAAATCTTAAGACTATTACACTAGTTATTTTTCTAGAGGATGCATTTAACATGCCAACTCTCATTCACAAAAATACATTGTTACATTTGTGTTGAACAGCCCCACACAGCACTCTTATGTGGGGTATAACACACATACCGCTAACTCAAAGCTGCTCTCAGGTTCTACTCAACTAATGAGACTGCCTTTGTAGTTAGGGAAGCAACTATTGGTATGAATGGAAAGAACTGTACTCCCCGTATAACAAGAGATTATTTTGGAGACAGTTGATAAAAACCATACATCCTTTTTACTGTTAAGTCATAAAGAGGTATCAAAATTAAAAGCAAAAATTACAGGGTAAGACAACGTAACTACTAGGAGGGTCAAAGGAAGTGAAAATGGGACTAGGCGCAGGGCAAGATGAATTAATGAGCATGGGAAGGACAAGGATGCGGAGAACAGTGAGCACGTGCTGAAGAGACTAGGGGAGAGGATCTGGTGAAAATTTTGATCTTAGACAAGCGCCTAGGTTAAGAAATAATGGGACAAGATTTCTAAACCCCGCTATGTGCTTAAGAGTCATCCTCGCCATTGGCGCTGTCTCTGTCATCCTCTCCTTTCTCAGTCTCTTTTTCATCATCCTTGGTCAACTCCAGCTGGTCACCCCCCCAATCTTCATTATCATCATCATCCAGGAGGTCCCCCCTCCTCAGCAGAGTCATCTGCACCCCCCTCAGTCTCCATCTTCACATTAGTCTCATCTTTCTTCAGGGAGCTGCTGCTCTGCTCCTCTTCTGACTTTTATCATTCTTCATCTCTACTCCTTGTTTGCTCTGTTCTTTTTCAATTTTTTTTCCAGGCTTTCCAGTTAAAGAATCCACTTTTTGTTTTATCTGGGTTAACGCCTTCTTAATGGTCTGAAGGTCATCTCCTTTCAACTTTCTAGACTTAGAAGATCCCCGCTGTCCACTCTTAGAAGTGAAGCCACGTCTGCCCCTTTGTGAGGTGTTTCCTGATAACACGCTGGCGTTTTGAGGGCACTACAGCCCGAGCAATAGGAGGAGGAGGAGGGACACGTGCTGGGTAACTGTACATCCTGTCGTCATAATCCCATTGAAAGTCATAGTCCAAGTCAAAAGATGAGTCGTACATCTCTGCTGCAGATCATTTCACACTTGCTTTTCTTCGGCTCACTTTTGGCTCTGCAGCCAGATTAATATCTAAAACCTGGCCAGCAATCATTCTGCCATCCTCTCCTGCCACAGTAGCCCAGGCATTTCTCTCATTAACATACTGAACGAAGGCAAAGCCCTTATGAACAGGGCAACCCACGATTTTGCCGTATTTTGAGAAGATTGCCTCCACGTCAGATTTCTTGGCCACAAGGGTATTGAGATTCCCAATGAATACACGAGAGTTCATAGAGCGAGGATCCGTCTTGTTGGTAACATGGCTGGCCATTGTCTTTGATGATATGGTGCCTCACAAAGCTGAAAAATGTAGCTGAAGGTCAAAAAAATCTCACCCAAGCAAGTTCCACTAACATATATTTCAAGTGATTTGTAACCAAGAGGGGGAAGGGAGAAGAGATTCGATTCTGAATCTCCTATCCCTGGGTTCTACGTGAAGAAGCCGATTGCTGCTCGAGGTTGGCAACGCGGTCGCAATTGCTCAGTCTTCGCCTCTTCACCTTAATTTTTGTATCTTATTAATTCATGTTTTCTTCATTTATTGGCTTGATTTTCTTGAAATTTTTTTTCTTTGAAAATGGAACATATTGTGTGTGTGTGTGTGTGTAACTCTGGACTATAGACATGGGTAGAACACAGTCTGACAGGTTTTCACGTATTTTATGTCTTGAGTGTGGGTTGTCCTTTTTTTCTGTAGAGGCTTGAGTGATCCTTCAAAAGTCCATGCTGCAATTGCTCTTTCTCAAGAGAATTGAAATTTCACTTTGAACTTTCCTAGTTTGATTTTGGCACTTTTAATAGCCTCTATGATGGATTGTGATTCTTCTGCCATTTTTGACCAGAGAAGGAATGAGACATAGATGTAAGTGACATAATCGCAAGGGACAAAGTGATCATTGGCATCATGCTAGTACCAGTGGTTGAGGTAGTGATCCAATCTCTGCTGCAGGGGACATGGACAAACCAGTGTTGTCACAGAGCATGCTCTGGGGAAGAGACCAGACCAGTTCTGTAATCAAGGGTCTGTTTATTTGAAGCCTTAGAACTTGGAACGCCTGAGTTGGGAATCTGGAAACAGGAAAAGAGAGTTTTAGAATTAGCCGTTGTACATGTCATTTCTCAAAACAGTTTCCTGGCAAAGACAGTCACAGAGGCAAGAAGAGGGTGAAAAATCAGCCTTTGTGAACCTTGAACCATTTATTTAGCTGTGATGGATGGTGCCAGGCACTGAATCACATGCTGAACTTGCATTAATAATAGTAATTATGATTATCTCAATAATTAGGGAGAATAATATTTCTCAAGAATCCTCCCATCAACTAAGTCAGCTCAGAGAGAGGAAGTGAAAAAAGCTTTTCAAGGTCACACATCTTGTAAGGGGAAGGGATAGAACGCCATCCTATCTGATCTCCAAGTCTGAGCCCCATTGCTCTAAATGTTAAGGTGTAGACAGGGATCAATGGAAGTGTAGTTTTGGCTGAAGAGACTGGAGTGTGTTCGAATAACAAGTGGAGACTCTCACTCTAAGGCTTTTCCTGAGCCTTGCCTTTCCATCCTTTGGTTTGGCGATCCAGCTAGTCTTGTTCCGGGTCCAGCATTCTCAGGTACCGGGTACCATCTTCCTGTAGCGTCTTCGGTACGTGGGCTTGAGGAGGCTCTCGGGCGCCATGTTCCCTTCCGCTCCTCAGCCCCTCAACCCAACCCTTCCCCCGGTGTCCTCAGAGGGACTGGGTAAAAGAAGACCCGCTGTGTTACCTAGCAAGGTGGTTGTTTTCTGGCGGTAGGACATCAACCAACCACAGGAGAGCAGAGCAGTAAAGCTAAGGTGAGCAACCAGGCATAAGCATCGGTTGAGGACATGCTAACTCTGAGTGTTATTAAAAACACTTTCAGTGAGTCTTGACTGATGTTGAAAATGGTCTTAGGTTCTGGAAAAAAGTTATTTTTGCATTTACTGGGTGCTTTTTTTTTTTTTTTTAATTAGAGAAGTGATATATGGATAACAGTTGAATGCTGCTCCCTGCAGTGTTAATTTGTTATAACACTACTTCCCTCTGAAACATTTTTCTGAAATAAAGGTGTGTGTTTACGTAAAACAATCAGTTACAGAAAACAGTATATCATATACATTATCTATATTAAAAAATTCCATTTTCTGAGTGTTATTGAACCATGGAAGTAACAGTATATGCTTTAAAAGAAACGAAAAAACCCACTAGAACTTTGAATCCACCTTTCATAAAATTAAAAGTAATCATGGGTACCAATTCTAATTTATGGAAGACTTGATAGAATACGTCTTGTTGAGAGAAGTCCTCTGAAAATTTCAGTGCACCAAGGTAAACTAGAGAAGGTTGTAACCTCTGACATTTTGTTAACCACAGGGTAAAGGGAACAAAGATCCCCGTTAGTTACTAACCTGGGGGGCAAAGATCCTGTTTGAACTTAAAACTTTCTGTGCTTTGTTTCTTGTCATCATATTATACTTCCTTTTTTCATACTTGTGGACATACGAGGAGAAGAAACAGTTCAGTTCAGTTCAGTTGCTCAGTCATGTCCGACTCTTTGCGACCCCATGAATTGCAGCACACCAGGCCTCCCTGTCCATCACCAACTCCCGGAGTTCACTCAGACTCACGTCTATCAAGTCAGTGATGCCATCCAGGCATCTCATCCTCTGTCGTCCCCTTCTCCTCCTGCCCCCAATCCCTCCCAGCATCAGGGTCTTTTCCAATGAGTCAACTCTTTGCATGAGGTGGCCAAAGTACTGGAGTTTCAGCTTTAGCATCATTCCTTCCAAAGAACACCCAGGGCTGATCTCCTTCAGAATGGACTGGTTGGATCTCCTTAGGCTTTCTAAGTCTTTCTGTTTTTTAATTGTATACTTTTAATTCCTGGGAAAGTAACATTTTAACTGGAAAGTTGATAACCAAAAGTGTTGAAAAAGGTGTTTATTGTAGAAAACTGTAGTCATTTACATAAGCCATTAATTGTATAGGATATTGAATTTGCTTACTTAAGCTATATATGACCTTACCAGCCCTATGTTAATTAACTCACCACTCTCGTAAGTGAATGTGCCAACTGTGTTAATTGACTTTCCACTGATATACTGTGTCTATTCTCTTGTTAATCAGAAAGCAACCGTTTCTAAACTATTTTTTCCCCTTTAGACCTGTTTGAAATACTGGATACTTGATGCAAATTTTGCCCCATAGTACAGAATTTCATTCTTCCACAGTATGCTTTCTTTACACATGTTAGCTATTCTACGTAAACTTGGCATTAATTTACCACGCTGCAAATATTTTCAGCCAGAGACTGCTCTATCACTCTATCGTGGGTCGACTGCATTTTGCAATGTGTTGTTTATTATGGTCTCTGCCAATTACTTGTATTCTGGTGAATCATCTTGACCCATAACGGTTGTCAAAAGTGTATTAGTGATGGTGCTGGCCTGCCGTGAACCAAATGAAAACATCCTGGTGGATATTGAAGTTTGAATTCTATGGTATCTGGAGTTTTTTCAAGCATATCAGTGCAGAAACAGGGGGTAAAATTTAGTAAGCAGTGAGGAACTGGTGGGTATCCTTTTACATTAAGAATAAAACGATCAGGACTTCCCTGTGGTCCAGTGCCTAAGACTATGCTTCCAGTACAGGGGGCCTGGAGTTTGATCCCTGGTCAGGGATCCCACATGCCACAACTAAAGATCCCATGTGCTGCAGCCACGACCCAGCGCAGTCAAATAAATACATAAAAAGATCTACTCTCTCTCTAAAAAAAGAATAAAATCATAAGACCGATTGCAACCTGGGAATGACTTGCAAACTGGGAGTGAAGGTGCGTAGAAATTGTTCAAGCTGGAAAAGGCTTGTTTGACTTCAGAGGATGTGAAGGGAACGATCTGTAATTGGCAGTGGAAGATTCTGGGGTCACATGTTGACCTAGGTGATTCCACAATAACCCTGTGAGCTTCGAGGGAGTCAGTATTCCATATCCAGGAACGTATTCTCCCCACTATCTCTGCTGAGTGAAAGGGGCATTTATGTTATTGCTCTTGGTAGAAAAACTAGCCATGTGAAATGAAAAAGACATATGTTTATCCTCTTCTCCAGTTCCATTCTGTAGGGGTAACTACTGTTAGCCATTTCAGAACTTTTTTCTACATATACCTGCATATAGATGAGGAAAAGCAGAGGTAAACTTCAGGCCATACCAGGTGGCAAGAATATGGTTAATATATATTTTTTCTGTAGAAAATGAATCCTGTTTTGAAGTTTCTTCCTTTTTCTTATTGAAGTATAATTGATTTACAGTGCTGTGTTAGTTTCTGGTGTACAACGAAGTGATTCAGTTTATATATATATATATTCATTTTCAAATTATCTTCCATTATAGGTTATTACAAGATATTGAAATTAGTTCTCTGTGCTATACAATAGAACTTTGTTGTTTATCTATTTTGTATATAGTAGTGTGTATCCGTTAATCCCAAACTCTTAGTTTATCTCCGCCCATAGCATCCAGTCCCATCACTTCATGGCAAATGGATGGGGAAACAGTGGAAACAGTGGCTGACTTTATTTTTTTGGGTTCCAAAATCACTGCAGATGGTGATTGCAGCCATGAAAGTAAAAGACGCTTACTCTTTGGAAGGAAAGTTATGACCAACCTAGACAGCATATTGAAAAGCAGAGACATTACTTTGTCAGCAAAGGTCCATCTAGTCAAGGCTATGGTCTTTCCAGTGGTCATGTATGGATGTGAGAGCTGGACTATAAAGAAAGCTGAGTGCTGAAGAATTGATGCTTTTCAACTGTGGTGTTGGAGAAGACTCTTGAGAGTCCCTTGCACTGCAAGGAGATCCAACCAGTCTACTCTAAAGGAGGTCAGTCCTGGGTGTTCATTGGAAGGACTGATGTTGAAGCTAAAACTCCAATACTTTGGCCACCTGATGCAAAGAGCTGACTCTTTTGAAAAAACCCTGATGCTGGGAAAGATTGAGGGCGGGAGGAGAAGGGGACAGCAGAGCATGAGATGGTTGGATGGCATCACCGGCTCAATGGACATGAGTTTGGGTGGATTCTGGGAGTTGGTGAAGGACAGGGAGGCCTGGCGTGCTGCAGTTCATGGGGTCTCAAAGAGTTGGACATGACTGAGCGACTGAACTGAACTGGACTGACTCCCCACTTTTCCCCTTTGGTAACTAAAATTTGTTTTCTATGTCTGCGAGTCTGTTTCTGTTTTTTTTTTTTTGTGTGTGAAGTCACTCAGTCGTGTCTGACTCTTTGCAACCCCGTGTACTATAGCCTGCTAGGCTCCTCTGTCCATGGGATTCTCCAGGCAAGAATACTGGAGTGGGGTGCCATTTCCTTCTCCAGGGGATCTTCCCAACCCAGCGATCGAACCCAGGTCCCCTGCATTGCAGGCAGATGCTTTATCCTCTGAGCCACCAGGGAAGCCATCCTTTGTAACATTTTAAGATTCTACATAGAAGTGATATCCTATGATACTTGTCATTCTCTGTCTGACTTACTTCACTTAGTTATGAAAATCTCTAGGTCCGTCCATGTTGCTGAAATAGTTTTTTAAGTTTCCATTATGACGTATGAACTTGATCTTAGACATTTCAACATTTACCACTTCTGTTTTCTGGACCTGTGATTAAGTTTTGAGGGATTTTTGAATGGAGGATGGTAGAGAGTCAAGGTGTAGCGTGGACAAAGGATGCGTTCCTCCGTGTCACCTGCCGCCCAGGTACCTTAGAGCTCTTGTCCCTGATCAGAGTCCCGTCACTGGTCCATGCAGGTGCTAATGGCAGCTTTTCTCATTCTGGCTTCCAGGCCTCTGAGCTCTGGCCTTGCAGCTACTTCCAGGCTCCTTTGGGGTCTTCAGGAAGCATCTGAATCTTCCCATCCATGGTGGGTGTTACTCAAGGGGAAATTGGCTGTGTCTCAGGGTTACCCCACTTGACTGTCTTGGCTCTTCTGCCTCCAGGTCATGGGAGGACTCCGGCATGCCTGCCTCCTTCCTGGGAGCTCTTTCCCTGCAGCCAGGCCCAGGTCTTCTCTGATCTCAGATCTTCCAGCTCCTCTGGGATTTCTCTCCGGTCCTCCTAGGGCACCTGGTGGGGAAGGTCGGTAGCAGGGCACAGGGCTGTTTCTTAGGGATCTGAGAGCATTTCACTCACTGCCTTCCGCTAGTCCAAGGAATCTTCATTTAGACTGAGAGTGAGCAGAAGTTTTCTAAGACTATGGCTTGAGGCATAAAATGATAGGCATCTCAAAAGCCCAGCTTCTTAAAACTCAAAGGCCTTGAGTTTTGAACCCCTCACGCCTGTTATTTCTGCCAGGGTTATCAAGACCTATTTAAAAACACAGAAGCCAGGAGTTGACCTCTTCCTTCCGTGTAGTGCTTCTCCGAGTCAGCCCACCTAGCCCACCTAGCATATTCTAACTGCTGCCTGACTGGGGGAAAGGTCACAGAGTAATGGGGAATACAGAAACGAAGATCACAGCACTATCAAAACAGTGCCCTCTTGTAAATATCTATTCTTTGCTAAAGTACTCCTGGGGTCAGTATTCACCTTTTTGCACATCAGCTGTTTTTTCCTGCTTGTTTATTTAATAGTGTATTTTGGAGACACTCCCAGATCACTGCATAGAGACCAAACTCACCCTTCTGAACATTTGCTTACAATTATTTTGTGGGGCTGCATCACAAATTTGTTCAAATGGAATATTCTTGTTTCTTTTTTGGTTGATGTGTTTTTACAGAGAATGCTCCAGTGGGGCATTGCCACCCAGCTGCCCCTGGCTCTGGGTCCTGCCCTCTTCAGCATTGTTGAGTCGGCTGGTTCCTAAGGGCTTTTCCAGCATAGAGGAGAATGCTGTCCTGCTGGGAACACAACACCCTCTGGAAAACAGTTTTCCATAAACAGTAAATTTTCACTTAGCAGTTTTGGGTGTGGGTATTTCTAAGAGATGAACAGACAGCCGTCTGGCCACCCAGGATGAATTTGGCTACTTGTTATTGAGGCCCCTTGAGAAGCTCATGCTTCTGTCTGAGTGCGAATCTGGGACCTGAGCCATGGAGAAGGTTTGTCTAAGTGGCAGCACCTCCATGCCTGCCACCCACCCCTGAGTTTTGCTGACCTGGCAGTGAAACGGGGTGACTGCCTTCTGATAGTCTTCTCTAAGACACCTCCACTTTTAGTCAGGAGTTAAGACAACAACGCCATAAGTCTAATCCTCAGGATCTTTGAATCATTTCAGGGGGTCCTCTGGGGGAAAAATAATTGGCCAGATTTAACCTCAGGATGGAGTGGATGCTCTTAGGACCAGATATAAGTCACTATAATAAACTTTTTCAGATTCCATCTGTTTAAAGCTGGCTTCAATGGCAGGAAGAATGCCATTGAACTCTGAAACACTTATTAGGGTTAAAAAATTAAAAAGCTCTTCAGTAAAAAAATAGTTTTTAGGCTATGGCACTGAAATTTTGGGTTCTAGTGGTCTGACTACCAGAGAAGGCAATGGCACCCCACTCCAGTACTCTCGCCTGGAAAATCCCATGGACGGAGGGGCCTGGTAGGCTGCAGTCCATGGGGTCACTAAGAGTTGGACACGACTGAGCGACTTCACTTTCACTTTTCACTTTCATGCATTGGAGAAGGAAATGGCAACCCACTCCAGTGTTCTTGCCTGGAGAATCCCAGGGATGGGGAAGCCTGGTGGGTTTCCGTCTCTGGGGTTGCACAGTCAGACACGATTGAAGCGACTTAGCAGCAGCAGCAGCAGGTCTGACTATAGCAAGTGGGAGAGATTACCTTATGTCGGACTTTTAAAAAAATCTTTATCTTTAACATTTTTATTTATTTATTTGTGTTTTGGCCACACCTCATGGCTTGTGGGATCTTAGTTCCCCAACCAGGGATTGAACTCTCACCCCCTGCAGTGGGAGGGTAGAGTCTTTCCAGAACCATTAGACTGCCAGGGAAGCTGAAAGTGAAAGTGAGTCACTCAGCTGTGTCCGACTCTTTGCGGCCCCATGCACTGTAGCCCACCAGGCTCCTCTGTCCATGGAATTCTCCAGGCAAAAATACTGGAGTGGGTTGCCATTCCCTTCTCCAGGGGATCTTCCTGACCCAGGGATCAAACCCAGGTCTCCCACATTGCAGGCAGACTCTTTACCATCTGAACCACCAGGGAAGCCACTGCCAGGGAAGTACCTAATTTTAAAATTAAAAAGTACTTCCTTCTTAATTTCTTCTTAAATTAAAAGACAGTTATTGGGTATAAATATTTACTGATATGCGCTGTGCGATAGCCCCTATGTTAGGCCTACATTATCATTCATCTCATCTACTCTCCCGCCAGAAAATACTAAGACAGCACCCCCTTTCTCCTTAGCACTTCCTCTCCCATCACACTTTCTCCCAGGCTGCTTTTACAATGTCTGACACTGTTAGGTCAGGAAAGGACAAAGCCTGAAACGGGTTTTCCAATCTGCATTCCACGCCCATCTCTTGCTCATATCAGGGCCATTTCCTTGGAAGCGGGGTAGGGTGGGGGAACAAGACAGGAAGGGTGATTTGCTGTCAGGGATGGGGAGGACTTTCACTAACACCACAGAGATTGATGTGTATAAAATTCTTAGCACAGAACCTGGTCTGTGATACGCACTCAGCAGGCGTTGCTGTTTGATTATCGGTCTTGCCTCTGGGTGGACATAAATCCGATGAGTGGGGAAGACTCGCCTCCTGCCAGCCTGTTGACGACTCTCTTAATGTGTGAAAACTCCCCCGAGGATCTTTTTCAGAAGAGAAGCTGTGGCAGAGTGGCTCAGGATTAAATTTAATGCAGCTGTTTATCAAACTGATGAGGCTGAAGGGAAGAAGAATGATTTGATAGGAAAGGAGAGAAGATCAGGGACATGGCATATCTCCTCTCCTTCTCCCTGACTTTTCTGGCTCAGAGAAAAACAGTTAACTGTAATTACCTAAAGTAGCTGAACTTTAATTCACTTAGGGACCCCAATGTGTAAAGGAAATGCAGACAGTTCAACCTCAAATCTAGACCCTACCCCCCACCAAAGTTGCTGACAAAGAGATTTTTGTCTCCAGACTTGCACACAGAAAACCTGCTTGACCCTGGGAATAGCCAATAAATTCACTTTGCCTTCCCACCAACTGCTGGTGGAAGACATTCTTGCCTGCTTTTATTAGCCAGTTCTCCCAGGTTTCATCCAGAGTCTCCCAGCATGACCTGAGTTGGTCCCTGTTCCTACATCTTAAAAGTCTGGTAGATTTTGGAAGTTCTTAGAAGAAAAATGCCAGCTTCTTAATCTCAGAGGTGGGGAACAACAAGTATGGTAGCAGTTAACGTACCCTCTGTTTCCAGCCTACCAGTGTTAGTCTGTTCTGGCTGCCATTGCAAAATGCCACAGACTGGGTGGCTTCAATGATGGACAATGATTTTTCTCATAGCCCTGGAGGCTGGAAATCCAAGATCAAGGTGCTGGCAGGGCTGGTTTCTGGAGAAGGCTCTCTTTCTGGATTGCAGATGCATGTCTTCTTGCTGTGTCCTCACGTGGCCCTTCTGTGAGTAATGCTCAGAAATGGGGGAAGGCAGGTAAAGGGAGGCAGAGGTCCCTGCAAGTAACAATACCAGCTTTTCTTGGCTTACTGCCCTCCAAGTGCTGTGCTCCTTTGCACACACACACACACACACACTCACATGTAACTTCATTAAAACCTTACAATATACTTCCGAAGTATTAAGGTTCGGAGAAAGCTAAATAACTTTTCTAAGGTCACAACCAGACCTTACAGACACCCAGATCAAATTCATGTCTGTCTGACTCCAGAGTCTGTCTGTGATCATATAAGTAAGGGAGGAAATCACGTCCAGCCCTACCTTCTAAGCATGAGCAAACATTTTGGTGTATCTCTTTCCAGTATTCTCTTTCTCATTTAATTATAGACTTCTATTGCAGGTCCTTTCAATTGTGAGGCCTTAGTACTAGACTGAACTGGACACTAAAAATGGGATTCTTCCTTAATATATTGTATGTAACAATATTTCTGTTGATTCAAATAATTTCTTTCCTTTTTGTCAGGGCTTCCCTCCTCCTCCCTTTTAAAAAATTTCTGTCTTTCTAATAAACTCCCTTTTGATGAGATAAGCTCTCTCTTTGCTCATACCACTGTGTTTCTCTGTTATTCATATTTTTTTGACATAGAAGTGTTTATTTATGCTGCACCGCCTGGCGTGCGGGATCTTAGTTCTCCGACTTGGGATCAAACCCACACTTACCTGCAGTGGAAGCGTGGAGCCCTAACCACTGGACAACCAGGGAAGTCCCCTTGTTAATCATTTACTCCTTCTGTTCTCCCACCTTCCATCCTGCTGCCTAGAATGCGGCAACTGCTCAGGGTGTGATGGTGAGACCACACTCTGTAGTGGGAGGAGTTAAGTCCCTGAGGACTTTGCTCAGCCAGGCCTCCATGCCAGCTTCGGACTATAAATCTCTGAGCTCCTACCTATCCTAGAGAGAAATTTCTGTCCTATTTAGGCACTGCTGTTTATTTTATTCTCCACCCCAAAGTCTCTCATCAAACCTAACCCTAACTATATATTGAGACTCAGAAAGATTTTGTGACTTGCCCAAGGTAATAGACTGTTAAGAAAAGGTAAAGGGTAGAACCTGGTAATTTAAGTAACAATGACTGAGTAAGAGAGTATCTGGTATAAGGGAACCACTGCATCAGATATTCTAAGTCAAGTTCCTTGGTTTGTTTGAGAGCTCTTTCATTCCACCCTCCCGACTTTGCCCAGCTTTCCCCCACAATCTGTAACACACAAGTCTCCCTTTGTGCTGCCTTTCCTATGTCCCTTCATTTGTACCGGTCTGATTTATGCTCTGGGCTCAACCTGGAACACTAGGATTTCAAACATAAAACAATCATTGAAAGACTGAGAAATATTTCAAGCAAGAGAGGGAGAGCGAGAGCTAGAGCTTGAATCGAAAGATAAACAGGATTTGGATGGATGAGCGGGGGCAATGGGAGGAAAGACATGAAGGTCCTATCAATTTTCCATCCAAGGTGGGTCCCCAGGCAATCTTTTATGTCTCTCAGTAATTAAATTTTATGTGCTAGGGAAACCACATTAACATTATGAAAGAGAACTGGCGAATGGACCACGCCTTTAATCGCAATGAAACCTTTCAAGACTTAACTTTGCCTTCATTAAGCCATTTTAAAGGTTATAAAGACAGCATAGATTATTGCTGTAGGATATACTGGAGTTTGCCCTTACAATCAATTTCTTGCTAAAATGGACAACAGAGCAGTGCTAATATGAATTGCTGATTTAAAAGTCTTTTTTTTTTTTTTCATACCTTGCTTCATTCGTATCTATCATTCTTATTTTGGACTTTAAATACTACCACTTACATTAATAACTGAGGCTTTTGGTTACATTCCCCACCCCCGCCCTGCCCCGGCCACATTGCATAGCATGCAGGAACTTAGTTCCCCAACCAGGGATCGAACCCATACCCCTGCAGTGGAAGTGTGGAATCTTAACCACTGGACCACCAGGGAAGTCCCCTTGGCTATTATTATTTTTTTTTAATGTAAGGACTTTGGAAAGAATATTTTAAAACATCTACTATTTCTCTTCTTTCAATACAGCTATTAAGTGACTGATTTTAGAGGTCTATAACCTGAGAATAACCCATAATTTGAGAATATCTGGATGTCAGCATTATATTCTGAGGTCTGACTAGTGTACACACGTGCTTGAAATGTTGAGTTGGTTAGATGCCCCCTCCATCCAGAATTGTGGGTGATGGATGAGATGATTTGAAACATCTTACTTTCTTTGCTAACACGTGTCCAGAGCACAAGTGTGTGGCTGTCTGATGGCTACTATTCTTTGCTGATGCTGCTTTGAGGCTCCCAAAGAAGAAAGGAATGCTCAGTGGGGTCTAAAAGAACTAATTATCCTTAATCCAAGTCACTGTTTGACATAGTGGGGCTGCTGACAGATATTTAGTGCAGACATTTGTGGTAGACTTAAAGATGCTCACCTGAGCAAGTGTACTGGCTTCTTGGTTGTGGGATTTTTCAGGGTCCTTAATGTGGTGGCATTCATGCCCCATGGAAAATCCTTTGGTAACCTGAGTTAGGTGATATAGAAGTTTCAGGCTGTGTTCTAGTAAGGATTCAGAGGCTAACTGAATGACTGTGCTTTCAGTAATCTAATCTGTGGGACTGGGTCATGACTGGGCACAGAATCCTTTCTGTTTTCAGTTCAGATACTCTGTAGAGATCTCAGTCCCAACTCTTCACTTGATAACTCAAGGAACTGAGGCCCAGAGAGGTTAAGGAACTTGTTCAAGGTTGTACCAAGTTAGTAGAGGAGCTGATGTAAGTACCACAGTCCTCTGATGCTCAGACCCAGCTCCATGCCCATACTGGGCATGATGGGCCACAGGGCACAGCTGTGAGTTCAGCTAGTGGAGCAGACATTGGTTGCCGCATGAGCAGTGGGGATGGGCTGAATCAGTGTTTAGATTATCTGCATTCCTTCAGTCATGCCTTGGGTGGCATAATTCAGAGGCCTCACTAACTGCTCACTCAGATCCAGAGAGCTCTAGTTTGTCAGTTTCCTCTTAACACACAGAGCCCAGACCTCAGCCCAGTTCTCCAGCTGTGCTTTGGCCAGGGCTGAATGTGCTGGGATTCCTTTCTTCTTGGATTGCTGTTGATAGACTGTTCTTGAATTAATGAAGATCAAGAGCAAGATAATTATTTTTCTAGGATCCATGTAGCACTTTTGGCTCGTATTAAGCTTGTGGTTAACCCTAGCTCTGTTTTATGAGAGTTACTGTCTAGTCAAGTTTTCTCCTAAGCTTACATTAATCAAGAAAGGTTAATTTTTCAAACCTAAACGTAGGTCTTTACATTAACCCTGTTTCATTTCATCTTGGTAGTTTTGACCCAGTACTCTTGACTGTCAGGATTAATTTTGAATCTTGACTCACTTATCCTTTCAGGTCTTTTTTTTTTTTTTTCTAGTAGTACTATAATAATTGCAGATGTAGTATGCAAGTTGCTGATGTCTGTGTTTCAATGCTGAAGAATTTTTACTCCCTACTTTTTGCCAGGTACTGAGCCAGGTGCTTGATACGTATTTTGTTACTTAATCCTAATAGCCATATATGATCTTGACTTCCTCTTCTGTAAAAGGAGAATGACAGTTATCACCTCAAAGCATTTTGGAGAATAAACAAGATAACTTATGTACTTATAGTGCCTCACAGATAGTAAGCACTTGATGAGTATTAGTTGCCTTTATCTCTGTCCCTCTTCTTTCCTCTTCTCTTTGGACAGATAGGGATAAGGACAGAAAACTAAGACATTCCATTAAAGAGTTCATCCCTTGGTGCCACACAACCATCAGCTCCAACTCTAATTTTCACACCACAAACATTGTTTGTTTCTGTGTTACACATTATCCCAACTTAGCAGAGAACCCAGGTAACCAAGGCTCGAATTCCTGACCCACAGAAAAATAGATGTGTGTTGTTTCAAGCTGCTGAGTTTATTGAACTTCACAAAATTGTTCACTGCTGTACCCCCGGTACCTATAATAGAGAGGCTTTTCTTTGTTGAGAGGCTTTGACTGTTGATTCTTTTTCCATACTTTGTTATGGGTTTGTTTAGAATTTGTTTCTTCATGATTCAGTCTTGGTAGACTGTTTTTACATGAATTCCTGTACAGTACAGGAATAATAAATAGAATGTACCCATTTCCTCTAGATTGTCCAATTTATTGGTGTGTAATTGCTCATAGTGGTCTCTCCTGATTCTTTGTATTTCTTCAATATCTGTTGCAGTTCCTCCTCTTACATTTGTATTTCATTTTTTCTTGCTTAGTTCTGCTAAAAGTTTGTCAATTTGTTTATTCTTCAAAGAATGAACTCTTAGTTTTATTTTTCTTATTTATTTCGGTTCTGATCTTTATTATGTAATTTCTTATGCTACCTTTGGGCTTAGTCTATTCTTTTTCTGGTTCCTTGAGATGCATGTTAGGCTGTTTATGTGGATCTTTCTTACTCTATGCATTTATAGCTATTAACTTTTCTCTTAGAATTGCTTTTGCCACATCTCATAAGTTTTAGTATGTTGCATTTCCATTTTCATTTATCTCATTCAGCTCAGCCTGTGGGTACTGGAGAGGTTGGTTGATAGCACCTGTTGGCAGGTGGGCTTGCTGTCAGGATCTTTAGTTGGGCCAGGTCACTGCCTGAGCTCTGCATTTTAGTGAGTGTGCTGCTGGCTGGGCTCCATGGTTGGTAGCACTTTGGCTGAACTTCTTGTTCAAGCGGAGACCCTGGGGTGGGCTCCCTAGTTGGGTGGGGCTGCTATCAGTTTTGCATTCAGGTGGGGCCACTAGCTGGGCTCTGCAGTCACTTCTGATCAGGCAGGGTGGGAGGCTCTATTCAGTATCAGGGTGGTGCTGCTGGCTGGACTCCGCCAAAGGGCAGGGCCCTGGGCTGTGCTCCACCACTGCTCCTGGACCGGTGGGGTCTAGGGGGTCTGGCTTCATGTGGGGTCACAGGCTGTACACAGAAGTTGGGCAGGGCCCCTACTGGGCTTTGCACTCGGGTAGCTGTCCCTCAGGTGGACGGGGCTGGAGAGTGTGCTTCAGGGGTGGGTGTGGCCTCTGTTCAGAGCTCCCTGGTCGGGTGGGTCTGCAGACTGCCAGATCATTGCACAGGGTCACTGGCTGGGCTCCCTGCCTGGACCAGACCACAAGGCTGTTGTTTGACAGGAGGGCAGGGCTGTAGGCTCAGCGCTGCTGGCATGGGCTGTAGGCTCTGAGGCTGCTCAGTCTCCCTGGTTGTGTGGGGCCTTAGCCAGTGTTCACCAGTTGTGCCGGGCTGCTGGCATGATTCTCTGCCTGGATGGATTGTAAGCTGTGCTCCACGCCTTCCAGGCATCAGTAGCCAGGCTTCCTGGAGGGGTGAGATCAGGGCTGTGCTTAGCAGTTGGGCAGAGCTATGAATTTGCTTCCCTGCCCAAGCAGGGCCATAGAATGGGGTCCACACTGGTACTGCCAGTTATCTTGATATCCAAACTGGGCAGAGCTGACGACCAAGCTTCCTGGCCAGGTGGGGCTATTGGCTCAGCTCCGCAGAGAGGCAGACCTCTGGCAGGTATGTCTGTTATGCCCAGAGTCCGAGTCCCCAAAACTGAGAAAATAAGATGTCCACAGCAATTCAGAAGCATGAAGGGGTTTTATTTCTAGCTCGAGCTAGGGCTCCTGCCACATCCAACGCAGTGGAGTGGAGCAAGGAGCCCTGAGCCCAGATTTACAGCAGTATTTATAGGTTTTAGAACAGAGAGTTGGCAAGGGCTGATTGGCTGCAGGAGTTTCTTAGTATTTACTAATTGGCTAATCTTTATTGGCTGCAGGGGTTTCCTGGTATTTACTAATTGGCTATTGGCTGCAGGGGGATGTCTTTTACATCCTAATAAACTCAAACCAGGTTATGGGGAGAAGCTGATTAGACAAGTCCTGGCATCTGCGGGGATGACCTCACTGGGCAATGACTCAGCTTTTCCCGTGAGTCCTACCTTAGTCCCTGAAGCCTATCATGGCATTTGTTAGGTCCCAACACTCCCCCCTGTCCTTTGATCATGGAGAGAAATCCTCCTCTTCATTCTGAGACATTGCCTGATATTGTTGTCTCAGCATCATCACTTGAACTGTACTGATATGTTCTTTTTACACAGGTCCAAGGTCGAAGAATAAATCTGGCCACCAAGTATTGGGGGGATTCCAGTAGTCGAATTGAGTACCTCATGGGTTAGTCCATTACGAAGCATCCAGGTGATCTTAGCAGGTTGATGTGGGTTAGCACCAGCAGTTCCGGAGTGGAGAAGGAGGGCCACCAACAGGAGAGTCAGGGGGATTCGTCTGGGGCCAGCTGGTGGACGAGCTTCATTTTTAAGGGGTTGGTGGGATGCGGCATTGCCTTCTATTCCTTTTGGGCCTTTTCTTGTTCCTCTGGGGTGGCACGACGCACGTGGTTGCAGTGCACCCAGGGTCCAATTCCGTCCACCTTTAGGGCAGTGGGGGTGGTAAGGAGAACAACATAGGGGCCCTTCCATCTTGGCTCTAAGGTTTTTGACTGGTGTCTCTTAACCCAGACCCAATCTCCCAGGCCCGTATCATGGGACGGGATTGTTCCTTTACTCTGGCCCTCATGAACTTCTCGTATCAGTGACCAGATATGTTTATGCACTTTACTTAAAGCCAGCATCTCTTGTTGGAACGTGCGTAGTGAGAGAGATGGTTTAGTTTTTCCCTCAAACACTGAACAAATGGGGGGTGGACTTCCATATACAATTTCAAAGGGAGTCAAACCTAGTTTATAGGGGGTATTGAGTGCCTGAAAAAGTGCAAAGGGAAGGAGGGTTACCCAGTCTCCGCCAGTCTCTATTGCCAGCTTTGTTAAAGTTTCTTTTAGGGTCCGATTCATTCTTTCTACTTGTCCTGAGCTCTGGGGACTGTACTCGAAATGTAGCTTCCATTTGGTCCCCAGGGCTGAGACCAGTCCTTTAACAATTTTGCTCACAAATGCAGGTCCATTATCAGAGCCAATAGATGCCGGCAGCCCAAACCTAGGTATTATCTCTTCTAGGAGCTTCTTAGCCACTATTATTGCTGTCTCCTTTTTGGTGGGCTAAGCTTCTACCCACCCAGAAAATGTATCAACCAAAACTAACAGGTAACGATAGCCATACTTGCCTGGCCTTACCTCTGTAAAATCATCTCTCAATGCTGTCCTGGCCTTTGCCCCCGGTATCTTACACCCGTGTGCTATCCTTTTCCCGGTCTCATCATCTGACAGGCCTTGCAGGTGCGGACTATGTCCTGTACGGTTTTCTTTTGTCGGGGAAACCGCAGCTGCGCTGCTTGTAGAAGCGTCAAAGTCTTTTTCTCTCCCAAATGGGTGGTTGGATGTAAATGGGTACAGAGATGTCTGCCCAGGTCGGCAGGAAGCAACAGGTTGTCATCCTGGTCCCGATACCATCCGTCCTTGCCCGCAGGGCGGTTGTTGTTATCCTGCATCCAGCTTAAATCGGAGGGGGAGTATATGGGGCTTGGGGGGAGAGTCCCCATCCCCGGCGGTGGTAATCCTATAGCCAGCACATGAGCTTGGCAGTATCCAGCGGCCACCTCGCGGGCTGCTGCATCGGCAGCACGGTTGCCTCGGGCCCTGGCATCTTCTCCTTTCTGGTGTCCTGGGACATACTATGGATACCGCCTGGGGCAAGTGGACCGCTGCCAAGAGTCTGCGTATTTCAGGTAGGTTCTTAATCTCTTTTCCCTCTGCCGTCAAGAACCCCCATTCTTTATATATAGGGCCTTGAATATTCACGGTGCCGAATGCATACCAGCTGTCAGTGTAAATGGTGATCTTTTTTCCTTTTGCCCTCTCTAGTGCTTGTATCACAGCTATCAATTCTGCTTTTTGGGCAGATGTTCCAGGGGGCAAAACCTCAGCCCAGACGACCCTCCCAGTGTCATCTACTATGGCTGCCCCCGCTTTTCTCTGCCCATCCTTTATATAACTGCTCCTATCTGTGAACCATATCAGCTCACTGTCCTTTAATGGTATGTCGCTGAGGTCTCTTCGTATGGCGGTTACCTCAGCCAATACTTCAACACAGTCATGGAGAGGCCCATCCTCCTCCGGGATGGGCAAGAGTAGCAGGATTTAGAAAACAAGGTGTCTGAAAGTGTATCCAGGGAGCATCTAACAGCAGGGCTTGGTGATGGGTTAAGCGAGCATTAGAAATCCACTTACCCGGTGGCTGTTTGAGGATCCCCTCTATGGCATGGGGAGTGTAGACCAGGAGGTGCTGTCCATAAGTCAACTTGTCAGCATCATGGACAAGGAGAGCAGTGGCTGCGATGATACAGAGACAGGGCGGTCATCCAGCAGCCACCGGGTCCAGCCGTTTAGAGAGGTGTGCCACAGGCCGCCTCCAAGGTCCCATCGCTGTGTCAGGACTCCCTTTCCCACTCCCTGCTTTTCATCCACAAACAGTTGAAATGGCTTAGCCGGGTCAGGGAGAGCTAGGGCCGGGGCTTCTAGCAATGCCCGCCAGAGTTCCTGAAACGCCCGCCTCATGGGCTCAGTCCAAGTCCAGTTCTTATTTTCTCTACTTCCTTCATATAGAGGCCAGGCCTTTTCAGCAAACCCCAGGATCCATGGCCTGCAGTACCCAACAGTCCCTAAGAACTCCCTCACTTGCCGAGGAGTCATTGGCTCGGGGATCTGTAAAATAGTCTCTTTCATAGCCTGAGTCAACCATCTTTGCCCCTGTTTTATTTTGTACTCCAAGCAAACGACTTCCTGTTTAGCAGTTTGGGCCTTCTTTGCACTCGCCCGGTACCCCAATGTCCCCAAAGTCTGAAGGAGGTCGCCTGTGGCCTCTAGGCATACCTCCTTGGTAGTAGCGGCCAGCATGAGGTCATCCACATATTGCAATAGGACAACGTCGGGGTGGCTAGTCTGGTACTCACAGAGGTCCTCGCCTAGAGCCTCGTTGAACAACGTTGGCGAGTTTTTAAATCCCTGTGGAAGGCGAGTCCAGGTCAGCTGTCCTACAGTTTGACTGTCTTCGTCAGTCCATTCGAATGTGAAGATCTCTTGGCTCTGGGGGGCCAGAGGCAAACTGAAAAAGGCATCTTTTAAGTCCAAGATTGTATATCAGATGTAGTCTGGTGGCAAGCCGCTCAGGAGGGTGTATGGGTTAGGGACAGTGGGATGAATGTCACTCACCCGTTTGTTGACTTCACGAAGATCTTGGATGGGTCTAAAGTTCATTTCCCCGGGCTTTTTCACAGGCAGCAGGGGAGTATTCCATGGGGACCGGCACTTTTTAAGAATCCCTACCTTCAGGAGGCGCTGTATGTGTGGCGTGATTCCTTGCCGGGCCTCCTGACTCACGGGGTACTGCTTTACCTTCACAGGGGTAGCATTTGCTTTTAATTCAACAATGATGGGAGGTCTTTGTTCTGCCAGTCCTACTCCTGCCGTCTCGGCCCAGGCCAGAGGGTATTTTTGGATCCATTGTAGCATAGCCAGGTCCACAGCTGCAGGGGGTTTTGGTGAATACAGTCTGTATTCATCTCTCAGTGCCAGGGATAGAACATGAATTGGTTGTCCAAGCCCGTCTGTGACTGATATCCCTCCAGAGAAAGTGAATTTGCGCATTGACTTTGGACAATAGGTCTCTTCCTAATAAAGGGGCCAGACATTCCGGGATCACCAGAAATGAGTGGGACACCCGTTGGGCTCCCAAGTCCACTTTTCGTTTAGTAGTCCAGTAATATCTTTTTGTCCCGGTGGCTCTCTGGACCAAGCTAGTCTTCTTGGACATCGGCCCGAATTTTTGATTGAGGACCGAGAATTGGGCTCCTGTATCCACCATGAAGCCAACCGGTTTCCCCTCCACATTAATAGTTACCCAGGACTCTGGGAGGGGTGCCGGGCCCTGACCCCCCTAATCACCATCTTCTCCTGCATATAAAATGTTGGTACCCGAGGGAGACTCTTCTTTTCTTACAGTCATTTTTTTCAGGTTTCTCTTGGGGCACTCATTTTTCCAGTGCCCTTGCTCTTTGCAATAGGCGAATTGGTCTCTCTTTAGGGTCGGTCTGACTGGTTTCTCCCTTCCTTTCGGCTGGGTGTCTCGAGTCTTCCAGGAATCAGGTCCCAGTCTCGTCCCCACAAAGAAAATTTGAGCCAGCTCTTTCTGATTTCTTCGGTTTTCCTTAGCTCTAAATTCCTTTTCCTCCCGTCTAATTCGTTCCTCCCTCTCCTCAGGGGTCTCTCTGTTATTAAACACTTTCTCAGCTACCCTCACCAGATCCTGTATTGACTGTTCTCCCAGCCTTTCTATCCTCTGTAACTTCCTCCTGATATTGGGAGCTGCCTGATTAACAAAGGCTAGCAAGACTGCTGCGCGTGACTCATCAACTTGAGGGTCCATGGGCGTATACTGCCTGAAAGCCTCCATTAACCTCTCTAAAAAGGCTGCCGGGCTCTCATTTGGCTCCTGCCTTATCAAATTTACCTTAGACAAATTCGTTGGTTTCCTGGCAGCTGCCGGGAGGCCAGCCATCAGAGTCTTGCTGTACACTCAGAGACGCTCCCTACCTTCAGTGCATTCAAAATCTCAGTTCAGTCACATCAAAGGAAACCCCTCCTCGATTAGGTGGGGCTGCGTGGTGGGTCTTCCATCCATTCCTGGAACATGTTTTCGTGCTTCTGATAGAATTCGCTCCCATTCCTCCGTGGTGAAGAGCACCTACAATGGCTGCTGACAATCATCCCAAGTAGGATTGTGAGTAAACACGATAGAATCTAAGAGATCAATAAGACCTTGGGGTTTTTTGGAAAAAGAAGGGGTTTGAGTTTTCCAGTTGTATAAATCACTTGTAGAAAACAGCCAGTACTGGTATGTTCACTCCCCATCGGGATTTGCTGGCCCCACCTGGACAGGGAATGCCCGAACGGTGGATGAAGGAGCCTCCCGGCTTCCGTCCTCAGACAAGTCTCTGCCCCTTTGAGTCTTTCCGCGAGTTCCTTGGGCCGGCCCCCCTTCCCATGGTGGAGCTGAGGGTTCTGGGTCCCTCCTTTGTTCTACGGATGACACCTGCCATACCTGTGGGGGCAAGGGTGGCTGCATATATGGGGGAGGTGAGATTTCAGTATCTAAGTCAATCAGGCTAGGATATAAAGAGGATTCCTGGAGTATTGGCTTCTTCTGACTCTCCCGATCTTCATGGTCAGTCATTACAGACAAAGGGGTGGAAGAGCTTTGACCCATAATGATGGAGCTCACAATGAACACACAAAAAAACCAAAAATGGTGCTGGCACACAAAGAAAGGCGACAGACAGAAGACAAACAAATATCAGCCAAAACCACAGAACTAGGTCTATCCCGGGTTACTGTTGTCTTGCTTCCCAGTGTTATCTCACCGAAGGGCGTCCACTGCCCACCAGATTCGGAGTCGGGAGAGACATTCCTTCCCAGTCCCTCACAGAACCAGCTGCCTTCCAGTGTGAATGCTGGGCCCTGGTCTTATGCTGGCTGCCAGTTGCCTTCTAGCGTGCTCACTGGGCCTCGGTCTTACACTGGCTAGGACGACTAATTCACCTCTGATTAGGCCTAACAAGAGCCAGCTGCCTTCCAGTGTGTATGCTGGGGCTCGGCCTTACGCTGGACTTAACCAGACTTAACACTGGTGTTCAGATATCTTTCCTCCTAGTGAGGAAACCCCTTCTACCGGGAGAGTGTTATTCTTCCCAGTTAAAGGGATCCCGGACGAGCCCCCAAATGTTATGCCCAGAGTCCAAGTCCCCAAAACTGAGAGAATAAGATGTCCACAGCAATGCAAAAGCATGAAGGGGTTTTATTTCTAGCTCGAGCTAGGGCTCCTGCCACATTCAACACAGTGGAGTGGAGCAAGGAGCCCTGAGCCCAGATTTACAGCAGTATTTATAGGTTTTAGAACAGAGAGTTGGCAAGGGCTGATTGGCTGCAGGAGTTTCCTAGTATTTACTAATTGGCTAATCTTTATTGGCTGCACGGGTTTCCTGGTATTTATTAATTGGCTATCAGCTGCAGGGGGATGTCTTTTACTTCCTGATGAATTCAAACCAGGTTACCGGGAGTATGCTGATTAGACAAGTCCTGGCATCCATGGGGATGACCTCACTGGGCAATGACTCAGCTTTTCCCGTGAGTCCTACCTTAGTCCCTGAAGCCTATCATGGTGTTTGTTAGGTTCCAACATGTCTATTGGGGGCTGCTGCAAGGAAGATCTTAGTCCACTACCATCTGGATGCTGCTTGCTGTAAGCCTCACACCCTTTTCCATCTGTGGTCAAACTCTGCACAATCCCCAGTGAGCCCCGTGAGGTGAGACCCAAGTGGGCCTTCTGGGACACATCCTGCAATGTGAGGGTGCTGGGTGTCCATCTTGGGCTCTCTTTTTCCTCTGGAGGAGCCATAGGCCCATGGGGGCCCTCTCAGGGGGGCTCTGTGCTGGCCTTGGGGAAGGTTCCATGCGTTCCAAGTGAAGGCACTCCTCCTCCCCTTCTAGTGAGAACCTTCTTGGTCTCTGTGCCTCTCCACCAGGCTCTGAGATTTTCCTAGTGGAGTCTTGTCTCTGGAGAGCTGTAAGTTTGTCTTCTGGCGATGGAGACCAAAGCAAGAAATGACCTATGTCACCATCTTGATTCAGGATGATGAAATGTCTACAGAAAGGAGACTGGTTTACCTTGTTTAACCCAGAGTTTCTCAAGCACATCTTACCAGGAAACTCTCTTTTCACAGAAGCCCTTTTAATATCCATACAATCCACTCTGAGAAATGTTGCTAAGATGATTCCCTAATGTAAGACAGAGCTAGAACCTCATAAAGCCCACTCACTTATGTTTTCCCTATAAAAATTTAATGAATAGTTATAAATGATTCATAGAAAATTTATATTAAAAGGAATAGAGCCTTTATAGAAATATTGTGATAATTTCTCATTACATTAAGACTATTTATTTTCATTACCTTAATTTTGTATTATGTCTTTTAATAATGCATTTGAAATTGTATTTCCCTCTAAGGAGAAATATTTAACTGTCACTCACTTATTCAAGGTGTGAAAAGGCCCTGAGCCTTATTCACAGTTCCTGCCTTCTTTTTTTTTTTTAAGCTCCTGCCTTATTCTTGCAACTACCCTCTGCTGCTGGAGTTAAATGTCTTTGCTGCAAATTCTAACGGCAAGAGCAAAAGTTTCTAATCTTATGCTCTGGTAATCTTAGGCTGCCAAAGTTTCTGAATACGTTTCGGATGTCTGAGCCTGAGTTTTCTGTTCACACAGCTGCTGTCTGCTTCTTTTAACTTGGCATTCTTTTGTGAGACAGAGATTATTGAGTGCATGGTGTTTAAGTTGGTAGTGGGCTGGGTCCCTCATGATGGGCTCTTTCAGATAGAAGATGCTTGGGCACCCGATCCCTTGTCATACCTGCAGTGATGTTACTCCTTAATTTAATTTAATACTCACATCACACAATGGGATACTTCTGGTCCACCTGTTCTCTAGTGCTAATGTCAGCTTGGTTTCTAATCTGACCAATGCTTTGTGCAGACTGCTCTTTTTTTTCCTTTCAATCTTTAGACAGATTATAGACAGATTGGGGGGAAGAAAAGAATGTAGAGGTTATTTGTTTGTTTTGAATAAATTCCCAGGAATATAACACTGTGGGCATGGGTCAGTTCTCCATGGGACCTGACCTGCTTCCTGCAGATGCCTCTGGCCCGTTACTCCCATCTCTAGTCGCACCCTGGGGATCCTCTGTTGTTGTTGCAGCAGGGGGTGCCATGGAAACCCACTGGGCGTCCACACATTAACAACTTGGAAATGTTGGGGCATTAATACTGATGGGGTGAACTTTGATCATGGACATTGGGAACGGGTAGAAAATATTTCTTCTCTCTGCTCACAATTCTAAAACATTTACAAAATGTTATTTATTTATTATTTATTTGGCTGTGTTGGGTCTTAGTGGTGGCACAGGGGATCTCCATTGTGTCATGAGAACCTTTCGTGGCAGGCACATACTCTTTCTAGCTATAGCACGTGGGCTCACTCAGTGGTTGCTGCGTGCATGCTTAGTTGCTCCATGGAATGTGGGAATCTCAGTTCCCCATCCAGGAATAGAACCTGTGTCCCCTGCATTACAAGGAAGATTCTTAACCACTGGACCATCAGGGAATTGCTTCTGAAACATATTTTATGTGGCATATCAGACTGTCCTGTAGGACCGAGAAGCCAGTTGTCAATAGTGGAGACCAACTTGATAAAGACTATTTATAATGGCTTCTGCTTCTAGTCTGCTTTGCTGACACTGTCATTCACACCTTTTCCTTGGGATCCTGTATCTCAGCAAAGGGCTCACAGGAGTCTTTCTTCCAGACTCTGATTTCCGGGCCAGTCCATGCTAAGACAAGTGACTTAAGTTATAACTCCATCTGCTGTATTTCACGAAAATATGGGTTAAAAGAATCATCATGTTATGATTCTGAATTTATTTCTGAAATGTTTAAAGAGGTATAAACATAGGATCAAATTTAATGATACATTTAAAGAAGTGGAACAGCCTTAAAACTGTATCCATCAATTCTTCCTTCCTTGTCTCCTTTTTATGACCATTATGAGGAAATGTTTTTAAGACATTTGGTAAAACACACATTCAGAGAGTGACCACAGCCTGTGGATCCTGGCATTAGAATCGTTGGTACCATCACAGACATTCTCTCCCAGAACACTTCTTTTCCTGCCCCACAGCCTATGGGGATGCCGTTTACTAACCTGCATAACTGATAGACAGATATCAACTTGTGGGTTTCCCAGGTGGCTCAGTGGTAAAGAATCCACCTGCCAATGCAGGAAACACGGGCTTGATCTCTAGGTCAGGAAGATTCCCTGGAGAAGGAAATGGTGATCCACTCCAGTATTCTTGCCAGAGCATCTCTTGGACAGAGGAGTGTGGAGGGCTACATTCCATGGGGTTGCAAAGAGTCAGACACAGCTGAGTGACTAAACAACAACATATAATGTGTATTCACCTGTCTGGGAATTTACTTTTTATATCCTACAGAAATAAGAACATAAAAAAAAAACAATAAAATAAGGGTGAAGGAAAAAATGAGGGAAAAAATCATAATGCCACAGAGCTTATGTAATAACCACAAAGGCATGTCAGTTGTATGTGTGCATTATAACTGTATGTGTTTCCTAGTTGCCAAAGAAAAAAGATATATATATATAAAATGAGCAATGATAGTTACTATGCCCATAAAATAAAAATTTACCTTCTTTCCAGGAGAAGCAGAACCTGTACTGTATCAAGATCTAAGGAAAATTTCTCTGGTGTTTCCACAGAAGAGGTGAGTTTTGTATGGCTGATTAATATGCTCCATGACATACCTGCCACACAGGTAAGAAGGAGTTCATAGGACTGTTTCTTTTAGCCTCCTTTGGTGTTGTCTAGGCGGCACTCTGACAGCCTCATTGACTGGGCAGGCCAAGAGCAGCTCATCCCTGGGACCAACTTCAACAAATAGGATTTCTCCCACGTGAACATTTGATGAGAATTGAGTCAGCCTGGATTTTGCTGGGAGTACAGTTGAAGTGTTAGTGGATGCCACATCATTTAAATATGTATACCTTAATATGATAATCACTTAAACTCTCTAGTACTGCTTCAGGTGTTTGGGTGAAAAATGACTGGTTTGGTCACTGGTGAAAGGGGACCACATTGTCTGGACAGCAGAGAGTCCTTTGACACCTCTCATATTCCCTCTTGGGAATCTCCCCTCTACTAACATGCTGATTAACTGGGATTTGAATTTTGTTGCATATTACGCATCTCAGTCTTTGTGATGCATCTGTGGGGGTCTTCACCACTTGAAGTATTTTCTGCCTTTTTTCAGGGGTTGGTAGGTTCCCCCGATGACGTGGAGGTGGTCAGAGGAAGGGAGCTGCCTGGTGCAAGTCTGTGTTCTATGCAGCCTCCAGGAATGGGTGTCATACAGAGAGTATGGCCACATATTTTGCACACCTGCTCTGGAAATTATTTCCATTTTATCAGGAGTGTCACAGGCATTTTCCACAATGTCTGTTTGAAGGGAGGTGATGTCAGCACCACTTTACAGATAAGAACTTGACAGATACTCATATTGGAGAAGAATTCTGAAGTCAAAGCTTCTCATTTGAGGAACATACATTAAATTTTTTTTTTTCCAAGGTAGTCTTTTTCTTGAGCTGTGTCTGTGATTGGAAACTGTTTAAAACTAACTCGAATTTTCTGTAAAGTTTTTCTTGACCTTTATTTTTAAAAAATTAAAATTTTTGGCCATACTGTGTCTCACTGCTGCTCAGGCTGCTCTCTAGCTGCGCTGCTAGGGCTTCGCATCACACTGGCTTCTCGTATTTCGAAGCACAGTTTCGAGGGTGTGTGGGCTTCAGTGGTTGCGGCTCCCGGGCTCTAGAGCACAGGCTCAGTAGTTGTGGTGCGTGGGCTCAGTTGCTCTGCAGCATGTGGGTTCCCCTGGATCAAGGATTGAGCCCCTGTCTCTTGCATTGGCAGGTGGGTTCTTTACCACTGAGCCACTGGGGAAGCCCTCCTGACCTCTTTTGATTGAGTAAAAATTTTTATTCCTTCTGGCTTCAGTGGAGCTCTATATAAACGTTTGTTTTGGCATGTTTTATTTTATAGTTAATTGCTGTTGTGATTCTTAAGTTTGGGGTCAGTCCTTTATCATCTCTGTAAGCCTGTTGCATTTCGTGATATTTGAACATAGACCCTAAAGAGTGCTTTAATATGACCTGCCTCTACTGATCCGTTTCTGGTGAGTTATCATTATATGCACAAGATCCCATTGTAGAGACCAATAGTTATTTTTATGATAGGCAATGGGAACTGTTTTGACCTTCTTAACCTTCTAGGAAAGTGAGAAATTTCACTGCTCACATGAGAATGCTAATGAAGTCATATGTTTGCAATGGGAAAGATAGGCAATTCCACATTGCCATTCCCTCTCCTGACTGATACCTTAAAAGCAGATACTCAGCTCAGTTCAGTTCAGTTCAGTCGCTCAGTTGTGTCCGACTTTGCGACCCCATGAATCGCAGCACACCAGGCCTCCCTGTCCATCACCATCTCCCAGAGTTCATTCAAACTCAAACTCAAACTCACGTCCATCTAGTCGGTGATGCCATCCAGCCATCTCATCCTCTGTCGTCCCCTCTTCCTTCTGCCCCCAATCCCTCCCAGCATCAGAGTCTTTTCCAATAAGTCAACTCTTCGCATGAGGTGGCCAATGTACTGGAGCAGATACTAATAAAATGCAAACACCATTTTAAATAAAATTACATTATTGTGTTGTGACCCAATTGCCTGTGTGTTGACAGTGGAAACTCATAAGGAGCTATAGTGTCTGCAAAGTAGCCCCTGTGCAGACAAGCAGTATTCCAGCTATCAGCTGGCCTTTGTCAAACAGTAAAGGTGATGTCTATTGAAGACTAAAGCCATTTATCCCATCTTTGATCTGGAGGAGCTAGTCCATCTCCTGGCTCCCCTACCTACTGAATAGGATAATATAGGGCTCTAAGTACCTGGGAGTTAATGGTAGGCTTAGTAGAGAAGAATGGTTGTGATCTTTCAGGTTGAGAAATTTGGGTGGATTAAGTGGCTAGTCATTGTTAGAAAAGGTAAGATTGAAGGGAGAAAAGCAGTTTCAGTAAAGGAAGATGGAAAAAGGCCATTGAACCTTGACTGAACCAACTCTTAGCCTGTTAGCTTGAGGGCTGAAAACTGCTGGAAAAAATCTAAGAGATTCTCATAAACAGGGGCATGTGTTACTCCCCTTTGTATCCCTGAGATTAAACAGAGATTATCAAGCAGATGGTAGACACTGTGAAAGGCATAGGAAATGGCACAGTGGAAAGCCATGGGCTTTGGGATCAAACAGATTCATTTGCAGATTTTGATTCTACCACTTTTCACCTTTGTGTCCTTGGGAAAACTACGTAACCTATCTGGTCTTCAGTTACTTTGTATATAGAAATGGAGACAGTACATGTTGCATAGGTTTTTGTGAAGATTGAGTGAGGTCTTGTCAGAATGTGCCAACATAGAGAAATTGCCCAAGAAATAATAGCGTATTTGATGAGTAAATTTTTGATGACTAAATAGAGATCAATGTCTCTTTTTCCTTATATGAAATACGTTCTTTTATAATTTTTTTTGTGAAGGATAAAATGATAATAAAAATTTCTACACAGGATCTAGGATAGCTGAAGCAAAACTACAAAAAATACTGTGGGAGGAATCACTCTATCTGATTTTAACACATATTAAATATCTACTGTAGAATCCAGAGTTAGACCCATACAAATATGCCCAAGTAATTTTTAATTGTTTTTTGAATGTTTAAATTGTGGTAAAAAACATAAAATTTATCATCTTAACCATTTTTAAGTGAACAGTCAGTAATGTTAAGCATATTCATATTGTGCAAAGATCTTCAAAACTTTTCCTCCCCAACTGATTATTGACAAAAGTGCAAAAATAATTCGATAGAGGAAAGTTAATTGTTTCAGTGAATTATATTGGAGCAGTTGAACATTCATAGGCAGAAAACTGAACTCAACCTTACACTTTATACAAATACTAATTAACAATGGATCATGGGCTTAAATGTAAAATGTTAAATTATAAAAGTTTCAGTTAAAAGAAAAAAGACTGGGTGAGGATTTCATAGATTTGGCTCCAAAAGCATGATCCATAAAAGGAAAAATGGATAAATTGACTTCATAAGAACTAAAGACTTTGCGAAGGACCTCCTGATGAGGACAAAGAGCTGGAGGCTAAGAGAAAATATCTGCAAATCAGATATGTCACATAAGACTAGTGTCGAAGAAACGTAAAGACTGTTAAAGGTCAATAGTGAAAAAACACAATCCAATAGAAATGGGCAAAAGACATGAACAGACATCTCACTGAAGAGTCTATACACACAGCAAATAAACACGAGGAATATGTTTGGCATCAGCAGCCTTAGGAAATGCAAATTAAAGCCACAAAAAGATATTTCTACACACTTATCAGCATGGCAAAATAAAGCAACTTAGCATGCACACATTTTGGCAGGGGCTTAAAAATAAAAAAGCAAATGGGTTTCAGAGATACAGTGTTTGAGAAGACTAAGGACATTGCAGTCTAGTTGGGAAGAAATCTACAGCTTCCAGGGCAGCATTGGCCAATAGTTTTCCTTGAAGCTGAATATGTTCTGTATCTGTGCTGCCCAGTCTCATGGTCACAGTTCACCTGCAGGTAGTGAACACTTGATATGCAGATCATGTGACTGAATTTTACATTTTATCTAATTTTGAGGAATTAAAAAAAAAATCATTTGGCTGCACCCCACAGCATGTGGGATCTTAGTTCCCCAGCTCAGGATCCAATTCACACCCCTTTCACTGGAAGCATGGAGTCTGACCACTGGATCACCAGGGAAGCTGCTGAGTAATTAGAATTTAATTTACATAGTGCATGTGGCTAGTGCTGCTGTACTGGACAGTGTGGAGAAGGGGTGCGTTCAGGAAGTAGGAGGAAACATTTCGAGCATAGGCAGCTCAAGGAGGTCAACCCGAACCATGTGTTCTTACTGAAACATGGCAAGTTTAGATCAGCTCAAAGTTTTTGGTTGGAATCTTGGAAGTCACTGAGTTAGATGGCTTCAAAGAAAAACTTGGAATTGTTATGGAGAGGTGGACTCAAAAGACATTACTTTCCCCACTACTTAGGGCAGTAACTTTACACTGGGGTTGTGCATAATGGTGACCCACGGAGGAGAACTGAAAGAGATAATATGAATACAAAATTGTATGTAGCAGTATTGACCAGAATGGAATACCATGTAACTTTGCATCCCCCAGTTGGTACATCACACATGCCTTGAGATCCTTTAGTCCTACAGGGGTAATCAGTAATGCACGGAAGGATATCTGCTCTGCTGGTAACCGAAGCTGAATGTCAAGTGGCTCTTGCCCTAACCATGGGATGCTGAACCCTTTCTGGGTCTTGATAAGAGGGTCAGACTAATGATTTTAAGATTCTTTCTAATTCTCAGGTTTTACTTATTTTTTATTTTTGTTTATTTAGCAGGCACACTTTAATCCATCAAATGTGACAATAATCTATGTTTTTTAGATGCAAAGACTCTCCTCCCCAGTCCTCGTGTGTGTGCTAAGTTGCTTCAGTCGTGTCCGACTCTTTGCAACCCCATGGACTGTAGCCCTCCATGAGATTCTCCGGGCAAGAATACTGGAGTGGGTTGCCATGCCCTCCTCCAGGGGGTCTTCCCCACCTAGGGATCGAACCTGTGTCTCTTACGTCTCCTGCATTGGCAGGTGGGTTCTTTACTGCCACCTGGGAAGCCCCCTCCCCAGCATACCCCATCTCAAAATGGTGAAAGTAGAGTGCTGAACTGTTATTCAGAGAGTCATAAGGGAGATCCCATTTGGGGTCTGATCTGAATTGGGATACCATGAATGCAGTATTTATTTTTTTGGGGGTGCATGCAGTATATCTTGCATGATCTCAGTTCCCTGACCCAGGGATTGAACCCAGCCCACAGCAGTGAAAGTCATGAATCTTAACCACTAAGACCACTGCTGCTGCTAAGTCGCTTCAGTCGTGTCCGACTCTGTGTGACCCCATAGATGGCAGCCCACTAGGCTCTTCTGTCCCTGGGATTCTCCAGGCAAGAACACTGGAGTGGGTTGCCATTTCCTTCTCCAATGCATGAAAGTGAAAAGTGAAAGTAAAGTCACTCAGTTGTGCCCAACTCTCAGCGACCCCATAGACTGCAGCCTACCAGGCTCCTCCGTCCATGGGATTTTCCAGGCAAGAACACTGGAGTGGGGTGCCATTGCCTTCTCCAACTAGACCACTAGGGAGCTCCCAATATTTGATATTTAAAAGAATAAGAAAAACCAGACTTTATCCAAGAATGATCTATTGCAGAAGATGAATTTTCCCTCGAGTGCCTTTGAGGGTCATGGCTTCATCAAGACGTGTTAAGCTTAATAAATAGTTGGCATCTATGGGGGTACTTTCAGGTTTCTTAGGGTAAGAAACTCTGCTCCTGCTGGTAACCTGAATCTGAATGTCAAGTAACTCTCACCCTAACCATGGCATGCCTTCACAGTAGCTCCAAAAGTGCTCTCAGTGTCCCTGTGACTCAAAAGAACCAGGAGACAATTTCTGCTGGCTTCTGGGGTGACACTTCAGGGATTCGGTTTGCAAAGGAGAATGCTTTCAAAAGAGATCGTGTACGTTAGGTCTCTTTTTCCCGGGGACCCAGAGCACTTAATTGTCAGTTTCCTGTGAAGGGCACATGGGGGAACTGAGGCTTTTCTTCTCATGATGCACGGAGGTCCCTAACTCGCAGACTGACTGGTCCAACCTCCCTCTGTTCTCTCTGCTAATTAGACTTCCTCCTTTGGGTTAGCGGTCTGGGCATTTAACGGATGAAATGGTGAGCAGCTGGAGAAGGCTGAACTCTTTGATGGAATTAAGTCCCAGAGATCCCCAAGGAGAGGTTTGGTGAAGGAGCCCTTGGTTGTTAGTCAGGAGGTAGGCAGACTGCAGCTGGAAATTTTCACAGCTAAAAATCTTTACTCAATGGGAGGCTGTAAGCACAGCCTGTCCTAGATAAACACAGAGCAGGGAGCAAGCTGATCTCCCCTGCACTGCTTGGTCTATGTGTTTACCTTGAGCTGGCTGGGTGAGTTTGGCTTGTTCAAGAGCTGAGAGCACGGACAATTGAGGGTCTCGGAACAGTTGACTTTGTGTGTATTTAATATCATGTATAATTTCATCTAGAATTTGGGATTTTATTTTAGATTCTCAAGACAATTCATAGAGTCAATATAACATGGTAGATCAAACTTTTTACCCAGTTTAAATGTTCCCCTCATGAAAATGGGTACTTTCAGTAAAGGGAGTTGACTACGAAGATTAGCAAAGGACACCTGGGACTTGATTTTATGTTTCTAGCTTTTTTTTTTTTCCTTCTTCTTTTTCTCTGAGTTAAAGGGAACCTAAACTGATGTCCTAGTCAGCTGAGACAGCTACTGCTTTGTCATTTTCTGTCTTGGACTTTGACATTCTCTTTCTTTTGGCTCTAAGTGTGTGTGTATTTGTGTGTGTGAATGTTTTTGTGGGAGACAGAATCTGAGAGGAAGTCTCTCTGAGAGTTCACCGGTTTGTATCTTTTGATCTATTAATTTCTTCGGGCTAGTTTCTTTCTTGGCCAGTGTATTACCCCCGTTCAGTACTTAATCATTACACCATGTGGGGACTAAAGCAATGTAATGAAGGGGTCCAGCTGATTTAATGGTGTAGAAACCTTTTTCAGATTTGACTTGCTTCCTTGGTGGCTCAGACGATAAAGAATCTGCCTATAGTGCAGGAGACCTGAGTTTGATCCCTGGGTCAGGAATATCCCCTGGAGAAGGGCATGGCAACCCACTCCAGTATTCTTGCCTGGAGAATCCCATGGACAGAGGAGACTGGCGGCTACAGTCCATGGGGTTGCAAAGAGTCAGACACGACTGAACAACCGAAACTTTCATGAAGCCACTTTAGAGATTATGAACTAAATGTAGATTATTGCTTTGAGATACCCTCTACTCGGGTCCTAACAATGAATTTTTATGCTAAAAACATCAGCAGTGAGGAACCATTATGAACTGCAAGGAGATCCAACCAGTTCATTCTAAAGGAGATCAGCCCTGGGTGTTCTTTGGAAGGAATGATGCTAAAGCTGAAACTCCAGTACTTTGGCCACCTCATGCGAAGAATTGACTCATTGGAAAAGACTCTGATGCTGGGAGGGATTGGGGGCAGGAGGAAGAGGGGACGACAGAGGATGAGATGGCTGGATGGCATCACCAACTCGATGGATGTGAGTCTGAGTGAACTCCGGGAGATGGTGATGGACAGGGAGGCCTGGTGTGCTGTGATTCATGGGGTCACAAAGAGTCGGACACGACTGAGCGACTGAACTGAACTGAACTGAACACGTTTTCCACTGATTATTTTTTTATGTTACCATCATGCATTCTTCATTGTGTGATTGGAATAAATCTGTGAATGTAGGGACCCCTTATCCAGCTCAAGTCATTAATTCTTATTACTGTGGACCTTCTTCATTAATTACCTATTTAAGAAGTGAATTTTCTCATGTCCATTTATAATCTTACAGAGAACTGTAGAAGAAGTTTCAGGAAAATTTGTTCAGTTGTTTGGGAGCTTTCCAAATGCAAAAGCAAAAAAGTATTTGTCAGCCATTCAAAAAATTATTCAAATCATCTGTTGTACTCAGAAACCTTGAAAATAGATCAATTTACATATGACATTTATTATAGCTATTTATAGTTTGATTTACAAAATATGCTCAGCATGCAAACTTGCTAGATGCATACTAAAAGAATGAATGCTTGAAGGAATTTTTAGCTAAAGTTTAACTGAGCTCCTGCTCAGCCAGGCTTGGTGGAAATGTGTGTTCTTGACTTGCATGTTTTGTCTCAAAAAAAGATAATGAATATGCCTTTACTAAAAGAAAGTATTATATATTGTAGGATTTAAATGGGTTTTTTTTTACCTTGCATTCTATTGCTTCTCTCATTAAATTCTAGAGTAAGTAATGCCATGTACTGCAGAAAATACAAAGGAAATGTAAGACATGATCTCTTCTTTTGGAATCCTGCAGTTCAGTTAGGGAGATATGGCTAGCGTGTATGACACTATCATTGCTGTCAGCAAGACAGTGTACAATAAGATGGAACATTGCGAGCTATGGATTGAAATTACCAGAGACCTTCAGAGAAGGGGGGGAAGAATATGGGTTGAAATGATCAGAGAGAAAGAATTAGTGTACCAGTTGGGCCAACTTGGACAACTTAAGATTGATTCAAGCTTCCTAGATTCATCTGAGTCTTCAAAAAATAAAATCCATTCCATTTTCTCTTGGTTGAATGAATCCCTTCCTGGAACTCTTTCAAGGTGTGTGTTAGTCCTTCTTTATTGAATCCTCTGTCTCTTAACCTTGCCTAGTATTTTCATCTCTTTCTGTCTCTTTGAGATTCGTGTTGAGCAATTTCCTCAGATCGATCTTGGCACTAGTCCTCTTTTCCTGTGTTGACTCTGCTCTTTAATGCATTTGCTGAATTTTATAATTTCAGTCTCTCTTTCTATATATATACATATAAGTATGTATATATATATATATGTATATATATAAAGTTCCTAGAAATATTACTTTCTTAATTTGATGCCTTCTCTCTGAGCTTTTGCTTTGCTGATTTTAATTTTTGAACAATATTCTGTTCTTACACTTTTCCCATATCTTCTTTTATGTTCTTAATCATTTGAAACATAGTTGTTTTTTAGCTTATTCAGATTATCTGTATTTATAGATTGAGGATCTAATCCTGCATTTTATTGTGATAGTGCATAGATTTGTAGTGGATTTATGAAATATTGCTCGTGTTTGAGCAATATTTCGTAAATCCACTATGAATCTAAATATTGCTTGTGTGTTTGGAGAAGGCAATGGCAACCCACTCCTGTACTCTTGTCTGGAAAATCCCATGGACAGAGGAGCCTGGTAGGCTGCAGTCCATGGGGTCACTGAGTCGGACATGACTGAGTGACTTCACTTTCAATTTTCACTTTCATGCATTGGAGAAGGAAATGGCAACCCACTCCAGTGTTCTTGCCTGGAAAATCCCAGGGACGACAGAGCCTGGTGGGCTGCCGTCTATGGGGTCGCACAGAGTTGGACATGACTGAAGCGACTTAGCAGCAGCAGCAGCTCATGTGTTTATAATTATTGAGCTCCAAGTTAATCTTCACTGGTACTTTATCTGTGGGCTATGTGGCCAGGATTGAGAACATAGCCTTTCAGAGTTGGTTTGCATTAGCATTCCAGGGGCTTAACAACCTGAGACAAATTTTTATGTTGATATCTTGGATTGAGGGTTAGCACGTCTTGTACTAGTATAAACTCAAACCAAAAAATTTGGGTGTTTCCCGGATTCAGATATATGCATTCTTAGGAGAGAATATTTTTTCCACTGAAGATTAGGCTTGAAATAGACCACTTATTTTTTGATCTACATGCCTCTGGTTAGTTTGTTTTTTCCTTAATCCACTTTTTATGAAAGTGAGTCTTTAAAAGGTCCCAGCTTAAATCAGAAGACTGAATTCTAATTCCAACACAGACAAAAAAATTAACACCCTTAGAGTAACCCCAAACAATAATGTCCCCTTCCTTCTTTTGTACCTTGCCACGTGATACCAATTGGAAGGCTTACGTCTCTGGTTTTTAGCTGCTTCTTATTTCTGGCATTTGAGAATTTTAATTTCTTGCAAATTCACCTATACTTTTAAAGAATGCTTGCTGTATTTTATCCAGCATCTTTAGGTTATACTATAGAAGAAGAATTTTTAGGATTCTCTTCCCCGCTTTTGTCAGAACTGGAGGTCCTTTTAATTGTTCAGTCGTGTCCAGCTCTTTGTGACCCCGTGGACTGTTGTTTGCTGGGCTTCTCTGGCTATGGAATTCTCCAGGGAAGAATACTAGAGAGGGTAGCCATTTCCTTCTCCAGGGGATCTTCCTGACCCAGGGATTGAACCTGGGTCTCCTGCATTGCAAGCAGATTCTTTACGGTCTGAGTCACATATTCCAAACCTTCTTATCCTCGTGAGCTTCATGACTGCAATTACCCTTTTGCTTGCCAAAGTTATCAATCAGTCTCTCTTTTGGGGGCAGCTTCTTGTCTGCCTAAAATAAGCATAGATTTCCATTTTGAAAAGGTTTCCACTTGATGGATATTTCTGTCTTTCTTGAGCTTTGTTCTAAGATGGAGTTAAAATACTCAGAAACAGTTTGATCCTTTCCAATATTGGCTTTATTCCTCATGCTGTGGGCTTCCCTGATGATTCAGATGGTAAAGAATCTGCCTGCAATGCAGGAGACCTGGGTTTGATCCCTGGGTTGGGCAGATCCTCTGGAGAAGGGAAAGGCTACCCACTCTAGGATTTTTACCTGGAGAATCCCATGGACAGAGGAGCCTGGAGGGCTATAGTCCATGGGATTGCAAAGAGTCAGAGACGACTGAGCACCTAACACTGTCCCTTTTCACTTCCTGATGTCATACAATATATCCAGGATTTGTAGAGTATTCATATGGGTTGTAAAGTGCTGGGTCCAAAATCTCAAATCTGAGACAAAATAGTGGAAAAAAAGGACGCAGCTTTGAGAATTTAATGACTCTGGAAGTTTAGATGTACTTTTTCTTAAGTTCTGAATGTTCAGTATCTCTGAGCATTTGGATAGAATTGTATTGCCTCCCTCATTGGAATGAAGTCTCTTTATTATCTGAGTTCCTATCCTGTTTATTCAGACTGATTTTCTACAAGGGAGACATGGCCACACATGTTTTTGTTATGGCTACTGTCATTGCTTCCTTAGGACAGTGGCCAGAGAGATGAAGTAACTGAGTTGACTGAGCTGGAGCCAGTGACATGTCCATTCAATCCATGTTCTTCTGTTCATTCTGCCTGTCATTGACTCAACAAAGAGCTACTGAACCCCTGCCATGGGCCAGGAATTGTATTAGCAGTGGGAACGTAAAGATGAATAAGATATGAACCATGGGACACCTGAAAGGTAGCTGGGACTCTGCATACTGGAGTCCCAGAATGGGGTCACTGGCCAACCCAGTACTCAGACTCTGTTGAAGAGCGGTGTTCTGTGCTGGAATTCGGGTCAGAGAGAATCTTCACCAAGTAGATTAGCATTCTCAGGGAAACTGTGGAAGCCAGAAGCAATTGCAGGACGTCCCTGGTGGTCCAATGACTATGACTGCATGCTTCCAGTACAGGAAGCCTGGGTTCAATGCCTACTTGGGGAACTAGGTATGTGGGGACTAGGATCCCATATGTCACATGGTTTTGGTTTTAATCAGGGCAATATGATGCATGGATCTGTTTTGAAACTCAGAAAATGAGTGCAAGCCCTGAGTTTTTATTTAGAAACTTCATGGCTGCAGGGAAGTTATTGATCCTTTATCCCTTCATCCACAAAATGGAAGTACTAATACATGGGTAAGGATTGCTATAAGAATTAAATGAGTGTTCTTATAAAGTATCTAGCATGATGTGTAATATATAATGTAAATTCAATAGATGTTTGGTCCATTTCTTTCTACACATCCAAAAACAAGACAAAACCAAACAAACCAAGCATTGAGGCATGAAAAACAGCCATGAATCCTCCATACCATCTCACAGTATCCACACAAGTAATTATATGGATGAAATCAACTCTTCCTCGGCTAGGATTGCTGCCCAGTCGTGTGGCTATTAGCAGAAATAAGGTACCTGCCATTGTTTCCACTGTAAAAGACATCTTGATTGTGGTGCCCTGTGAGTTTTCTGATTAAATAAGTCCAAATTATCATGTTCGTTAAAATGCTTCTCTATTATCATGGGTAGAAGATGTAGGGAAGTAGATTTGAATCAAATATAACATAGCAGAGGTTTTCTAATTATGACTGTTTTCTGAAAGTACGACACAATGAACTAAGTTCAGAGTCCTGGTTGTGTTCAAGAAGTTGGGACCCCATTTGTCCAAAATGGAACAGAGAGTTCATCCAAATTATGTTCCAACTGTGATGTTTCTCAGATGGATGATTTGGCATTTATTAGATCCAAAGGAGGGAAGTCTAGCTATCTTTTGAAAAGGTCTTTCTGTTAAGTGAAAAGTATTCAAGGGAGCCAATTTTCAGCCAATGGGTAATGCTTTTGGAATGCTTATGAAGACTCTAGGCTGTCGTCTTTGACATGTGTGAACTTGGTGAGAAAAAACATTTCTTCAAGTGTTTTATAAAATTTCTGATGTTTCAATAACTTAACCATGGGTAAACATTTTTTATTTCGCCCCTGATTTATTTCACTTTTGGGTTCACCCAGAAGGCAGGGAATGAGATGTTTTGGTTCTCCAGAAAATATCTACAGTATAAAGAATCAGGAGAGAATAGTGGAAAGAGAATTGGAATTGGGAGCTTTAAAATTATGTCCTGGCTCAATCTTTGGTAAGTCACTTAATATGATACCTCACCTGTAAGTATTATGTTGTTTAGTCACTAAGTTGTGTCTGACTCTTTTGTGATCCCAGGGACTGTAGCCCACCAGGCTCCTCTGTCCATGGGATTCTCCAGACAAGAATACTGGAGGGGGTTGTCATTTCCTTCTCCAGGGATCTTCCCAACCCAGGAGTTGAAACCGAGTCTCCTGCATTGGTAGGTGGGTTCTTTACCACTGAGTCACCAGGGAAGCCCCTATATTACCTACTTGGAAATAACAATGAAAATTGCCCTTCTGTCTTACCCAACAGGATCATTGTGGGATCAGAGTTCTGAGAATCATGGTTTCCTGCCTTCCCCCAGCAGCATCAGTGTTTCCAGAAGAGTCTGGAAAATGGGTGAGACCTTGTGCTTGTACCACTGCAGCCACAGATATTCACGATGAGACATTGGCACCCCCAAGGGGCCTCACTCAAGTTTCCTGTCCTGCGTATTTCTCAAGAGTAGATGGTAAAGCCTCATGAGAAGGAACTGGTGAGGGGGGCAGATTCTGCTTGTGCATGGGGTTCCCAGGGATTCCACACTCCTTCATTAACCCTCATTTGCCTTTTACAAATTTGTTAAAATTTTAGCCATTTTCTTTTTATCCACTTGTAGCTGCCACTTCTTTTCGGGCTCTGCCAAGAGGAAGTTGGAGAGTTGGACACTATGACTGAGCGACTTCACTTTCACACCTAAAATTAAACCAGTGTTGTAAATCAACTATGTGTCCATGCTAAGTCGCTTCAGTTGTGTCTGAGTCTCTGTGACCCCATGGACTGAAGCCCACCAGGCTCCTCTGTCCATGGGGTTCTCCAGGCAAAAATACTGGAGGGGTTTGCCATGCCTTCCTCCAGGGGATCTTCTGGACCCAGGGATTGAGCCTGAGTTTCCTGTGTCTCCTGCATTACAGGCGGATTCTTTACTGTTGAGCCACCAGGGTAGCCCATACTAAAATAAAAAACAAAACTATGATATTAAAAAGATCACCAACCACAGATCACCATAACAAATTTAATAATAAAGTAAATAAAGTTTGACATATTGTGAGAATTACCAAAATGTGACACAGAGACAGAATGTGAGCAAACACCGCTGGAAAAGAGCAGCAATGGACGTCTCAATGCAGGGTTGCCACAAACTTTCAATCTATAAAATCCACTCAATAGAGGCAAATGCAGTACAACGAGGTCTGCCTGTATACGAAAAAAAAGTGGTAATACAGCACCTATACGTGAAAACACAGGTGATAGTACAGCACCTAGACACGAAAACACAAGATTATAATATAGCACCTGTACACAGACACTAGTGATAATACCAACCCCAGGGCTGGTAATTGCCAAGCACTGTTACCACTTTGTTATGTGTTGAATTATGTCCCTCAAAAAGATCTGTCGAAGTTTTAATCTTCGATTCCTAGGGATGTGGTCGTTATTTGGAAAGACAATCTGTGAGTGTAACCAAGTCAAGAGGAGGTTGCAAAGGCAGACCGTCCTCCCATATGACTGGCATTCTTATAAGAAAGGAGAAGAAACGCAGACAAACACCTGGAGAACACCACGTGATGGCAGGTGGAGAGAACACAGCGATAGCTCTACAAACCAAGGCACACCAAGGGCGGCCAGCAAACCCCGGAAGCCAGGCAGGGGCCAGGAAGGGGCCATTCCTTGGGCACTGAGATCATGGGCCTGCCAACACCTTCATTTCAAACGTACAGTCCCTGGACAAATTTCTGTTATTTTATACCACTCAATGTATGGTAATGATTTTAATGTTTATTTGTACTTATTTATTTTTATCTTGGCTCCACTGGGTCTTCGTTGCGGCATGTGGGCTCTGTTAATAGTTCCCCGACCAGGGATCGAACCCAGGCCCCCTGCATAGGGAGCGCGGAGTCTTAGCCACTGGGCCCTCAGGGAAGTCCCAGCATATGGTAATTTGTTATGTTCCGTCCTTCTCCCGCTGGGAAGCTTTTTGCCTAAACTCAGCTGGAAGCGGAGGGCAAGGTTGCTGGTTGAGGGAGTTGGTACCTGTTAGCCTCCTGGGGCAGAGAGCAGACTGACTCCAAAACTTGGGGAGGATGAGCAGCCTGGTCAGTCCAGCCAGGCTTTGTATCACAGTGTAACTTTATAAATCTGTTTCTCCTAGGTGGGGGTGGGTCACCAAAAAGACCACAGAGTTAGTGAATCTGCGGTTTTGTCCCAGCTTTGTGCTGACTCACTGTGACCTCTAACACTTCGCTTAACCTTTCTGACCCGCTTCTTTCCTCATCTGTAGTCAGTGGTGAGACTGGATGACCTCCATGGTTTCTTCCTGGCCTCGTGTTGTGTGTACAGGGATGAGTAATCTTACATCAGGCAAAAGAGGTCTAAAATAAATTTTCTGAGGTCTGTAACTTGAAGCTTTTATGATTTTGAGCCAGGTTCAGAGAAGACAACTATCAGTGTTGCTGACAATCATTGTACCTTTTCTAGACTTGCCTTTTACAAGTTAAAAAATATATTTTCATGTCTACAATCTCTCTCTAAATTTCTTTCTTTTCCACCATTTTTATTTGATGTGCATCATTTTAAAGTCTTTATTGAATTTTTTACAGTGTTGCTTCTGTTTTGTGATTTTTGGCTGCAAGCCATGTGGGGTCTTAGTTCCCTGACCAAGGATTGAACCAGCACCACCTGCATCGGAAGGCAAAGTCTTATCCACTGGACTTGCCAGAGAAGTCCCTACAATCTCTTTTTAATGTAACAGTTCTGTGAAAATTTTGTCACTTAGGGGTTAAAATTATTTGTGTGTGTGTTTTTTTTCTTACAGTCCAAGTGGTCCATCTAAGAGAAAATTTGAGTTTCTGATTAATGCCATTTGCTTTTGTCAAGGAACTCGCCACTTTATCACTTTTTAGATCATCTTTTCAGTTACTCTTTCAGCATAGAGTGGACAAGAAAGAAAGAGTATGAGTGTTAAGAAGCCAAAGGTTATCTTATTGTTTTTTTTTGCTTGTTTGTTTGTTTTTGAGGAGGGTTCCTCTAAGTCAATGGTGAATATACTGTAAAGTGTTCTTCCACATGGGCTGTAGAATACCTAATGTGGTGATGCCCCTGGGGGCTCTGTTGTTGATCCAGATGCTAGCATTGGCTTTGAGCAAAGGCCAAGGCCAATGATCCAATAATGTTACACATCACAGACAAAGTCAATGGAATCAGAGTTATATTTCCTGGTGTCTGCAAGGTGAGCCTTTCCACTTTGCGTGCTGCCTCACTCAATTCATAGCTCATTCCTCAAATTTTCTCATCACATGAATCCACTGTTACCATTTTTCTTCTGCTTTCAAAATACTCTTGGGTAACAGTTCTTCAGAAATGACCTTCTGATGTCAACCCGTTTCTCACAGCAGAAATCAGGAGGACTTACAATACGGTGACATGGGGAAGGATATACCTATTTAGGGACCAGAAAACCCAACCAAAGTTAGTATAGACACATACCCATGAGATCATATGACTGTGTTCCTTTTCTCTTTTTTTTTTGCATGTATATAACAGGACAGTAATATGTGGATGCAAATCAGGGGTCTACAACCCCCTGTTAGAAACGGGGGGCGCATAGCAGGAGGTGAACAGTGGGTGAGAGAGTGAAGCTCCAGCTGTATTTACAGCCACTCCCTGTCGCTCGCATCCCCTTGGTCCATAGAAAAATTGGCTTCCATGAAACCGTTCCTGGTGCCAGAAAGGTCGGGGACCACTGAATAAACGTGGCAGTATCTCATCTGACGTGGAAGAGCCAGTTGCAGACTAGCTAAGTGTGAGTCAGTGACGGTACAGGGGGCATTGAGGTAGAGGGAGGCTCGCGATGTAGAGGCCCCAGCTGGCAGCCCACTGGACAGATTTCTGTGTCTGCCTCCATGAAGTGTGTTTGCAAAGTTAGGAGAAGGAAGGAATCCTAAGTAACCCCAGGGGTCTTTGGGTAGAACTGCGTTCTCATGTATTATTCTTGTTTCTTTTGTAATACTGTGTGTTTTAAGAACACTGTTCTGCCAAAGGGGCTTCCCTGTAGCACAGATGGTAAAGAATCCGCCTGCAATGCGGGAGACCTGGGTTCGATTCCTGGGTTGGGAAGATCCCCTGGAGGAGGGCATGGCAACCCACTCCAGTATTCTCTCCTGGAGAATCCCCATGGACCAAGGAGCCTGGTGGCTACAGACCATGGGGTCGCAAAGAGTCGGACATGACTGAGTGACTAAGCACACGTTCTGCCAAAGAGGTAGAAAAGAGTTCTTGGATTAGGAAAATAAGTTAATCAAGAGATACCCAGGTGACTGATGTCAGTACAATTACCAGGTCCCCTGCCAGTAGATAAACTGAGGCCTGGATCAGTAAGCTGCACACAATTCCAGGTCATCATTTAGGCAAAATGAAGAGCTTGTAAGGGTTGAAATGGCCCTGGCACACTCAATATGTGGTATGTATGCAACATAAATTTTTTTTGTTACATGAACTAAGCATGGTTTCCTGGTAAGAGAAACTGTTCCACCTGGTGAAGTTGGATACTGACTTCCTTTCTTATACCAAAATAAATTCCAGAAGGATCGAATGTTTAAACATTAAAATATGGATAAAACACTAGACTAAAACTTTTATGAATTTTAAAAATGATCTTGGAATGGGTATGGCTCTTTTAAGCATGATATAAAGCTTAGAACCATAAAGCAAAGGATAAACAGATTTGCCTATATAAAAATAAAAAATTCTACTTGAAAAAAATAGTGTAAAGAAAGTCCAGAGACAGACTGGGAAACAAAATAACAGCCACACTTGTAACAAAAGGACTCATGTTCCATAATATCTTAAGAACTAAAAATAGAACAGACTAAGACCCAAAATTCAGAGACAAAGGAGCATAAGACATAAAGAGGGAGGTTGTAGAAAAAGAATGCGAAGAGATGCATGCTCACTGATAATGAAATACAAAATAAATGGGCAGATGAGTGTTTTGCCCCCACCGAACTGGCAAAGATTTAAAAGTTTGATAATCTCCTCAGTTGGCTAAAGTATATGCCAACAGATATTCTTGTATACTGTTGTTTGTAGAAGAACACACTGGTGCAAGTGTTTGAAGATAAATTTGGCAATATCTATGAAAACCTAAAATGCTCAATTCCTTTGACTCACCATCTCTACTTTTATGAATTTATTTCATATATAAACTCACATAAATTTGCAAAATTATGTATACAGGATGTTCTTGGCTGCTTTCTAATAATGACATAAACAAACACGTAGACACTAAGAAATAGCCTAAGTGCCCGTAGCTCAGTGGCCATGTACATTCATTATGGTCCACACACACCATGGTTCATAGCTACTAAAATCACGAAGATACATATGTGTTAATAGGAAGAGCTCACATGTATTAAATTAAAAAAAGAAAACAAGTTGCAGAATAATATGTATAGAATGATCCTATTTGTATCTAAAAACATTCAGAATACTCACAATACATGGAGCTCTTGGCAGAGGTTAACCCAGTAGTATACAATGGTAGGTTAAGATGTAGAGTTGGTGGACTTACCTGGTGGTCCAGTGGCTAAGACTCTGAGCTGCCAGTGTGGAGGGCTCAGATTTGACCCCTGGTCAGGGAACTAGATCCCACATGCCACAGCTAAAAAAGATCCCACATGCTGCACCTAAGACCCAGTGCAGCCAAATAAATAAAATAAATAAATATTAGAAAAAAGATGGAGAGTGGGAGAAAGGTGAGGGATGACTGGAGAATTGCAGAATCTCCCCACCCACTCCCACCCAGAGCCTTCTCTACTGTTTGATTTTTAATATTAAAGCTATATTTTATAAAAATATTCAAAAAAGTTTTACTGGAAAGTGATTACTTATAAAATAAACGCATGAGTACCTCCCTCATATATCAGATATCCCCACTTGTGTGATGCTGAGAGCTGGAGAGACACTTATTAAAGCAAGGTTGGTGGCTTTGGGTAGTGGCCCCAGACCCACCTCTCCTCTTGCATTTTTGGAGAAAGAGTAGTTGTTCAAGAGATCAGGCTCTTGATATCACTGAGGTTTTGCTTGACGCTCAGCTCTTCTGTTTATTAGCTGTGTCACCTGGAGGAGTCACTTTACCTTTCAGGTAGAAAAACAGTGGGGGCTACCTGCCTGATGCATGCAAGACAGCAAAGTAAATCTGCATTGTTTGGGTTAATTCAGTGGAAAACTGTAAAGAATTTGTTGTATGTTTTATAATTTTCCAGGCAACTTTAGTAGCACTATCTTATTTGATACCCAAACAATCAAATAGGTGAAGAAAGTATTTATCCTTCTTATTTTATAGGATAAACTATCGGTTTGGCTAGAAGGTCCATTTGGGCCATTATCAGTGTCCCCTCAGACAAATGAACACCTTGCACAGGAAACAGGTAGACATTTCGCATCTCGTCTGGGTTTGCCACTCTGTGACTTTCTTGGGTGGAGGTTCTTTCCTTCTGGATCCAGGGCATTTGACTTGATTGTGTCTGTGTGGAGCGAAAGCTGCTGTGTTCCCCAACGCTAACATCTGCTCTAGCCTCAGAAGCATGTTTCTCTCTGGCTTAGGCCTATAGACCGGCTTGGGAATAAGGGCGGCACTATAGGCTGCACGTTTGTGTTCCCTTTACAGTCACATGCTGAAAGCTTACTCCCAGTGCGATGGTATTAGGAGGTGGGCCCTTTAGGAGTGGGTTCCCAGGTGGCACTAGACGTGAAGAACCTGCCTGCCAAGGCAAGAGACATGAGCATCATGGGTTCAATATCTGGGTTGGGAAGATCCCCTGGAGAAGGGAATGGCTACCCACTCCAGTATGCAAGCCTGGAGAATCCCATGGACAGAGGAGCCTGGTGGGCTACGGTCCATAGGGTTGCAAAGAGGCAGATACCACTAAAGCGACTTGGCATGCATGCATGAGGGTGGAACCTCATGAATGGGTTAGTGTCCTTATGAAACAGACCTCAGAGAGTTCCCTTGCCACTTCTACCACATGCGGTTGTAGTAAGAAGATGACCATCTGTGAACCGGGAATCAAGTCCTCACCAGACGCTGAATCTGCTGGCCCCTTGCTCTTGGACTTCCCAATGGTCAGAACTTTGAAAAATAAGTGTATTTTTGAAAAATAAGTTTATAGTTAAGTTTATACTTAACTATAATTCAAGTTATTTGTAAACCACTCAGTCTTTGATATCTTTGTTAGAGCTGCCAGAACTAAGACAGAAAGCATAAGAAAACTTTAGAATTTATTTTCTGGAGGTAGAATTGTAGCCAAAGGAAAATGTGTTGAAGTGGGAAAATGTCAGTGGCTTTTATGGTGGTGGTCATATTTGCGTTACCTAGGGAAAAAAAAAGAGTAAGAATTTTGGGGTGTATCATGCTTTAATTGGAGCCTTTGAGACAGACCTACCTGAATTTTCCTAAGCAGAGAGAAAACAAAACAAAACAAAAAAACACCCTCTGTTTTCAGAGTGAAGGGAAAGGAGAAAAGGCGGAATTAGAATCTCATTCCATCTAACATCCTTTAAGTGTTTTTTTGTCGAGCATCTGCAAGTTGACATAACGTTGATCTGTTCAATCTGGTTCTAAATTGTTCTGTTAAATGCTAGACAACTTTTGTCGCAGAAGCTGTCCCCCCTCCTTCAGAATGATTGTCTATAATTAAGGAGGAAACTGGGAAATAATGATAGGGTTCTCTTTGCCTTTCTAATGGCTTTCTTATTAAGTATGTCTGAAAAAGTAGAGATGTTGATTCCCCACATAACTAGAAGAAGTCAGCCATTATATAATTACCTCTTTTTAAAGACTACAAAAAGAAATGTATGAGAAATGCTTTCAATGGGCTAAAGACACCATGGAGCACAAAGGAAAAGCATTTCTCTCCAACAATGAAAAGCAGTGAATCAATTCCTCGTTAAGAAAATGTCTTTCCCAGCAACTTCGTGGTGTCAATGACATGGCCGTGGGAGGTATGACTGGGGATGGAAGATGAGGTCAGCAAGGAGAGGGCTGGAAGAGGGCAGTGGGGCTGGGAGTGGTATAATAGCACTTGTGCCTTTTAATTAAGTCCTAAGTTACAAAAAGAGTCCTTATGTGTCTTTTCTCTTTTGGAGAACACCAAGATGTTCACAGGCTGAAACTTGCTTCAGATTCCTGGTGATGTCATTGCTGTTAGTCAGGTCACATGTATTGGGAAGGGGTGAGGTCCGAATTTTCAGCTACCAACTGATTACTATTCTGGGTGCCTGAAGGACTGAGATAAATACATGGCAGTTTGGGCTTCCTGCTGCCTTCATTGCCTTTTTTCCTTTTCTCCTTCCCTCCTCCCCAGGAGAATAAAAAGAGAGACTCTGTTAGTATAATTATCCACTGAAGTTACTCAGTGCAAGGTGACCAATATGAGCAAGACCAAAATTTGCTTGCCTCGTTGATGTTTTATTCTGCAAAACCTGAGGGGTGGAAATGCTTCCATAAGCCAGAGGTTACTTGGGGCCAAGGCCACAGGCTATGAATGGCTGGGGATTGATTTCTGAATTCTGCTATTATCTCCTCTCTGGTGATCTGGTCCCTCCTCTTCAGATCTCCTTCCCCCTGGACCCCATTATGATCCTTTCAGGTTGGGTGTGAGTTCCTGCTGAGAAAAGGAGAGCTGACCCAGGAGAACTTTTGGGCTACCCCAGGAAAACTTTACTCCCCTCTTTGGCAGCCCCAGTTTGTTCTTGGAGTCCATCTTATGTTTTAGTTATCTGAGTTGCTTTTCCTTGAAGGTGGGTTGATGAGGAGGGTGCAGAAAGACTTGAAGTGACCTGAAGAAGTGATGTATATGGCCAGTGATTGCCTTGAAACATCCCATTAGCATCTCAGATCACGCTGCAGGTCTGGAAAGAGCCTGGACTGGAAGACCTGGATGGTAGTACTGGGATGAGCCATTCATTTAACCTCCTCAAATCTCAGTTTCTTTGTCCATAAAATTTCTTGTAGTTAAAAGTAGTTTGCATGAAAAAAAAATAGTTTGCATGAACTAACTGTATTAGTCTCACAATAATGAGATATCAGAATCAAAAGCCACTATCAATTTGAACGTTCCTGGGATCAGAAGTATACTGCCTCACAAGTGAGACATTTTGGTTTTCTTTTTTTTTCCACAACTCCAACTGGTGGCAAAATGTGCATCCTTGTAACATCTACTTGGTCTAATTCCTGTTGTGATGGTTAATTTTATGTGTCAACTTGACTGGGTCACAGTACCTTGATGTTTCCTCCAGCACCAGTCTAGATGTTGCTGTCAATGCATCTTTTAGGTGAAATTAACATTTAAAATGGTAGACTGTGCGTAATGTAGATTACCCTCCATCTGGGTGGGCCTCATCCAATCAGTTGAAGGCTTAAAGAAAATACAGACTGAGATCCCTGGAGGAAGAGGGAATTCTGCCTTCAGACTGTCTCAAGACTGAAGCTGCAACACTAACTCTTCCCTAGGTCTCCAACCTGCTGGCCTACCCTGCAGATTCTGGACTCACCAGCCTTTACAGTTGTATAAGCCTTAAAATCTCTCTCTTTCTCTCTTTCATGTCAGGCCTTCAAATATTTGAAGAGTCTTTATATCACCCTGTGTTACTTTGGATCCCGAGAATGGGTTGATGGTTGGAGAGTTCTTTCAGGGGCAGAGACAAAATGGGATGAGATGGAAGCAAAAATGAAGAATGCCAAGTACTGAAGGGGTTAGCGCAGAGTTGTGCACCTACCAGATCCTGCTTAAATAAGAGTTGTTAGGATGAATAAAGAGACACCAGACCAGGAAAGACACTCATCCCCACCAGTGTCCTCTACCATTTGTAGAACTTGTTGGGCTATCACAATATTTGCTTTCACGCTTGGGAGATAATTGGCAGTTAGCTCTTGCAGCAGCAGCAGTAGGGGAATAAAAAGCCAGGAGGAAGAGGGTAGGTCTGGTTCATCTGTGAGATCCGGCACATGCTTATGTGAATGACAAACAACAGCTCTGGGATGGCTCAGCGCCTGGACATCTGTTGTCGCCCTGTCTGCTAGCTGTGCTTTCTTCCTTAAGCATGAATGAGGTGACTGAGAGGGAACTGGGAAATCTTAGCAGTGCGGGAGCCAAGGACAGCGCCCCTGAAATCTGCCTGCAGTCTCATTCTTTGTCTGGGAGCTTACTGTGAATGTTTGTACCGGGGATGGGAAATGTGGCTAATTTTTGCTCGAGCTTCCCTGGTGGGCTCCCCCTGCCCCAACTGTGTGTGTGTGGTACCAACACTTTGAGAATATCACAGAAAAGCAATTAAATAAAAAGTCTTACAAGTCCACAGCCCAAGCATAACTGCTTTTGGTTTTTTAAGTTTTTAGTCCACCTGCAGATATACTTTAGTGTAATTATAATCAGTGAATGAATAGAATTTTGTATTGTATATTTTTTTCATGTAACACTTTATGATAAACATGTTCTTTTATTGTTTCTGTTCATCAGTGCTGTTTTATAGCTGTGGTATTATGGTATTTCAGAGTTGATGTGCCACGTTAAGTTAACCATCCTTCATTGTTAAACATGTCTAATACTTGTTACAAAAACACCCTGCAGTAAGTATCTTTTTGTGTATAGCTTTTTCCTTCTGAAGGAAGTTTTTAATAACTTCCTTCAGCATTTCAGAGAAGGAATCTTCAGAGATGGGAGTATTTTTGTTTTGCTACATATTGCTGTATTATGTTGCATTAGACCAGACAAATTGTATATATATTGTTTGTATTGGTATAAATAACAAAAACAATGTGCAAATGTGTGTCATATTTGCCAGAGTGTTGCCAGATAGGATGTTAATTATAATGAATATAAAGTGACATCATAGTGTTTTCATTTTATTAACAAAAGTAACCATTTTCCGTACATTACTTACCAGTTACATTTCTTCTTGTGTGTATTGCCTGCTTGTGTCCATGGAGGTATTGATTTTTACAAATTCACTTAAAATTCATTTAATCTAATTTAAATGAACTTTTTACATATTAGTCATATTAATAGAAGTATCTCTCTCGTGTGTTCTCCTTATCTTTATTATTTCTTTTTGCATGATTGAAATTTTTCTTATTCTTAATAGGCTTTCCAATTCTTTATTGTCTTATAAGAAAAACCCTTTAATCAATCTGGTGTTGCCTTGTTCTTATTTTTTGTTTTCGTCTGCCATTTGAACTTGGTGAAATATTACCTAACTTGTGAGAATATTTTAATATTCAAGCTTAGTTCTGATTCAAAATGGTTCTGGTTACCCTCAACTCAATCAGCCAACAGAGTTCAAAAATAAACTTTGGCTCATTTTATTATTCAGAATATGCGATTAATAGTTCAGTTTCTAGACTCTTAAAGTATGATTCATTCTCTCTTTCTCTCTCTTTTTTTTTTTTTTTTGTTACACAGAGTGCTTGAAGCTTTTGAATGATTTTAGTAGCTTTCATGTATGCTCCACCTGTATCTTCTACCAGGATGGGGGTAGTAGCTTTTGAAGGCAGGGTCTATGCTCTCTATTTAGATGATGTTAAGTCCTCCCCACCTAGCCTGGGTAATTTCCAGCTGTGTCGCCTGGACTGCCCTTTGCTCTAGATACTGTCTGGGTCAAGGTCTCTCACTAGCCACTGAGCAACTGTGCTTTAGGGTTGGTGTGTGGCCTCCCTCCCACATGGCAGCTGTGAGTTCGGACAGGAACTCAGCCCCAAAATGGAGGGCTTGTATTTGGCCCTCCTCTGCTCTGCTTGGTTAAGGCCAAGGCTCTGCTATTCACAGCAAAGACTGTGGTTCATAGGCAACATGGGCTCCAGAATGGAAGGTTAGAAAGCATTGCCGTATAGAGTGCTTGGCTTACAGTGGCTTTTTAGTAAGTGATGTTCACTCATTTGTTAACAGTCTGGAGAGTCTTTCTTGTCTCAGCCTGCAGACCTTCTTAGAACCCAGTGCCGAGGGGACAGAGTAAGACAGCAGAGGTGGCCTCAACTGAGAGCAGGGGTTCTGTAGTTCAAGTTAAAATGTGTAGAGACAGTAGTCAGCAGTGTACAGCTGGGGCTTGAGTTAGTGCCTGATATCTGGGGCACTAACAGACAGAGCCTTGGGATTCTCGGGGGTAAAATGAGTCAGGGGTGGTATGTTGCTGAGTCACTGATTGAGTGGGAAACGGAGAAGAGGAAGATCTAGAAGCAGGATTCTAGGCACTGCGGGGAAGAGGGCTCTACCAGCAGGGGTGGAGCTGTAAACTGGTACCCATATAAACAGTCTGTGTTCAGAAATAATCTGACCTCCAGCAGGGAGGGGTCAGGAAATCGGGAGGAGTCCCGGAACTTGACAGAAGTAGAGTCAGTTGAGCTGGAAGACCCTGGAGAGAGGCGGAGGGCAAACTGGTGCTCCCGGCAGCTCCCTCAGGAATTCTGGAGAGCTGGGCTAGGATCACCTGTGTGGGGTCTTGCCTTGCTTCTCTGCCAGGCTGTCTTGCTGATCTGTTCCATTGGATTTGAGGGCAAAGACTCAGGCGCAGACTCCTGGGGGAGTGTTTCAGCTCTGGGCTTTATAGAGGAAACTTCAAGACCTGCCTTTCTTCCCAGACTGGGTTATATGTCCCTTCCGTGTACTCTGTGTAGATTTCTAACATGGCTTTTACATTTTTAAATCATCATCATCATGATTCGGTTCTCAAAACAATGTTTATCTATGTACTAATTCTAACCCCAAAAAAGACAACCTCAGAAAAGTGATACAGCAAATACCATGTATTTGCCCGCTGTCCAGATTTAGTAAATGTTAACATTCTTCCTAGTAAATTTTTTTATTGTTGAAGTGTAATTGCTTTACAATGTTGTATTAGTTTCTGCTGTATGCTTGTTAAGTCTTATAAAGAGATAAAATTTTAGAGATACAGCAAAAGTCTTACCTCTCTATCACCTCCTCTTTCCTTGTTCTTTGGACAGAAGTAAGCACATAAAGATTCACCATTTTTAGGACATGTGTCTCTGGAGTGTGTGTTCTTGGAGGATAGCACCATATCTCATTCATCTTGAATCTTTAACTTATAGAAGTGCCTGACAGGTGACACAAGCTGCTGCTGCTAAGTCGCTTCAGCCGTGTCCGACTCTGTGCGACCCCATAGACGGCAGCCCACCAGGCTCCCCCGTCCCTGGGATTCTCCAGGCAAGAACACTGGAGTGGGGTGCCATCGCCTTCTCCAGGTGACACAAGCTAGGGATAACTAAATATTGAAGGAATGAGTGAATGGCAGAAATTGTTCATTATTGTTATTATTAATCCTTCACTGTACCTAATGTGTGTGTGCTCAAGTTGTGTCCAACTCTTTGTGACCCCACGGTCACCCCTGCCAGGCTCTTCTATCCATGAGATTTCCTAGGCAAGAATACTGGAGTGGGGAACACGTGTACAGCCGTGGTGGATTCATGTTGATGTATGGCAAAACCAATACAATATTGTAAAGTAATTAACCTCCAATTAAAATAAATAAATTTATATTAAAATAAAAAGAATACTGGAGTGGGTTGCTATTTCCTTCTCTAGGGGATCTTCCCGACCCAAGGATCAAACCTATGTCTCCTGCATTGGCAGGCAGGTCCTACACTGCTGAACCACTGGGGTTCTGTAAATGTGTGATGAGTTGGGGAATTAAAAAAATCTTGATCTCTTACTGAGAATAATTTTCTCAGTTTTGTTATGTTCCTTTCTCCTTTGTGTTGGCTCATGGAGCATATTTGCCTCTAACTCTTCCAAAAAGATAATGTTTGGGCATCTTTTGGGTTTGTAAATAGGTGACCAGAAGCATGAGCTGCCTTGAGGAACTTACAGTGTATATAAAGACCAACTTGATTTCCTCAGAATTAATTTCCGATGCAGAAGAGAAAAGAGGGAAAAGGAGAGTATGTGTGAAAGCATTGATGCATCAAGGAAGAAATCAACTAAATTAATGTCATGAGAAGTTGCATTTAATTTGAGTGGAAAATATTCTAGGCCATCATATAATCTCTTGTCTGGAAATGCTAGTCCTGATAAATTGATACATACGGATGTGGGAACACACACACACACACACACACACACACACACACACACACACACTCTGTTTACTTGTGTGTTGTTTCCTTTAGTCTGTGGCTCCATGAATTTTCCTGGGGACGTTTAATGTCCGGAATACATAGTGTAGACAAACTAGTATTCTAGCTTTTTTTTTTTTAATAAGAAGTTTCTCATGGTAAGTTAATTCAACTAACCACGCAACAACACACATTTTTTCTGTGGGACACTGGCAGTCTCTCCCATGCTCCAATGTCTTAACTACCTGTTTTCTTGGTTGAAAGATATTGATGTTTCCATACAGATTTGGAGCAAAAAGGCTTGGTTTTATTCATTTTCCCCCTCTGAAAGAGTGATGCTTTTCAAAATGAACACACTGAACAGCAAATTATCATCCCATTAAATGCATAAAATTATAGACAGCTGAGCCAAACCTGTTACCATCCCCTTTCCTTGGATACAGTCTAACAAGCCAGCTACAAATTCCACATGATCAATTTGCTTAGCTCTGATGGTAATTTACAAAATGCAGTGTTTTGCTTCAAAGCCATTGAGAAGCAGTCTTGAACGATAGGCTATGTTTTAGGCACTCTTAGGTATGAAGCCTTCTGCTCAGGCTCTTGTGCTTTTCATGACTTTGGTGTCCATCCCCGGCAGTTTTTGGTATCAAAAAGAAGTCCTTCACTGTTGGCCCCACTACCTGTGCTGTTTTCACATACTATTCATACAACCTCTCTCCTTGTGAAATGCAACTGTTGTCTGGTATCTTTGCGCACAATACAAGTGACCGTGAGCAGTGGGGGTGCATAGTTCAGTTCAGTTCAGTCGCTCAGTCGTGTCCGACTCTTTGCGACCCCATGAATTGCAGCACGCCAGACCTCCCTGTCCATCACCAACTCCCTAAGTTCACTCAGATTCACATCCATCGAGTCAGTGATTACCATCCAGCCATCTCATCCTCTGTCGTCCCCTTCTCCTCCTGCCCCCAGTCCCTCCCAGCATCAGGGTCTTTTCCAATGAATCAACTCTTCTCACGAGGTGGCCAAAGTACTGGAGTTTCAGCTTCAGCATCATTCCTTCCAAAGAAATCCCAGGACTGATCTCCTTCAAAATGGACTGGCTGGATCTCCTTGCAGTCCAAGGGACTCTCAAGAGTCTTCCCCAACACCACAGTTCAAAAGCATCAATTCTTTGGCGCTCAGCCTTCTTCACAGTCCAACTCTCACATCCATACATGACCACTGGAAAAACCATAGCCTTCACTAGACGGACCTTAGTCGGCAAAGTAATGTCTCTACTTTTGAATATGCTATCTAGGTTGATCATAACTTTTCTTCCAAGGAGTAAGCGTCTTTTAATTTCATGGCTGCAGTCACCATCTGCAGTGATTTTGGAGCCCCCCAAAATAAAGTCTGCCACTGTTTCCACTGTTTCCCCATCTATTTCCCATGAAGTGATGGGACAATATCCATTAACTCATTTGGTAATTAATTCATCCACATTTACTGGGCACTACTCTAGGAATTCTATGGAATTCTAGTTCTAATTCCAGAGAACTAGAATGGCTCACTCGTCTTGGAACTGTGCCAAGTACTAAGGGTTAAAAGATGAATCAGAAACAACTCCTGCTCTCAAGGAACTCACAGTCTAGCAGAATAGGGAGATGCATATATATAATAAAAAAGGAAAAAGAAAGCAGTGTGATGGCCTGTAACAGAAACAGAGAAAAGGTGTCACCAGTGGGTCTCTGGTGATCAAATAACTTTTGAAGAACATAAGAAGCCCTTCCAATAACTTCGTTTCCTCCATCCTCACAGTCAGTAGTGTTGTGTATTTATTGTCTGTAAAGGTTAAATGAATGTCCATTCGTGATGGAAAGAATTTCCAGGAATTCCAGTTTCCCAGTATTCCTTCCATACTACTGTTAATGAGTCCAAGCTTGTACTGCTCACTGCACAACAGGCCAATAAATCAAGAGATGAGGTCATAGGGCAAGGAATAGTAACTTTATTCAGAAAGTCAGTAGACTAAGAAGATAGTGGACTAGAGTCCCAAAGAACCATCTTACCCAAGTTAGCATTCAGATTTCTTTTATACTAAAAGGTGTGTCTGGTTGTTGCAAACTTCTTGGTGCAGGCACCCTTTGTTCTTGCAGCTGTCCAGGTAGGTGTGATCACAGTGTTCCTATAAACCTTTAACGAGACAATTTTTATTTTCTGTTTTGCAACTTTTTTTCTGTGTACCAGTGGAAAAGTGTTATACTTTACAGGTCAGAGCCTTGAGAGTGGACTATCATGTATATTTCAGGGCTACTGGCAACATCCTTTATAAAAGGTGTGGAGCCAGCATGACTCAGCACAGGCAACAGAGCATGAAGTTTAGAGCTAAAGGAATAGATCCAATATATGGAGTCAGGCTTGTTCTTTTCTGTTACATTACCCCAGGCATAATACACTCCAGTAAACTGGATTTCCTCATTATTTCCAAGTACACATTACTTCTGCTCATGCACTTTCCTCTTTATGGAATTCCTCCTCCCTGTTGCTTTGTTTAGAAGTCTTACAGGTACATCAAGGCTAGCCCACTTTGTGCTAAGCTCCTGGAACATTTGATACTATTCTTAAGAGTATGGAACATATGACCTTGCTTGAGTCTTTTAGGTCTTTCAAAGTCTGTATAGCAGACTGTGAGCTTCCCAGGGGCTCACAGTCCCTTGAAGAGCATGAAGTGCCCTATGCAATTTTCAATAACTTCTTGGTTACTGTAGTTAGTCAAAGCTGTGGTTTTTCTAATAGTCATGTACAGATGTGAGAGTTGGAACATAAAGAAGACTGAATGCCAAAGAATTGATGCTTTTGAACTGTGGTGCTGGAGAAGACTCTTGAGAGTCCTTTTGACAGCAAGGAGATCTAACCAGTCAATTCTAAAGGAAATCAACCCTGAATATCATAGGAAGGACTGATACTGAAGCTGAAGCACCAATACTTTGGTCACCTGGTGTGAAGAGCCAACTCATTGAAAAAGATCCTGATGCTGGGAAAGACTGAGGGCAGGAGGAGAAGGGGTGACAAAGGATGAGATGGTTGGATGGCATCACTGACTCAATGGACATGGATTTGAGCAAGCTCCAGGAGCCAGTGAAGGGCAGGGAAGCCTGATGTGCTGCAGTCCATGGGGTTGGAGTTGTATGTGACTTGGTGACTGAACAACAGCAACAACTTGGTTACTGACCAGGAACATTTTGATACCAAGGAGAGAAAATTCAGTTCAGATTTTCTTGGCTGAGCTATTATCAAGAAATCCCCCAGACTCAGTTTGAATCTCATCACCCTTAAAGTGAGGAACATTTACAAACCTAGTAACAAAATTTCACTGTCTGGAGACATGACCTGAAGGGAAATAAAAAAGCTCGCTATCTGTGTGTGTGTGTTTTAGTACAGAAATATTCCGGTTAATTTTATGCCAAGCCAGAAATAAAAAGCCTCTTCTGAGAAAAGGGGCCCCTGCCTCCAACCAGAGGTGTTGACTCATGGATCTAAAGTCACATGCATTGCCTTGGAATTTGCTTGTCATTAGCTTAGGTTGTGCAGCTGTGACAAGAGGGTCATTCTATCAGCCAAGGAGGGATTCTGTTCCTGCAGCTTGGCCTGAGAAACTGGTTGATGGAGGCAGGATCCTTCATCATATAGATCCTGGATGTGATCTTGATTGTGATCTTGTTGGGGGTCCTGACCCCCAAATCCTGATACCACACAGGATTTGGTAACCTTCCTCTAAGTTGGTCTTTTCATAGTGTAGTAGCGATGTTTGATAAATCAAAACTAGGAGTCAACTGTGGAACTGAAAGCGAACACACATTATGCACATCATTTTAGTTTCAGACTCTTACAATTTAACAGAAGAAAAGATAAGGAAAATGCATATTGCAAAGGCATGAAAGTGAAGAATAGACATTCATAATTCTGTATGGCTTCGATGCCTTACACTTTGCTCCTGGCTCAGCCAGATGGTCACTTAAGTCTGTGAGGGCTGGGTGCCTGTGACATCAGCCAGGGACCATCTGCATCTGATACTAGGATGATGTTAGAATCCATAGGTAGTCCCAGATCCGAGGAAACCAAAGGAATCACAGCACAGAAATGGGTTCAAGGGCTTGCAGAAATCCTTGGTTGACTTTATTGGCATTTCTAGGGCATATCTAAGAGTTGGGGTAGGTGTAGGTGAGACCAATATCTGGGTGTCAGCAGCTATGGTAGGTGGTAATACTGACCATGTCAGGTTTGAATTATCTGATAACCAGATTGTAGGATGATGATCCTGGTCCTAGTTGGAGACATCTGCAAGGTTAGAACAAAAGTCCATTGATGTAAGGGCCAAAACATGGGGTCCAGGATTCCAGGCAAGGAGGTTAAGAGATAGAGTCTAGGTCGACACCTAGAAAGAGCCTTCTAAGGTTTCACTGAAGTGGTGAAGTTTAGCATAGTTTTGGAAGAGAGAAGGAATATATCTTTATCAAGAGAGTGGGTGTATGTGGAGGAAAATGGCAGATGATTCCTATATTCTGAGTGAGAAGATTAGTCCAGGATGTGCCTGGTGCTTCTGCAGTAAACATCTTTGCCACAACCAGTTTCCTGGCACAACTGATTTTGCCATAAAGGATAAAATAACTGGTTGACATTTACGTTACATTACATTTACATTACAGTAGAAAACGATAGCTTATCAGTTTGCAAATTTTTCTGTGAGGTAATTTAAGTCAGGGTCTGTTAATTTTTCTTTTTTTAACCATTTTCGAAAAACTTAGTAATCATACAATTATTTTCTCTTGGGGGGGTAGGAGGAGCTTGATACTTCTTTTGCCTCCAACCTCCAATATTTTGTGAGAAATCGGGTAAAGATGGCACAAGATAACAAGCTGTCATATCTAAATTAACTAAAGAATCAGTCATTAATGCTCTCCAAGATTGTTGTGAATTGGTAGCTGCCAATTTTTTTATTTGCGATAACTTGGTCAACTTTTAGTTTTGATGATTGGAAGAGATGACTTGTGTTCCCTAAAGGATTTGCAAAAACTGGTATGTTACTTTCTGGCATGATGTGACTATCAACCAGTTATTTTACATTTTATGGCAAGAAAGCCATATGGCCAACTAGTTGTGCGGTGAAACTGCTTGAGATGAATAAACAAAGATGTTTATTCAAAAATACCTGGAATTGGTCCAGGATGCTGGTCTCTTTTTCCAGGAGATCGGAGCATTAGCCCCTGACTACCTGGAAGCCAATAGATGAGAGTGGCATTGTCATACTAATAACTGGGCATCCATTTCTCATTTCAGGACCACTGTTGGAACTATTTATTTGTCTTCCTTGGCAGTCAGCAAGAGTTGGCAACCCCCTTGGCAAGGTTATAAGGGAGTCTTGGAAATCTGTTGCCTTTTAAAAATTGTATTTTAAATTTTGGGATATTTTAATCAGTTTAGAAATAATCTACCTCAGAAAAAGAGGATACAAATTTGAAAACTATGCCATCATGGCTCTTTAATAGCTGATGATGCTGTAGGCAAGGAAATGGCTAGGCAGTAACTGTTAGAATGAATAATGACATTAAATGAAATACAAAACAAATCCGAACCAGTTTTATTGAATTGGAAGGAAGAGACAGACACAGGCTGAAAATTTACCCGAATCTGATTAGGGAAATAAACCCTCAGACAGAAAAATGATGGATGATGGTGTGAGCTGATTAACTTGAGCCCCATTGGGAGGTAAATGGGAGAGACTGCCACAGAGTTTCAAAGCAGGAGAGAGTGCAGATCTTTAATCCAGATAGACCGAGCCTGACGCTGTAGTCCATGGGGTCGCAAAGAGTTGGACACGACTGAGTGACTTTCCCTTTACTTCACTTCATTTCAGACTCGTCTTGACCGATGAGAAGACTGAGGCTTAAAGAAATAAACAACTTGACAGAAGTCTGGCTGGTTAATAAGGGACAGAGTTTGAACTTGAATCCACACCTTCCGACTGTTGAAAAGTTTGAGACAATTTGCTTAATCATAGTACTTAGTCCATTGACCAGCCTGCATCAGTACACATCTTCAGGCTATGTGATGTTTGAGTCCGTTTTCCTTGCCATCTAAGTCGCTTTGTCACCGTGTCCTGCGCTTGGGTTACAGGCAGGAGAGTAACAAGGCTCTGCAATATGGGTGTGCCACCCTGTGCTCTGTGCTCTGGGTGTGGCAGGACCCCAAGCTGGGTCTTGATTCCCTTGGTTCTCAGATAAGCTCTCAGCTCTGGGCTGACTCAGGTGACTCGCTTCCCTGTGTATCCGCCCCGCAGAGACCTCAGGGCCTGACCAGCTGCCAGCAGTGCATCTTCCTCCTCCCTCTCGCCTGGGCCCAGGTTACTTCTCCAGCGGGCACAGCCATCACTTTCTTGCAGCCTCAAGCCAGGACCCTGGCTTCAGGGAGCCTCCAGCCCTATCTGCCTCTTATCTGTCCTTTATATTGTATGTGGAATCAGCGTTAAACTCAGAGTCTTCTTAGACTAGGCAATCTCACTGCCCTTTCTTTTATTTCTTAGGCCACTGCCTTAGATCAGGAACTCACTGTTTTCTAATTAGCCTCTCTCACCCCTGACCTATTTCTGCTTTATTGACTATGCCAAAGCCTTTGACTGTGTGCATCACAATACACTGTGGAAAATTCTGAAAGAGATGGGAATACCAGACCACCTGACCTGCCTCTTGAGAAACCTGTATGCAGGTCAGGAAGCAACAGTTAGAACTGGACATGGAACAACAGACTGGTTCCAAATAGGAAAAGGAGTACGTCAAGGCTGTATATTGTCACCCTGCTTATTTAACTTCTATGCAGAGTACATCATGAGAAACGCTGGGCTGGAAGAAGCACAAGCTGGAATCAAGATTGCCGGGAGAAATATCAATAACCTCAGAGATGCAGATGACACCACCCTTATGGCAGAAAGTGAAGAGGAACTAAAAAGCCTCTTGATGAAAGTGAAAGTGGAGAGTGAAAAGTTGGCTTAAAGCTCAACATTCAGAAAATGAAGATCATGGCATCTGGTCCCATCACTTCATGGGAAATAGATGGGGAAACAGTGTAAACAGTATCAGACTTTATTTTCTTGGGCTCCAAAATCACTGCAGATGGTGACTGCAGCCATGAAATTAAAAGTCGCTTACTCCTTGGAAAAAAAGTTATGACCAACCTAGATAGCATATTCAAAAGTAGAGACATTACTTTGCCAACAAAGGTCCATCTAGTGAAGGCTATGGTTTTTCCAGTGGTCATGTATGGATGTGAAAGTTGGACTGTGAAGAAGGCTGAGTGCCGAAGAATTGATGCTTTTGAACTGTGGTGTTGGGGAAGACTCTTGAGAGTCCCTTGGACTGCAAGGAGATCCAACCAGTCCATTCTGAAGGAGATCAGTCCTGGGATTTCTTTGGAAGGAATGATGCTAAAGCTGAAGCTTCAGTACTTTGGCTACCTCATGAGAAGAGTTGACTCATTGGAAAAGACTCTGATGCTGGGAGGGGTTGGGGGCAGGAGGAGAAGGGGACGACAGAGGATGAGATGGCTGGATGGCATCACTGACTCGATGGACGTGAGTCTGAGTGAACTTAGGGAGTTGGTGATGGACAGGGAGGCCTGGCGTGCTGCGATTCATGGGGTCGCAAAGAGTTGGACACGACTGAGCGACTGAACTGAACACCCCTGACCAAAGAATTTTCTCTGCCATAGATCTGGCTATTGCATCTTTTCCATTAGGCCTGAAATTGGGTTTCTACTCCTTTTTGGATCAAGTCAAAGATTTTATCACATCCCTTCTCTTGTCACCTTTTATATTGAATTCTAATACTTTTTGGTGTTAGAAATATAAATCTATGAAAACACTTGGGACCTGCAGGAAGTAAAATGTGGGCAGTTTAATATAAGAGCAGGCTCAACCCACAGTGGCTGGTGAATTTCTTTTCTAGTCCAGGAGTGTGAAATACAATCATGGGTTTTTGGTTTTTTTTAGACATTTCTTAAAAGGGACCTCTAGAAGGTAGAGAAGCAGTTAGCTTTCTATTTATGGTACTCTGTCATCTTTGTTTTGATAAAAAAATGTCTTATTTTAAAAAGAGTTGAAGTAGCACTTTTCCTAATCTAAGCAGTCTGTTTTTTTGTGTGGCTGAAGATGCTTTTAGATTTCTGGGAGCTTTTTAGTCTCCAGACACGTATGTTGGAACGTGAAGGGACTATATTTTCCCCACGATGATGCTTTTTAAATCATAATGGTTAAAACAAAAATTCTGGGGTTTGGCTTCTGGTTGAAGATTAAGTATTGTGGAAATTATCCCAACTGTTAGAATTTGGCCACATAGCAGCAGGTGGGCAGGGACCAGGGGTGAGGAAGCCCAGAACACAGGGTATTCTCAGGGAAAATACATGATGCTATCTATGCAGTCCTGGCCCCAATCTTGCTTTTCCTTTCCATATCTCTCAATGCTATCTCATGACTTTTGGCAATATTTATTAAGGATTAACTGAATTCTGTTTTAGGTGCCACGGATTCAAAATCAAATAATATCCTATTTTACACTGTGCACACAGATCAATTCCAGATGGATTGCTGATGTAATTGTGAAAGATAATATAGCACTTAGAAAATAGGTAACTATTTCATGACCTTGGAGGAGGTAAAGATAAAAAAAAAGATCCAAAAGAATAACTAGATAAAGGGAAAAAGTGGATTAGTTTAAGATTGAGAATTTCTGTTCACCAAATAACACCAAGAAGTACATTATTAAGATGAGTGAATATAGCATAGGGAACTATAGTCAATATCTTGTGTAATAAGCTATCATGGAAAATAATCTCAAAAATAATATATGTCTATATGTATAATTGAATCACCTTGCTGTAAACCTGAAACATTGTAAATCAACTATACTTCAATTATATATATGTATAGTTGATTTACAATATATATATAAAGAAAAGAAAAGATGAGGAAAAAGAGTGGTAAAAGATATTTTCTACACATATATTCCACTCAGAACTCATCTACAGAATAAAAAACTCTTCTAAACCAATACGAAAAAGACAAATAAGAACTTTACAAATAAAGATATCTAAAAGGCCAGTAAGTGTGTGAAAATTTGTTCAGTGTCATTAGTCATCAGGGAAACGCCAATTAAAATCGAAATGAAATGCTAATACATATATACCAAAGTGGTTAAAATGAGAGACAAAAAAACATCAAAATTGGTGAGGGTGTAGACGGACTAGTACTCCTACACTGTTCTTGGAGGAATAAATTGGTACTTTGGAAACCACTTTGGGCAGCAATTAAAGCTGAAAAAATGCTGAACTCTGACCTAGAAATTTCAAGCCTGGGTAGATATTTACATCTAATATATACATCTAACAGATGATCCACCTTAATGTTTGGATAAAGAGTAATAAGGACAAAAGGAAATTCAGACTTTTTTTGGAGGGATTGGCTGTTCTGGCTCAGATGGTAAAGAATCTGCCTGCAATTCAGGAGACCCTGGGTCCAGAAGATCCCCTGGAGAAGGCAATGGCAAGCCACTCCAATACTCTTGTCTGGAGAATTCCATGGACAGAGGAGCCTGGCGGGCTACAGTCCATGGAGTCGCAAAAAGTTAGACACAACTGAGTGACTGACACTTTTCACTTTAGCTGTTCATGTGGGAGAGGTGGGGAAGTGAGAGGGGGAAATTGGTTGAGGGAGGGTTTTGTTAGAAAAATATGATCAAAACATAGTGCTTAAAATATGGGAGAGACTAAATAACTTTATAAGTTCACCTATTACAAAAGGTTTTAAGTTAACAAAACACCCCCCACCCCCTGGATTTAGGAAGCAAGATGAGAATTAATGTAGATGTAGGTAAGTTATATGTGGGTAGGTGTGTGTCAAAGGGGTTTTCTATGAATAGCTTCTATTTTCTTGGTGAAATAAAATGCTGGCTAATTTGCAAAGTCAGATAGACAAGGGTTAAGTTAGGGACTGTAAAAAGTGGGGAGGTTTTAGAACAGCTGCTACAGGGAAATGGGGGAGAGAGGTGATCAGGGAAGGTAGTACAAGTAAGAGTCGTTCAGGACTCAGTTGCTGTCGGAGAGCTTAAGCTTGCAGTGGCATCATCTGATACTCCATACGCCTTCCTGCAGGATTCCTCAGCAGCGAGGGTCGGTCAGGAAGGAGTTCAAGTGAGCTGAGCCTTTTGGCAAAAGGAATTGAAGAGGTGCTTTATGGAAACTAGGTTGGATAAGAAAGGACGAGAAATAATAAGACAGGTGATGGACGGGTGGACAAGAGAAGAGCTGAGAACTGAAGGTCATCGTAGGATATAGTAACAAGAAGGAAGATGGACCTGAGGGGATAAGGTGGCTGGAAGGAATGGTGGTCTGGGGCAGACGTGGGCATGGTGGTCTTTGTTTTCTCATGATAAGAAGACCCAAGGTATGGCTGTGATAGTGGGTGAGAATCTCACTGTGAGATTCGATGGCGGGCGAATCTCACTGAATTCAAGAGGTCGAGGAGCTTTGCAGCCAGGCTGTTAGCTGAGGTCATTCTCTCATATACTGGGACTGTAGGATGATGACAGGACAAAGACAGGAGAGAGAGACCAGGAGAAAGATACTAAAGTTCTCAGGTGAATCAGGGGTGGGGACCAGGTGGTCTGTGAAGAGGGTGCAAGAAAGGGTCAAAGGTGATAGAACTGGGGAGCATGGCTTTCAGAGGAGGGAGTGTTTCTATATGTGGGTAAAGGAGGGGAGTGTTGAAGAGGTCAGTGAAGGGAAAGGGATGGTTCAGAACCTACTGCTTGATCATGTGGAGTGAAAAGTTTCAGCAAAGAGACAAGGCTGAACTTGAGAGATTCTCTGTCTCCAAGACTTCTCCAAGGTAATGCCATGACCGTGCCAACATTTAGCATTAGAGGAAAGCAATTTGAGGGTGCAGTTCACAGAGCAGTAGGTAAGGAAAACAATAGACAAAGGAATGTCACACTAGATTGGAAGCTCCTTGCAGGCAGGGACTGTGCTCTGTCCTGCTGGGCTTAGCCTCCACATTCACACAGTGCACTTGCCCGCGCGTGTGTGTGTGTGTGTGTGTGTGTGTGTGCGCGTGTGTACGTGTGTGTCTGTGTTAGTCACTCAATAGTGTCTGACTCTTTGCGACCCCATGAACTGTAGCCTGCCAGGTTCCTCTGTCCATGGAATTCTCCAGGCATGAATCCTGGAGTGGGTTGTCATGCCCTTCTCCAATATGATCTCCTTTGAATTTCTAAACACCACATAAGTTGTCTAAGTATTGTACCTCCTTGAGAGGTGTGGAAACTGAAGCTTAACTAGGTTGAGTGTCTTGTATGAGATTGGAAGTAGGACCAGGTTTCAAGCTTAGATCTTCTGACTTCTAGGGTAGAAGTGCTGAGAAACGTTGAATGCATATATTCAGAAGAAATAGATTGCTTTAGTGAGTTATATTTTATATGGAATTAGAACCTTGATTTTTTGATAGCATATATCAATAATGATATATATATATATGATTTCATATATGCAATATATTTTAAAGCAGTCTTGAAATGAAAAAAAAAAAAAACCCTTAAACAAAAAACAAAACCCATCAGTCCACATTTTTTTCTCTCTTGATATCTTTGTGTGTATTTGCACTTGACTGGGAGGAAGTGGAAGAAATCAGTTTCCCCCTGACCTTCCATAAATGTGCTGACCTGAGGATGCTATAAAGGGATATGGACACTTAAACCATTCTATGATCATTACCAATTAATAGGGCTACTTGGCCTTTTCCCGACATTCAAAAATGGTTCCATCTGAATTAATCACAGTGATATTAATAAAAGGAAAGGCTCTGCAAGGTGCCCCCTTTTGAACACATACTATATAACTAGTTTTAAAGGAGATGAAATCTTTTACTATGAAAACCTGGAATGCATTGTCCTTGTGTTCTGATTATTTTGTGAAATGATTTCCCTGCTGATAGAGCAGAGGTGCCTGCAGCCACGTTCACTCGCATTCCAATTCAATCCCCTTCCTGGGTCTACCGGAGTTTTTATGGCCACTTAGCAACCCCGACATTCTGCAAATTGTATGGTGAAACCTTAATGATTTCTGAAACAAGAATGAGGTAATCTTCACAGCAATTTTAAATATTCCAGAGGTCAAGGGGGCATTTATGGTTTCCTTTATCACAGACTGAATTGACTTTTTCAGTTAATCATTTAAGCCACAAATTACGTATATTATGGATATTATCACAGACGAATCTGGTTTTTGTGTTCCTTCTCCTAGGTGCTTTGGGTATTTGTCGGTAAGGCAGGAAAGTCAGACCAGATGGCCTGGATTATTATTGGAAGCAGATCATCGATTCAAGAGTGCCTTTCTTCTCGCTCCCTTCCTCCACCCTGTCTTCAGTGCTAGCAGCGAAAACAGTAATTGGCTCCCTGGAAAAAAGGGGAGATTTACTCGCTAGGAATGGCTGCCTGAGTACACGAAAAGGTGCCTCTCCTTTAGATGACTGTGTGTGCTTTGTTCTCAGCTCAGATTGAAGAGATTAGCTTTGTATGTAGTGTGATGCAGGTGCTGATAACAAGAAAGATGTTGGAATGTACTCTTGTGGCTTAGAATTTTGGTGTAAGCCTCAGAGTGGCTTACATAGATGTCTTCTTCCCCCCTCCACCCCCCAAAAAACATCTTTATGGATAGAAAGTGTGAATTAGGTCATTTGGTTTTTGTCAGGTTTTTGATGGCAGAGGTCAGGTACCCGTCTGGGTGACACCTGGCCTAGTGTTCTGCACAATGATATGCTTGTGTAGAATAATAACAGTGATATGAGTGACAGCGAGAGTGGGTTGCCCTTTCTGAGCCTGATGCAATTGTGAGAAGGGCGTGGGTTTTTCAGATTATTGTTAAAACAGGGAAATGGCGTCGGGGGAGGGCTTCCACGTTCACTGCGCCAGTTTGTGGCTGAATTTGCAGCTCAAGGAGTTGCTTTCAGAACTCCATTTCCAAAAACTTACAGAATTTGTAACTACTGGCCACAGGGAAGGTCTGTAGAAAGCCCCACAGAATCCGGAGCTGTAGGCGGGTGTCTGTGCTTGCGTGGGGATATCAAGGTCACTGCCTTGGGTCCTGTTTGCCGAGGTTTCTTGGTTAGGGCCAGGAAGGAGGGAGTGCGGTGGGAAGGCTTCTAAGCTATGCTCAGCATTTCCTAACTACTTCCCCTGGTTTAACCTCAACAGGCAAATGAAATGGAAAATTCTAGGAAAAACATACAAGGAAATCAAATCCCCAATTCCCTGGGGTCTGCATATCATTTGGGTAATTGAGGAAACAGGTTTGAGGCGGGTGAAGGTAGAGGACAGTAGTGGAGAAATTTTTGCACCAAAGCAGTTGCTCCCCCTGCCCCCCCCCCCCCCCCCGGTCTCCACTTTGCTTTCCTCAGAGAAAGCTGACTTGTGGGAGCCTCTTTCAGGGTCTCTCCTATGCTGATCCTCCTCTCCTGCCCTCAGATCAGCGTTCTTTCTGAACTGTGAGCCATCTGTGTGTGTATAGGAACCATGGTGCCATCTTCAGATGGTGCTGGCAAACCAAGCGTCCTCACCCTTCCATCAGAAGACCCTTCGTAGCTGAGCAGCTCTGCAGGGTCATATGTCATTGTTGTCCCGCCTGGTTGGTATCATTTGCTGTAAAGAAGGCATGACGGCAACAATTATCATAGCACTATGGCTGCTGCCTGTGGCCACTCTCAGTAGGGTCAACCCACTCTCATGTTAGAATGAGTTTATCCCCCTGGGGAATCTGCCTGGGCTGGGGTAACCATATGTGGGGTTTTGTGTGTGTGTGTGTGTGTGTTTTGTTTTGCATTGTCAGGGCTCTAGTCACCCATTCACATGTGTCTGATCTGAAAGCCGGCCTCTCTGAGTAGGTGGTGGCTGTGGAGGCGATATTTGCATTTCTGACCTGCGACATGCCTTTGCTGAATGAAATTGATATAATTACTATACACCATGACTGCCTCTAGAGTTGTATCCATTCTGGTTGGCTTTTTTTTCTTCTTCTACTTCATCAGCATCCAATTAATTAACAGTTGCCATGGAGACCGTTGCCATGACAGCATAAAATTCTCCCAGAGGGCTCCTCATTCATATTCTAATGAAATACATGTGCAGAGCTGGATGGCTGGAAAAAGTGGTGAGGAGAATTCAGGAAGAATGGAAGTAGAACTCGGAAAGAGCTGCTTTATCTCAAAGTTCTGCTCTCTAGCTTCTGTCCCAGATCACCTTACTTTAAAAAGAATATCTTTATTTTTATATATTATTTTTCCCAGTTTCCATTTTTTCCCCTAATATTTTTCTATTTCTATAGCCTGGCTGTTCCTGGGGTTAGGAATAATATATATATTATTGGACAAAATGAGCTTTTTCCATTCTGTTCTCATTCCTTTTTCTAGTTCATACAGTGAGGGACACATCCATCTAGTGGGATTTCTAATGAATTCTTCGTTTTTCAGATAAAGACAGTGAAGTTTTGTTGCTTACAGCCATTGGTGGCTTCCATCTCTCAGAAGAAGATAATATCTTGTCACTCGCCCACATCTAACTTCCCGGGAAGCAGTGTCTCTGACAGATCTTAACAGCCTCTGCAGATCTCTCCGCTGATTGTACATCCCTGTTCGATGTCTATCTATACTCATTTGCTCTTTCAGTTTCTTCTGAAAGGCTTAAAAGTCTCCCCTCAGCTGACCGCCCCCTCCTTATAGGGGTGCCTTGTATTTTGGCCCGAGGCCCTCAGTGCCTATAGTTCTGTTTTAGTCCTCTGGCCTTGCTTGCTTTCCTGTCTCCAGGCCTGTCCAAGACATTGTCCACACAGCTGTCTATTTCTAAGTCAGTTTTTGCTGTAACCTTCAGCTGTAACCTTTAGTCTTTGAAGCGTCCCGCTGTCTGTACCAGTGGTCCTCAAACTTTAGTTTGCCTAACTTATGAAATGTGCAGATCCGCAGGCATCGCTCCCAGAAACTATGACTTGTTAAATTTGGAGTAGAGCTCAGGGACCTGCTTTTCTAGTAAACATTCTAGGTTATTCTAATGTAGACCATCTGTGGGCTCCATCTTGAGAAACACTGGCCCAAAGGTGAAGCCTGAATTCTTAGCATGGCGTCCAAAACCCAGGACAATTTGATGCCCACCTATTTCTGCCTTTTTAACTTCCTTTCTGGTAATGATTCATCCTTGGATCTTCCACTCACATGCCTGGGGTTCTAACCATATCAAAATTGTCAATATCCTCCACACATGCTGCACACAGTTCAAGCTCCAAGCCTTTGCTTAAACTCTTCCTTTGTCTGAAATGACCTTGCTCTTGGGGGGATCAGAATATGCCACCCTCCCAATAAGGGCTTCCCAGGTGGTGCTAGTGGTAAAGAACCCGTCTGCCAATGCAGCAGAAGAGACATAGGTTTGATCCCTGGATTGGGAAGATCCCCTGGAGAAGGCCATGACAACCCACTCCAGTATTCTTGCCTGGAGAATCCCATGGACAGAGGAGCCTGGTGGGCTGTAGTCCATGGGATTGCACAGAATTGAACATGACTGAAGAAACTTAGCATATATATATAATATATATAATGAATATATTTAATATATTTATATATAATATAGTCTATATGTATATATTTACTGACCCAATAAGCCACTTTGGAATAAAGATTATTTTGAGCTGAAGGCATTTAAGAAACAGAAGACATAGAAGAAATTCTATGCTTTTCTTTCTGTCCCAAAGCAGGGCATATATTTCCCTTTTTGAAAGTGTGCCCCTCCTGTCTCCGTTACCAGGTAGCAGAGAATGACTCAATCACCAGAGATGATTAGACTCTTGTTACTAAAGATAAGTGATATGTAAATTTCATTTGTAATATTTAAGATTTTAGTAAGATTTAGTAAGATATAATAAAATATATTCTACAGACTTGTGTCTTACTTATAAACCTTACTAAATAATCCTTATCTTCCATCAGTTTCCCTTATATATTTACCCTCTCACAATTTACTGTCTCTAAGAAGATCAGACTCCTTTGTCTTGTCATTTCTCCACTATTTATTGCTCTTTGTTAAAAGGGTATATAAGCTCATAGGCCAAACCAGTTTTTGGAGTTTCCAGGTCTCCCACATTGTAGGTGGATTCTTTACCAGCTGAGCCACCAGGAAAGCCCAGGAATACTGGAGTGGGTAGCCTATCCCTTCTCCAGGGGATCTTCCCAACTCAGGAATAAACTGGGGTCTCCTGCATTGCAGGTGGATTCATTACCAGCTGAGCTACCAGTGAAAGTCACTCAGTTGTGTCCGACTCTTTATGGCCCCATGGACTATAGCTTGCCAGGCTCCTCTGTCCATGGAATTCTCCAGGCCAGAATACTGGAGTGGGTAGCCGTTCCTTTCTCCAGGGGATCTTCCAATCCAGGGATTGAACCCAGGTCTCCTGCATTGCAGGTGGATTCTTTACCACCTAAGCCACCGGGGAAGCCTCCATATTTAAGATTTTGGTAAGATTTAGTAAGGTTTGTTCTACAGACTTGTTTCTTACTTATAAACCTTATGAAATAACCCTTATCTCCCATCAGTTTCCCTTATATATTTACCTTCCCACAATTTATTGTCCCTAAGAAGATCAAACTCCTTTATCATGTCATTTCTCCACAGTGTATTGCCCTTTGTTAAAAGGGTATATAAGCTCATAGGCCAAACTGCTTCTTGGAGTTTCATGCCTATTCTGTGAGCCCCCCTCCATGTGTATGTGAAATAAATCTTTTCTCTTGTTAAGCTGACTTTTGTTACTTTAATTCACTGGCCCCAGTCACTAAACGTAACAGGGTAGAGGAAAAGTTTCTCTTCTCCTGCACTCGCTGTGATCCTAATCAGACTTTCCTCAATCTAGTGCCACCTCTTTCTTGAAGTCTTTTACTTTCTTCCAGATAGAATCAGCCTTTCTTTTTTTCCCATAGCACTTTATTGCCCCTGTGCTTGTACTTATCATTTTAATTCATACTTTCATTTTAATTCTCTCTCAAAGAGTTATAGTCCTTGCTTCTTGACGATTCTTGCCAATGGAAGAAAATAATTACTTAGCATCTACTAAGTACTGTTTATGGTGCCAGTTAAGTATTCTCCTTACCATAAGCTGCTTTCTTATTAAAAGCAACAATAAAAATATAACCACCTGAGTTAAGTCCTCGATTCCAGGCAGTGTGCATATTATCATTTAATACTCATAGCAACTTTATGATACTGCTTTTATGAATATTAAAAAAAAAAAACCCAGTAAGGAAATGGCAGTAACTTACTCAAACTTGATAACTAGTAAGTGGAGCAGTTGGAATTTATCCAGGTTAGTTTGACTCTGGAGCCTGCCTCGGTTACTAATTTAAGGTGGGGAAACCTCCCCGAGAGAACCCAGCTAGAGGCAGAAGATCCAGGCCAGTGGGCCAGTCTTTGTGCTTTGAACCCTCAGCTCCTCCTGTAGCTCTTGACACGTGGTTCCTTGACTGGAAGAAGGCCTTTTGGGTGTCAACATGATTATTATTTTATGACTTAGAGAAGCGACTCATCCAGGGTAGTATAGTTAGAAAGAGGCTGAGCAGAAACTTAACACAGTAAAGTGAGTTCAGCAAGTCACAGATCGCTCCTCAATACTGTGGGAGACTTGGATGAACCTGGGATTCTGATCATCATTTGCGGCATTGTTTCAAGTTCCTGGGTTAGTTTTTGAGACTGATGTGAACAGTCAGAACCTGAGGTGTGGGGACTGTGAATAAGGCATACATCTCGTGGAGCTGCCATAGTGCTGTGCCTGTCACCAGTGGCATTCGGATCCATATCTTGGTATCTGCCAAGTAGCTTTGGTCTTTGGAATTAGGAGATTTCAGTCAAAAGTTTGGTATTTAGTCCACAAAAGGACATTTGGAAGAGGACTCAACAGCACTTGGCAGCTGAAGAAGGAAGATGTTTTCTCACCTAATTTTCACAAGTGTTTTCCGCAACCTCACCTTCAAACCACTTGCCAAACACAGCTCTGCCTGCGGAGGGACTGAAAAAGAAAATGCGGTTAACCCCATGTGTTCTGTTTAGAAGAGCATCTGAGTGGCAGCTTAGAGCCAGAGTTTCATATCCCGGGACTTTCTGATGAGGGGGTCTGATGATTTTCTTTTCCTAGGAATTTAATAACCCCAGAATCCATCTATCTAGCAAGAGTCTGAAGTCGGCAGGAACTCAGATTATTGGTGCCTGGTTTTGCCTGATGGCAGTGCTACTAAATCCATCTTAGGAGAGCTTGTTAGCCTGTGGCTGGAGCTTCGTTCTGCCTGAGCTTCTTGGGAGTGGGCAGTTGTTGGCTCTTCCCCAGGGTGCAGCCCGCCTTGGGATTTCACTGGATGCTGAGGACAGAGAGGGTCCCTGTGCAGGTGATGGGGCTTCACTGATTGTCACCTTGCCCAGCTGTATCCGTCTGATGCATCTGCTGCAGGCTGCCAGCATAATGTACCCCGCTCAGGCGTGAGGGGAGGATGCTTTGAACAGTTCATCTCCTGCGTGATTCATCAGGCCCCTGTTTCCTGATCCACTCCCACGCTCTCCTACCCCCCATCCCCCACAACGTGATCAGCAGGACTAGCAAGGCTTTCGCTTTGAAAGAGGTGGAGATCAGAGGGCGAAATTATTAACCTCCACGTCAGTTGTAATTAATGCACCAAGCCACCTGGATATTTAGTAACTGGAAATGAAATCAATTTGCGTTTTAAAATTTAATTTATATACAGCCGGTTCGATAAATCAGTGACCCATTGCTAGGTAACTCACTGCTCTGAGTTTGGAGAAGAATTTCTGTCCTCATTGTTGTCTGGGTATTTTGCAGCTTCAGAAATGAATCCAGAGCTGTTGACCTGTCAGGAAAGGGTAGGCTGGTATAATGGCTTTGAAAAATCTTGACTCTCACTGCAGCTTGGATAGGAACAGGCAACGTGATTTCTGTATTTTGTTTATAGCTGTTTTCATTTAATTCACGATTCCCTCCCTCCCCACCCCACAGTGGAAAAAAAATAACTAAATGTCTAATTTGGTTTGAGTGAATGTCTGATTTGAGCATTTAAACAGAGCCTTCAAGGAATGCTCAGCCTTTCTAGGAAAAAATGCTTTGAATCTCAGATTGCCTGCATCTTCCTCCTGCTTCTCTTTCCCCCCCAAAATGGCATCTGGTATAAGGGGAGGCATTCAGTGTCTGGACGAGGGGCCTTGGCTCCTAGGACCTCCTGGGCGAGGGGAGGAGCCGGATCCTTGGTTATCGGGGCTGTGTTCTTAGGTTGCTGACTCTGTTTGGGCTCCCCTGCTTCCAGTGTCATACCTTGAAAGTGGCTGGTATAACCTGGGCCTGGCCAGGGCCTGGTTCCCTGGCTGACCTTTGACCCTCAGTGGCTATGGTCATCACACACAGGCCCTTGACAGGCCCTGTCAGTCAATGCACTCTCAGTGCTCTGCTGGAAGGGAAGCTGGCTTGAGAGAAACAGGAGGGCCCTCCTTGCTCCCTCCTTGCCGTGTGGCCACACTGATGTGGCCTGGCCCTAGGTTGGTGCAGGCAGCTTGAGACTGTTTTATTTTTCTAGAAATCCATGTAGGGAGCCAGGGCCATGCCTCCTACTCTACTTGGTTTGCTTATTCTGTGCCAAAGCTCAGAGGAGGAAGTGAGACCTACGTCAGACAGCTCTGCCCTCCTGCCCTCCCCTTCTCCCACCTTCCAGGCTAGAAAGGGACGGATCCTTGGTCCACTCTGCTCTGCTGTATGACAGTCTCCTCCGCCACAGGGGAGAACGCATTGGCTTTCCTGCCTGGGTGTAAGTAAGGTGTTATTTGCTCAGTCGTGTCTGACTCTCTGCGGCCCCATGGACTGTAGCCCTCCAGGCTCCTCTGTCCATGGAATTCTCCAGGCAAGAATACTGGAGTGGGTTGCCATTCCCTTCTCCAGGGGATCTTCCCGATCCAGAGATGGATCCTGGGTCTCCCGCATTGCAGGCAGATTCTTTACCTGGGTAGAGCCCAGGGAGCCCTGGGTAGAGGGGCATAGAATCCAAGTGACAGTGGGGCTTTTATGCATTAGTGACATCCAGCCTTGGTTCTTGATAATTAAAGTGAGAGCATGGAGGGGTGAAGGGGATGGGGTCAAAGGGGAAAATCTGCTTTCAAGACAAAAGCCTGGCCTCAAGCCTACTGTTTTGCTGTGTAACCTGGTTTCTGAAAGCCATGAAATGAAAATTATTCTTGCCATTCTTTTTTTATTCTTTTGATAAAGATTCTGCCTTTTGTGTAGCTAGGAGCCTCCCGGGGCCTTGGGCAGTTTTAGGGTGATGACAGCATCTTCAGAAATCTCGAAGAAAAAAGCACATGAATTATATTCAACAAAATTTACCTTCATTAAAACAGTAATGTGTGAGATTTGATTACATGTTCTCATCTGACTATAGTTCATAGAATGTGGATTCTCAGTCAGCAGCATTTAAGAAGCACCAGTAGTAACTTGCGTGTGTGTGTGTGTGTGAGAGAGAGAGAGAGAGAGAGAGAGAGAGTAAGAGGACAAGAGGCATTTATGGACTGAAAAGCATGGGAGAGAATATCAGAGGTACAGACAATTTGGGGTTAAACTTGCAGATAGAACACAAAAAATTAAGATGTTTAAAAGGTGACACATAAGTGAATGAGATTAATATCGTCTCAATACAGGAGTTCTGAGGGAACACGGGACAAAGAAGTGATTGGAGCTAGACATATATAACCAGATACAGACTTCTTAAGTGATTTGGGGATGAGACTTGAAGGTAAGCTTATTCATCCATCTATAAATAAAAAAGACCGAGGCATAAGGGTCAGGTGATGGGAGCTAAAGATTTTGGTGACGGAAACTCACCCTAACTTTCTGAAGACTCACGTAAACGGGGACCTGTAACCTCCCTAGAGCAGTGGTTCTCAAACTTAGTAGCACAGTGAATTTACCTGGAGATCTTTAAAGAACACTGATGCCTGGGTCCCATTCCCAGGGACTGGGATTGTTCTAACTGGATTATAAAAACGTCTTTCAGTATGTACTGGGTTGAATTGTGTCCCCTCCCAAATTTGTGCTCTTCCCGGAATCTCAGAAATGTGACAGTGTTTGTAAATAGCGTCAACTGCAGATGTCATTAGTTAAGATGAGGGTATACTGGCGTGAGGGTGAGCCCTTAAACCAATATGACCGATGTGCTCATAAGAAGAGAAGAGGCACAAAGACACACGTCCACAGAGACCAAGTGGTGTGGTGAGTCACAGGAGCAGTGCCACATACGTAACCAAGGAAGGAGCGTTGAAGTCATGTAGATGCCAAGAGATGCCGCGGACTGTCTCCAGCCGCCAGGAGCTAGGGGAAGGGCATGGAACAGGCTCTCATTCAGAGCCCTCCAGAAAAACACCTTAAAAATCATTTTATTTATTTGTTTTTGGCTGCGCTGGATCTTTGTTGCTGCGTGGGCTTTTGTCTACTTGCGGCGAGTAGGGGCTACTCTCTAGTTGTGGAGCTCAGGCTCTAGGGCATGTGGACGTCGGTAGTTGGGGCTCCTGGGCTGTAGAGCACAGGCTTGGTGGTTGTGACACACGGGCTTAGTTGCTGCACAACATGTGGAATCTTCCCGGACGAGGGATCGAACCCGTGTCTCTTGCCTTGATAGGCAGATTCTTATCCAGTGTGTCACCAGAGAAGTCCCAGGTGACTTCTAGCCTCTAGAACTTGAATGATTGCCCCTACCACATTTAATGCAGCAGCAGAGAAAGCAAGACAGATTGGAAAAGTTTGAGGGTCAGTCTACGCAGAGGGCAGAATCTTAGTCCCCGAGGATTTGACTTTTTCTAGCTTCCAGAACTGTGCGAGAATGCATTTGCGTTTATGGCCGCCCAGTGTCATACTTTGTTACGGCAGGCCTAAGAAGCTAATACGGGTTACTACAAGGTGCAGCCCACGTTGTCAACCATTGCCCTCGATTGCAGAGCACAGTGAGTGCTCAGCTGGTGTCAGCCGCTGTCATCACCCTGAAGCACATAGCCCTGGCTGTACTCAGGAATCTGCTGAACCCCGGAAAAGCATCTCGGATAGTGTTTGGTTCTCTTTGAGAGGCGTCTTATGCAGCCTCTTTCTCAGAGGATAGGCTACCACAGTAAATCGAGGGGAGGCTGTAGACTGTGGTTGCCAGCAGGGGAGGGAGGGAAGGAAGGCATAGTCAGGGAGTTTGGGATGGACATACCAAATACATACACACTGCTGTATTTAAAATGGAAAACCAACAAGGTCCTGCTGCAGAGCACAAGGAGCTCTGCTCAATGTCATGTGGCAGCCTGGCTGGCAGGGGAGTTTGGGGGAGAATGGGTACATGTCTATGTATGGCTGAGTCCCTTTGCTGTTCATCTGAAACTGTTACAACATTGTTAATCAGTTATACCCCAATATAAAATGTTAAAAAAAAGAGAAGAAACAGTAGATTCGACCACTGTGAGGGGAGCATAGTATGTCTGTCTTGAATAGCACACCCTCAGCAGTCTGGACGGGGCGTGGGCCTCATGTCAGTGGGGTTGGCTCCGAGGAGGGGTGTGGCATCTACTCTTGTCCTGCGCATGTAGATGGGCAGTATCTGGGGCTTTGAGGCCATACAGCGTGTGACCTATCGCCTAAGACCTTGACCTCCGGTTCTTAGGGTTACAGAGCCTTCCCGAGCCAGGATGACCAACTGTCCTGGTTTGTCTGGGAGTGAAGGGCTTCCTAGGACGTGGGGTCTTCATCACTAAAACTGGGACAGTTCTAGGCAAATTGGGTGGGTGTGTCACCACACAGAATCCTTTGATTGTTTTCCTCGGGGACTAAGATTCTGCCCTCTGCGTAGACTGACCCCCGAACTTTTCCAGTCTGTCTTGCTTTCTCTGCTGCATTAAATGTGGTAGGGACAATCATTCAAGAATCATGTGCTTATTAAGAATCAGCACTTTGTCCCCTGGACTGATCTGACTCCACTCTCCTGATGACAGTAGGATTCACCATTTACAAGGAGTCTCATGCTTCTGGAATCTGTCTGGTGAGATCCTTGGAAGCCTTTTCTTTCTCACTGCTCATTATCATCAGCTTGCTATCAGCATCTCATCTGTTTTTACTCAAATAATTATTAATTTCTACATCTGCTTATACTCAGGCCTTCCAGTTATCCACTGAAAATAGGAAGAAGACAGATTTCTCTATCAGTGGATTAGTTGTCAGTACTAATGGCAGCAGTGGGGAGCTCACAAATAGTGCATGTGTGTGTGTGTGCACGTGTGTGTGAACGTTTGTGCACTTGGATGGTGGGCAAGTGGGTGTAGGGAAGAGAGAAAGGAAGGTGGAAATGCAGTAGAGAAGACCATCTGTTCCTTGTAGCCAATTTTAACTCTTTCTCCTGTTCCTCCAGTTATTTCATCCTTCCCTGGTTATCATTGTCTGAACACAGACATTCAGTGTTGGATGTTTCTGATATACCGAACTGTCAAAAACAAAACCAAAAATGACTCCTGTTTCCATTTTTATACTCTTTAAGATACCTAACCAATAGTTGGGATGGTAGACATCCTAAAAGCTGAAGGAAGGCCGTATCCTGTTTCATATTCACTCTAATTTCCCATACTTTCTTCCTATTTATTTGATCTGTAGCTTTGAGAAAATCAGTTACCTCTCTGGTTATCATTGCTTTGTAGTAAAATGTTAGTCAAAGCACAGAGCCCCAGACATACTGAAATATTTGCAAAATGTGCTTTTGATGATGCAGGTTATAGAATCTTTTTTATATCATTCTTCTGCTCAAAGACCTAAAACAGGAGCTGAGAAAGCCCCATAGCCTATAAAATAAAATTTAAATTACTTAATATGTTATTCTCTATCCTATAAAATCTGGTTTCTGAAAGCCTGAGCTATTTATTATCATTTGCTTCTTTTGGACCTCCAACATATACTGAATTGATTTTAGTTACTTTTACTGAGTATCTGTCTTTTACATTTATTTTAAAATCCCTTGACAGATGGACTTTTACCATTAAAAGAATTCCCAACACCTGGCAGCTGTTTTGCACCTAGTAAGTATTCAATAAATGTTAAGTTACGTTGAAACTTTTTCTGGATATAGAAATACTTGAAAAAGTATAAATAGCTCATGAATTTTAAAATTTATCCCAAACTTATTTCCAGTCTTTAGAGAAGCATTTACTATTTCACCAGCAAGTATGATGTTAGCTGCGGGCTTTTCATAGATGCCTTTTAACAGAAAAAGAAAATTCCTTCTATTTCTAGTTTGCTAAGAGGTTTTGTTAGGAATGAGTGTTAGATTTGTTAAATGCTTTTTCTGGACCAGTTGCGATGATCATATGATTTTCTCTTTTATTTTGTCAATGTGGTGGGAAATTGATTTTTGATCATTGAATCAGTCTTGTATTTCTGCGCTAAATAGTCAATTTCTATTCTTCTTCTTGTGTGTATCTCACAAATAGTATTGGTTTATAATCTTCTTTTCTTGTAATGTCCATTTCAGGTTTTAGGATCAGGGTTATGCTGGCTTCATAAAATGAATTGGGAAGAAGAGTTTTAGGTTAACAGAAGAGTTGCAAGGATATAACAGGTAATACCTATATACCACCCAGTTTCTTCTGTTGTTAATAACTTACACTGCTGGGGTATGTTTGTCATAGCTAATGAACCAGTATATGTACATTATTATTATTAACTAATGTCCATTATTTATTCACATTTCTTTAGTTTTCACCTAATATCCATTTTCTGTTTCAGGATCCAATCCAGAATACCACTAACATTTAGTTGTCATATCTTTTTAGGCTTTTCTAGAGTCTGACAGTTTCTCAGAGGCTCTTTTTTTATAGTTCATTTTTTTTGTTGTATTGACTTTTCCTCTTAATTTCCTTCTTTTTAAATTTTCTTAAGTTTATTTTTAATCTTTTAACTTTTAAAAGTGAAAATAATTGATTTTTAAACTTTTATTTTCTAATATAAACATTTAAAACTATAGTTTCCCTCTAAGCCTTGTCTCAGCTCCATCCTACAAATTGATTTATTTTTTATTACCATTGAGTTATAAATATTTTCTGATGTCATTTGTGATTTCTTTTTTGACCCATGGATTATTTAGGAGTGTTCTGCTTAATTTATAAGTAAAGTGGGAAGATTTTCAAGCTATGTTTCTGTCATTTTTAAACTTACAGTGCGTTTAAAGCATATATTCTATATATTTTAAGTACTCAAAGTTGTTTTATGGTCTATCTTGATGACTGTTTTGTGTGCATTTAAAAGGATTGTGTATTCTGGATTTGTTCGGTATAATATTCTATAAATATCAGTAAGACCAAGTTGGTTTGGTGTAATTGTTGCAGTCTTCTAAATCCTTGTTGAGTTTCTCTACTTCTATCAATTTACTGAGACAGGGGTGTTAAAAACTCCAGTCATGATTGTGGATTTGTTATTTCTCCATTTAGTTCTGCCAATTTTATTCTTATTTTGAGTCTGTATCATTAGGAGCATATGATTTACAGTTGTTTTGTCTTTTTGATGAAATGACTCCTTATCACTTAGAAGTAATCAGCTTTATCTCTAATAATATTTCATGTCTTGACATCTGCTTTGATATTAATATAACCACATCTGTTTTCACCCTTTTTCCTTCATCTCTGTTTCTATTACAGTGTTTCTGATTTCTAGCATTTCCTGACAACTCTTTCTCAGATCATCCATTTCTGTGCTTATATTACCCATCCATTCTCGCACTCGTCCACTTTTTTTCCACTGAAGCTCTTAGCATGTTCATCATAGTTGTTTTAAATTCACAATCTGCTATTTCCAAGATCCCTGCCATGTTCGTGTCTGGTTCTGATGCTTGCTCTGTGTCTTCAAACTGTGGTGTTTTTTTTTTTTTCCACCTCTGAGTATGTCTTATAATTTTCTTTAGATAGCTGGACATGATATACAGGGTTAAATGAACTAAGATAAATAGTACTTTAGTGTAAGTTTTTATGATTAGCTTGCTGGGGGTTCAGTCATGTTTACTGTTTACTGTAGTTGTGGGTGTTGGAGGATCAGATTTCCTCTGGTCTCTTTGTTTTTGTTTCCCTCATTGCTTTTTCCTAGAGACTTCTTAAATAAGCTCTAAGATGTGTGGTTCTTCCAGCTGCTTTGCCCCGTTGTCAGTAGGAGTCCTCGTGACATGGTATGAAGTGTTGGGGGCGGGGTGAGAGCATTCTATAACCCTACAATCAGGTCTCAGTTTTTTAGTGAGCATGTGCTCCTGGGCTGCTACCTTTACAAGAGCTTTTTAGTTTGTTCCTACCTCCAACACGTACATGTAGGTGAGCAGGAAAGCTAGAGGGGGGAGGATAGAGTTGGCTATTTCCTTTCTACCAGGTGAAAGCCCAGAGGCTGGAACTGGGTGTTTCCTTTCTCATGGATGGTTAGGCTCTGGGAGAATCTCAGTTGGTTAGATTCTGAAAAGACAGAGTCTGTTGAAAGCTGACCTTATTATTAAGAACAGAATGCTCTGGGTGTACTTCAGTGTGACTACTTTTCCCCCTTCCCTGCCAGGAGCACGAGGGAACTTTCTTCTGATCTCCCTTGGAGGACCCGATAGATCTCCAGGAGGTGAAACTTAAAAAAGTGTGGTGACTCCCCTAGGATGGTCCTCCCTTCCCTGGAGTTTTTCTCTCTCTGACTTGTCTACACTGAGCCTCCAGCAATCTGTCAATTACATTTCGGGATTTCCTACCTGAATACTGGTTCCCCTGGAGGTTTCTGCTCCTGGAATTCTCCAGTAAATTCCAATTCTCTGTATCCGCCTGTCTATTTCTCCAATTCTGAGGAACGCTGTGTTCCCTGTAACCTCAATTCTCTAATGGATGCATGAAGAGCTACTGATTTTCAGTTTGTTCAGCTTTTTTCTTGTTATGAGAGCTCCTTACATACTAGACCAAAAGCTGGAAGTTAAAACCAGTTTTTTTTCCAATTGTATAGAATTTATTATTTTCAGTAGAATTGTTAGTTGGATACAAGCTAGCCCATCATTACTAGTAATCAGTAACCTCAAGTATTGTTTTTTAGTGATAAATTTTTTAAATCATATTACTATTCCAATGGTCACTTTAACCAGTGTCCTATTATTGGATAATCTGTTTAGCTCATTTTTTACCATCATAAATACAGCTTAATGTCTTTATACCTAATGTTTAATTTTTAAAAATCATATCCTAGGATAAATGCCTTGATGTGAGATTGCTGGGGCAAAAAGAAGCATATTTTAAGATTTTTGTTATGTTGCAAGTATTGTTCAAAAACTTCTAACAACCTATGTTCTCAAAAGCAGTATATAAAAATGCCTGCTCTTCTGTACTTTACCCAGTAGTGGATATTACTATTTTTATACTTAGTAATTTAAAAAGCCATAGTATCATACATGCATTCTTTGATTACTATTGAGGATAAATGTTTTTTCACCTGTAGTTTTTCATTTTCTTTCTTTTTAGGACATTTGTTGAAATGCAGTTTTTGGTTATCTCTTCATAACAAATTGCTCAATAGAATTTTTATTGTAAGGATAGGTTCAGAACATAGTTCAGTTGCTCAGTTGTGTCCGACTCTTTGTGACCCCATGGACTACAGCACGCCAGGCTTCCCTGTCCATCACCAACTCCCAGAAATTGCTCAAACACATGTCCATTGAGTCGATGATGCCATCCAACCATCAGACCAGTCAAGCCCAATTAGGTGGATTTTGTCTGAAGACTGCTCATGTAGGCCAAGGAAGGAAAGGTGCATAAAAGTGCAGCCTTGATGTCAACCTGGAGAGAGCCTAGCCTGACTGGTAATTAATTAATCCCATGCAGTTTGCCTTTTGAAACTCATGCCTTGAGAAAAGTAGAGATAAGAAATAGAAAATGTTGGCTGAAGTGATGATTCTCCTGAGCCAAATAATCAGTTTAGAAAGTTCCTGCAGATCTGTTGCTAAGGAAGAATCTGGAATATTCACTTCCTAACAGCCACTTTAGTGTGGCAGCCTCAGACCCCTTACATTCCCCCCTCTTTTTTTTTTTTTTGATGTGAACCATTTTTAAAGTCTTTACTGAATTTGTTACAATATCACTCCTGTTTTATGCTTTTGGTTTCTTGTCTGTGAAGCATGTGGGATCTTAGCTCCCCGACCAGGGATTGAACCCATACCCTGGTTCAGTTGGAGGGTGAAGTCTTTTTTTAACCACTGGACTACCAGAGAAGTCCCTATGTGCCCTTTTAAAACTGAGAGAATAAAGCATTTACATCTTTTAAAGTATTTAGGAACTTTCAAGAGCCAGGGCCCTTAACTTCATAATAGTATGGTGAGAATAGTTTTGAGGAAGGAGACCTGGCAGGTTAAGGACTGTGAGCCCTTAGATTTATTTCCGTTTGCAACTGGGAATCAGGTCACCTGGCTCAGTCAGTCCTAGATGTCAGCACTGATAGATGACAGTGAGAAAGGTCTCATCCTCTAAGATGAATTTAAAAGATCCTTCTTCTGGAAAATGCATGGAAGGCTGCAGCCTTGTTTGAATCATTGTGAATGAGGAGGGACTCATTCCTCCCTAGAGAGCAGATGAATGGATAGTTCTGGGAAGCAAGTAAACAGGAAGAAGTCAGGGATTAAAGATTTCATGGCAGGGAAAGGTGAAGAACAGAAATTATGAATGACCCTGGCACATGGATGTGAGAGTCAATCGCTCCTCTTTTTTTAAACTGAAGTGTAGTTGATTTACAATGTCGTGTTAGTCTCAGGTGTACAGCAAAGTGATTTACTTACATATATATGTTTATGTATATATATACACACATGTATGTATACACACATACATAAATGTTCTTTTTCAGATTCTTTTACATTATAAGTTATTAGAAAATAATAACTATAGTTCCCTGTGCTATACAGTGCATCCTTGTTTATTTATTCTATATACAGTAAAGTGCATGTGGCCTTCCCTGGTGGCTCAGAGGTTAAAGCATCTGCCTGCAATGCAGGAGACCTGGGTTCGATCAGACTCCTAACTTATCCCTCCCCTTCCCATTCCTCTTTGGTAATCAGAAGTTTGTTTTTTATGTCTGTGAGTCTGTAAATAAGTTCATTTGTATTATTTTTTTAGGTTCCACAAATTAGTAATATCATATTTGTTTTTCTCTGTCTGACTTCACTTAATATGATAATCTCTAGTTCCATCCATGTTGCTATAAATGGCATTATTCCATTCTTTTTATGACTGGGTAATATTCCATTAGGGTTTCCCTGGGGCTCAAATGGTAAAGAATCTTTCTGCAACATGGCAGACCTGGGTTTGATCCCTGGGTCAGGAAGATCCCCTGGAGAAGGAAATGGCAACCCACTCCAGTATTCTTGCCAGGAGAATCCCATGGACAGAGGAGCTCGGTGGGCCCCAATCTGTGAGGTTGCAAAGAGTTGGACATGACTATGCAACTAACACACACGTGCTTAGAATATGTTTCTCTAGATAGGATTTGGAAATAATCTCTAGTTCCATCCACGTTGCTACAAATGGCATTATTTCATTCTTTTTATGACTGGGTAATATTGCATTACATATATGTACCATATCTTAATTCCTTTATCTGTGGTTGGACGCTTAGGTTGCTTCCATGTCTTGGCTATTGGAAATAGTGCTGCTGTAAACATTGGGGCGCGTGTATTCTTTTGAATTAGAGTTTTTTTCCGGTATGTGGGCTTACTGGGACATATGGTAATCCTATTTTTAGTTTTTTAAGGAACCTCCAGGGCTTCCCAGGTGGCGCTAGTGGTAAAGAATTCTGTCAATGCAGGAGATGCAAGAGATGTGGGTTCAATCCCTGGGTCAGGAAGATCCCCTGGAGTAGGAAATGGCAACTCCCTCCAGTATTCTTGCCTGGAAAATTCCATGAACAGAGGAGCCTGGCAGGCACAGTTCATGGGGTTGCAAAGAGTTGCACGCGACTGAGCACAGCAGATCACACGAGGAACCTCCATACTCTTCTCCATAGTGGCTGCACCAATTTATATTTCCACCAGCAGTGTAGGAAGGTTCCCTTTTCTCCACACCCTCCAACATTTATTATTTGTGGAGTTTTTGGTGATACCTCACTGTAGTTTCAGTTACATTTCTATAATAATTAACAACATTGAGCATCTTCTCATCAATTTCCCTTCTATTTGAACTCCCCAGCTGGATGTAGCTCTCTGTCCAAGGAGCAATGATCAGTCTAGGCAGCGTTTGTACAACTGGATGCTCTTTAAGTCAATCTCCTCCCCTCCTCTGTCCTTATCCCCCAGTGATGCTGTGGTTCCCAAAGGCCTTTCTGTGGATGATCCCTGGCCAGGCCTCCATGTCAGGGAGAAGCTGGAGACGCACGCTGAGTCTCAGACCACCTCCCAGCCCAGCAGGTTACTGAGTATTCTCAGGATCCCGTTCTCTTCTCCGGTTAATAAATGTAACCCCAGACTCTGAGGAGGGCAAAGGCAGGCAGTCGAGGTGGGTGGAATTAACTACCATCTAAGGTGGACATAAATCATTTTGGCATCATGATTCATATGACATTTTAAGGCTGGATCAATTCTCTTTGGCTTTGCCCTGAAGCTACTGTGTTGGAGAGGGAGGCTGCCACTTGATTACTCACTTACCTGTAATGGTGGTTCAGATGTGTGGGGCCTCTGTGATCACCCTTTTTGAGTAGTTTGTAAAATACTGAATGATTAGGCCCCAAATAAATAATTGTTGCAAAAATAAAACCCCCAACAGTGCTAGCTGACATTAATTGTGTCCTTACTATGAAGCAGTCATTCTGTTTACATGTCTTTTCATTTTATTATGGAGGATGCTGTGATAATTAATTATGTGCTGTCTTGACTGGGCTAAGGAATGCCCAAATAACTGGTAAGACATTTTTTCCGAGTATATCTGGGAGGGTGTTGACTCACTGGCTCCCCTCGATTTCCAGGCTTTTGGACCCACACTGAATCATTCCATCAGATTTCCTGCCTCTCAGCCTTGCAGAGAGCAGATTTGGGGACATTTTGGCTTCCATCACCTTGTGAGTTAATTCCCATGATAAATCTCTTCTTAAAAAAAAATGAGGTATAATTGACCTGTAACATTATATTGATTTCAGGTATATATCAATGATTCAATATTTGGGTATGTTGCAAAATGATCACCAACCATAAGTCTACGTGATAACATTTGTCATTGCACATAGTTAAAATATTTTTCTTGTGATAGGAACTATTAAGATCTATTCTCTTAGCAAATTTCAGATATCCAGTACAACATTATTAACGATAGTCACCATGCTGTATGTTACATCCCCATGGCTTGTTTATTTTATAACTGGAAGTTTGTGCTTTTTGCCTCCCTTTACCCATTTTTCCCGCCTCCACCTCCTGTCTCTGGGAACCACCAGTCTGCTCTCTGCATCTATGAGGTGCGTCTGTTTACTTTTAGATTCTGTGTATAAGGGAAGTCATATGGTATTTTTCTTTCTCTGTCTGACTTCTTTCACTTAGCGTAATACTTTGTAGGCTCACTTCAGGTTGTCACAAATGGCAGGATTTCATTCTTTTTTATGGATAAGTATATTCCATATGGATTTCCTTGGTGGCTCAAACGGTAAAGTGTCTGCCTACAATGCAGGAGACCCAGGTTCAATCCCTGGGTCAGAAAGATCCCCTGGAGAGGGAAATGGCACCCCACTCCAGTATTCTTGCCTGGAAAATCCCATGGATGGAGGAGCCTGGTAGGCTACAGTCCATGGGGTCACAAAGAGTTGGATGTGACTGAACAACTTCACTTTTTCATATTCCATATATTTAATATCTATAGACATTTTCTTTATTCCTTCATCCACTGGCAGACCCTTAGATTGTCTCCATATCTTGGCTTTTGTAAATAACACTACAATGAAGATGGGGATGCATAGATTTTTTTCCAGTTAGTATTTTCATTTTCTGTGGATACCCAGAAGTGGAATTGCTAGATCATTCTGTTTTTAGTATTTTGAAGAACCTCCATGCTGTTTTCCATAGCAGCTACACCAATTAGTATCTCCACTAGCAGTGCACAAATGTTCCCTTTTCTCTACATCCTCGCCAATATTTGTTATTTCTTGTCTTTTTGATAATAGCCAATCTAACAAGTGTGAAGTGATATCTCATTGTAGCTTTGATTTGCATTTCTCTGATAATGCGTGATGTTGAGCACCTTTTCATATGCCTATTGGTACATCTGTATGTCTTCTTTGGAAAAAATGTCTATTCAGATCTTCTGCCTGTTTTTAGTTGGATTGTTCTTTTCCAGTGAGTTGGCAGTTCCCATCAGGTGGCCAAAGTATTGGGGGCTTAAAACAATGGAAATGTATTCTCTCGCAGGCCAGAAGTCTGACCTTCGGAGGCTTTGGGGCACTCTTTCTCCTGCTTCTTCCAGCTGCTGGTGGCTGTGGCTGTTCTTAACTTGTGGCCACGTCACTCAGGTCTCTGCCTCCTTTGTCACATGGCCCTCCCTTCTTCCTGGGTAATCTCCCTCTCCCTCACTCTTATAAGAACATCGTCATGGGAATTAGGGCCCCTCAGAAAATCCAGGATAATCTCCCCTCAGACCCTTAATCTTAATTATATATGCAAAGACCTTTTCCCCCCAAAAGTGGACATTCACAGGTCCCAGGATATGGACAGATCTTTTGGGGGGGGTCACCATTCAACTCACTACAGGTCTCTTTTGCTACCATCAACTTATGTCCTTTCAACTCTTTAAGTCTCAACATTCTCACCTGTGAAATGGGTATAGAATCACTGACTTTCTTATCTCATGGCTTTGCTGAGACCCACACCTTCCCCTAAGTGAACGACCAGGGGATGGAATGATAGGATGGGTTTGGTGAAGGGCTGGTCACCTACCATTGGTGATGGGGGTTATGGGGGCTGGGGAAGTGGGAGGGATTGGAGGACAGGAGGAATGTGGTGTGAGCTCATCATCTGGGGAGAGGGAAAGAAAGCTTCAGAAGAGGGAACTGGAGCAGGGACTGTGGGCTGGGTGAGACAGCCACATGTGGACACACCTGGACGTGTCGGTTCCCACTTGGACGTGTCGGTTCCCTCCTGCTCCTCGGCTGGGAGCACCAACACCAACAGCTTTGAAGGAGGACAGTCAAGAGAAACGGATGAGCAGGAGGAGGATGATAAAGGGAAAACAGAAGAATGTACTGGTGTTTCTCTGGTTACCTGTGAGGATGCATGGGATACCTCTGTTCTTTTTTTCTGTCTGGAGGTTCTTAGACAATCCCCGACTCGGGATGGAACGCACACCCTCTGCAGCAGAAGTGCAGAGTCTTAAGCACTGCGCCACCAGGGAAGCCCAGAAACCTGTGTTCTTCTGATTTTTTTTTTTTTTTAACCACAGCAGGAGAAAGGAGAAGCAACAGTTTGAGGGTTGTGTGGTTTCTCTGAGAGGAAACTGTCCTGGGATACCTGGGGGTCCTCGGAGCAAGAAACATGCAAAGGGGAGGTTTCCTCAAATAATCCTGCCTGCAGGTAGACATATATGCAGAGATTTCACCCATACCAAAACCCAGGAGGAGCCTGGATTCTAAGAAGCCAGAGTCCATTGGAATGCCAAGAAAGCAGGGAAAATGATGCTTATTGGTTATTTACTCTAGGGCAGGGTCGGGGGGCGTCTACTCATATTGCCTTGCCTCATGACAGTCTCAGAAAAGAATTTTTCACATAGGTGAGGGAACTCAGGCTCAGAGCAATTCCCGAGCCTGGCCTGAGTTCTCACGACCAACCCCGGCTCCACCAGGTTCGCAGTCTGGCCCGTGTGGCATTGGGATTTACGGTCTGTCTACTCTCACTGGCTGCCCTTGAGGATGAGAAGGATGGCCCCAGCATCTGGTGTGCGCACGTGGCCTTCCTTTACCTCTTGTCTCAGCTTCTGTTTGCTCTCCTATTTAAAAATGTAAATTTCAATCATCACTGTGCAGCAAAACTCTGTTATTTAACTCTAATCCTTTATTTCACAGCAGAGGACGTCTGGCAGACCGAGTAGGTTCAGATTCATATTACTCCGATGTGGGGAGATTACCCTAGGGGGCTCCCTAGACTGCACAGGGTGTAACCACCTTGATGGAAAAGTGTGTCTTGTAGATTCAGCTGCAGATATTCTAGCCAGGGTAATTCTGGCCCAGGGCTCTGTCTCTTCACAGTCTTGTTGTTGAGGGCCAGGCCCAGAACACGACCTACAATTCTGGATCAAGGGTCAATAGTAGCGCTGTAGAAACACTGCCACCAAATAGAGACGTCAGAAAGGTTCCACTCAAAAACAACCTTTCCACACTGATGACGTGTTTCAAGGAAGTGAATTATCTACCTGAGTGGAGGACAAAAAAAAAAAAAAGGCATTCTTTCTTCAGGCCCAGGAAGTTGAGTTGTCTGAGTCACACAGACAGTCTGTCAACGTGCTGGTCCTTAAGTGATGTCACATTTTAATCTCATTGGAATTGCAAAGGTTGAGAAGGAAGTGTCTCTGTTCCTATCAGAGCCTCCAGTGGGTGGCAGCCCCCTCACTCTTGAACCCACTGGCAGCCCTCTTACTCCTGAAGCTTGTATCTGACCAAAGGGAAGAGTCCTGCTCTTAGCGGGAAGGTCATGGATCAGAAATTTGAGCTGATGGATCTGGCCATGCAGACATGGTCATAACGCCAACCTCCACGAGGTTTGAAATGAGAACATAGTCAGCCTATGAGGACAGATTCCCTGGGGTCATTCTGGATCTGCCATATCAGCATATACAGAACTGAACCAGAAAAATGATAACAGCAACCGTGGCAGCAGTGGCAGCCACGTTCCTGCCTTGTTTCTGTTCTGGGCTGTGGGGTAATGCCTTGGTCCTTTCTTCCAGCACAGCTTCCAGTGATGTGGGGTCTGAAGGGGCTAAGAGTAGAGGCAGGAGACATTTTTGGAATCCAGCTCAGAAGAAGGGAGATAATAACAGCATCAAGGGTTCTGAGGATGAAATGTTGGTCTATGTGAACCACTTACACTTGAGAAGGTGTCTGTTACTTTTAAGTCCCATACCAGTGTTGGTACTTATGAATCTTCTGTGCACAAATGAAGACATTAAGGGTCAGAGGGGTTACCTACTTATATAACCCAGGCCTGTCTGCGAAGCCCTTTCTCTCTGCACCAGACTCCTCTCCTTTTCTTTTTGTCTAGGTTTCTAGAATGGGGTGTACAATCAAAGACACCATACATACCTCACAGAAACAACTCTGCCCAGCAGAACTTCCTGTTCCTGGGGCTGGTGGGACTTTAATGAATTTCCCAGGATGAGAGTGGGCAGGGTCCATCCCCCAGGGCCCTGACCCTCTACCCACAGCTGAGTGGGTTTCGCCTGCCACCAGAGATTCTTAATTTTGAAGATCTGACCAGAGAAGAGGGTTTCTGAGAAAGTGATTTGGTTTGTTATTGAATGGGTCTTGGAGGAGAAGGACGTTTCTTTTGGTTACTGAATATGATCTGATTCTGAGCTAATCTCTCCCAGGTCCTCAGGCATTCCTGACCTGTCTGACCCCAGTGGTTGTCCATCAGGCATTAGGCTGTTGCCCACCTGAGCTCAGACCCTTGCCCTGGCTCCCAGAGGCCACATGTTCTTGACTAATTCACTGATTCTCCCCGAGTCTCTTCAGTCGCATTATAATGTCAACCTAGGTGGCCCTCAATTGCCGTCATTCTGGAATGAATCAGTATCTGGCTTGACTTCGGGAACTTGTGTCAGTCACTGGTTTTTCTCTGGGACTCTGCTGACCCCAGCGGGAACTGTTCCGAAGTTCCTGCCTCACCGGCTGAGCACAGGTGAAGCCCATGCCTGGGGAAGGTCCGGGGAACTCCAAGTTCTGAAGAGTCCAGAGTGAAGGGTTCAGCCTTGAGTGGATGCTGTCAACAGCCACTGATGAACTGTAGCCTCGCTTTCAAAAGTGCAGAGAAAGTGTTACAAATAGCAAAGGAAGAGCGTGTGCATAGATGACAAAGAACCCTGTCCAGTTGATTCATGAATAATTCAGGGAGTGGTGGGCAGTCAGTCCATTTTATATTTTAAGCCTGAATTAATTTACACTTGTGATCATTATTGAGAATTTGGGAGCCAAAAAAAAAAAAAAGGCACAGCACTTTACAGCTGGATTATGAACTCAGATATATTGAAAATGAGTGTGGTCTTGTGTAAGAAGCCCAGAATTTTGGATTGTGTTCTGTGCAAAGGATTAGAACAGATGAACTAGTCCTGAATGTTTTTGTAGTGATGACAGTAACCCAGAGGCAAATGTGGGTGTGGTCACAGACTCCATGACAAAAGAAAATTCTAGTAGAAATGTCATCGAGACCTTGCCCTGCCCCTTGAAGTGCATAACTATCACGATATAGGGTTAATGATGGGCCTGTTGCTTTACTGGAAGTGACTTCCAAATTCTGTGCCCCAATTCGACTTGGTACATTTGATAGGACAAAATTTTGTTATTGGTTATGTATAGCCAACCCTTTCCTCCTAAAATGGGCAGATCTTGGAACTGGAAACTTTGTTTTAAAATTTTCAATGTATTTATTTATTTATTTTTATTGAAGTATAGTTGATTTACAGTGAATGTCATGTTAGTTTCAGGTGTAGAGCAAAGTGATTTAGTTATATATATCTGTACCCACATATACGTGATACATATATTTATATATGCTTTTTCAGGTTCTTTTCCACTATAGGTTATTACAAGATATGGAATATAGTTCCCTGTGCTATACAGTAGGTCCCTGTTATATACCTATTTTATATATAGTAGTGTGTATCTGTTAATCCCTAATTCCTAATTTATCCCTAACCCCCTTCCCTTTTGGTAACCATAAGCTTATTTTCTATGTCTCCGAGTCTCTTTCTGGAGCTGAGAGTTTTGATTTGCTGATTTCTGGGCAAGGAGATTATGTGCGTTGGCAGGCAGCAGCTGAAACCAAGGGATGAGATAGGGGATTTGGAGGAACATTTTGGAGCTAAGAGAATGGACTCCTAGGAACGAGAGCTTCAAGGGAAGAGAGAGTGAGACCCACTGACCGCAGGCCGGGGAGAAATTGTCTAGTAGGTAGAGATTTGAAGAGTGTGGGTGCAGGATGTGACACAGTGTCCTCGAATTCCTCCACAAAATCCAGTTTCTTTCTGGAAAGTGGAAAATTTGAGCCCTGTGCTAAGACAATAGAGAGAGCCAGCGTGGGGACTAGAGGTGGATTATTGTGCATCACAACCGTACGTCAAGCCGGATGGTCTTGCTTAATACGCACACACACACACACACACTCTCACACCCAGAGCTGTAGAGACCCTCACGATGTGTGAATGTGTGTGTGTGTGCCTCTGTGTGTGTGTGTGTGTGTGTGGTCTTTGGTGTGCTGCTGTTGCTACTAAGTCGCTTCAGTCATGCCCGACTCTTAGCGACCCCATGGACTGCAGCCTACCAGGCTCCTCCGTCCATGGGATTTTCCAGGCAAGAGTACTGGAGTGGGGTGCCTCATATCCATTTAATGCAAGCACCCAACTGCATAGATCCCTACAGGCACAGGCTGGTATATTCGTTTTATTTCCTGGTTTCACTCAATAATTTTCACCCTTTTTTCTGTTTCCTCACTTATTTGTTTAGTCTTTACTTTCACCGTGCAGTTTATACCCTGTTCCCCATCTCTGTGCTGGGAGCTTGTGTAACTAAGCGCCCACCATCCAGTCTCCACCATATTCTGCACGTGCGACAGAGTGCCATAGTGGACGGGCCATTACCCTGCTGGCGTTGTTACCCAGACCGCTGAAGTCACTTGCTTTCAGCTTTATTGTATTTGGAAAAGGTGTGTGATTGAAAATACACGTCAACAGAATGACTGTGACAACTGCTGACTCCTGCCGTCCTGAGGCCCGGTGGGCGTCCCTCTGCCGGGAGGACTGTCCCTCCCTGAAGATGCTGGCTGTGGTCCCCGGAAACCCGAGCCCGGGCCTCCTGAACTGCCATCAAGTGGAACTCGGGCACCTTGATCAGATAAGAGCTATTTTTGCTCTGGCTCCACTGAGCTAGATTCCATCTCAGATTCCATTAAAAGAACTGCCTTCTTTCTTTTTCCTTTGTTGCTAAGGAATAGCTTTTCCCCTCAGATTGATTTTTTTCCCCTTGAAGAAGCCCCAACCCGCACAACACTTGGTAGTAATTTAAAATGAGCCAAAGCGCTGTGGCTCCTATTAGAAGCACAAAGCCACCCGCCAAGTGTCATCAGGGGTCAGCAGGGCCTGTCTTTTTAACCAAACACCCAAGTGCTGCGTTGGAACAAAGGCAACTTCTCTTTGGCAAACACTGAGTTCCTGCTCTGTTTTGTCCAATTATAGGTTGAGCTCGCCCCTGCCCACGAGCCAGCTAATCAGACTTTTATGAGCCTTGCTCCCTCACGCCCAGGGCCCGGAGCTGAATGCAGGTTTCTGCAGAGAGAGGAGGACTTGTTTTTTGCCGGAAGACTGCTTCCCACTCTGACCTGTGAGTCAGGGATTGAGTGGGCCACTCACCTGCTGGGGAACAAAATTCATTAAGTGCCTACCCCTCCAGATCTGGAGTGTGTGCGTGTGTGTGTGTGTGTGTGTGTGTGTGTGTGTGTGTGTGTGTGTGAGATGGGCAGGTCCCCAGTAGAGAACCGGGCTGCAGAGCCAGCTGGGGGCCGCCCATCAGGGTGTGAATGTCACCGTCACTCAGGCAGGCTCCCTGTGGGTTATTCCTGCCTGGCCTTTCCCGGCAACGCTGGACTCCACACCCAGGGTCATCATCAGCTGTGCCCCTGGAGATCAGAGTGAATCCACAAAATTCTGTTGTTGCTGAAGGAGCTTGTTATGGAGCTGGAGGGCTGGGGAACCTGGCATGGGGGTAGAAATCCACCCTTTGTGGGATGGCAGACATTGCTTAGTTTTTATTCCGTGTATGTGCTTAGTTGCTCAGTCATGTCTGACTCTTTGCAACCCCATGGAGCCCGCCAGGCTCCTCTGTCCATGGCATTCTCCAGGCAAGAATACTGGAGTGGGTTACCATTCCCTCTCTGGGGGATTTTCCTGACCCAGGGACTGAACCCGGGTCTCCTGCATTGCAGGCAGATTCTTTACCATCTGAGCCACCAGGGAAGCCGTCTTTTATTTGATGCTCAGGCATTAAGGAAGGCTTGAGGATCTTTCAGTCTAGGCTGACTGTCCTGCCTGTTCTTGTAGCAAACTCTGCCTACCTGATACAAAGCACAGCACCTCCATCACCCCTCTGCTGGGCTGGGTGCTCTATGGTAGCAGAGCCGGGAGCTGGTCAATGCCGTGTCCCCTGGCATGTGGGAAGCAATAACTCAAGCTTTGTTTGATGAAGGTGGGAGACAACCAGGATGTTCATGCCGCTGACTCAAATGTCAACGCTAATTCTTTAAGTGATTTTGGCAACATTTTTTCAAATGTGTATGTATTCTCTGGAATTTTCTGTCTCCCATACAGATCCTAGCTCTTTCTTCTCTGCTTCTAAGGCTCTCTTCTCCTTCCTCTTGACTCAGAATCCTGGGAGCCCTGGAACCTCAAATCCTAGCTCTCCGAGGAGAGTCCATCCTCTTCCATCAACACAGACCTCAGGACCCTGGTGGGAGGAAGCGCCTGGAAGACAAGGCTAGACATCTCCAACCGGAACTCGGGATGAATTCTCCTGTAGACCTACTTGTGAATGGTGCCTGGCATGGTCAAGGCTGAGACAACTAAATGTGTGTTTTGCATACACCCTCTATGAATCTGTGCTGGATTACCAAAATATTGAAACAAGTGGAAACACCTAGAGAGTGCCGGACCTTGTGAAAAAGACCTATAATTCCAATTAATATTTTTTAAAGCCTAAGTTTGACCCCCCAAAAGCTTTTCTCTATAGTATCTTGAACCATACAGCGTGCATTATATTGACTAAGTTCAGCTGACGCAAAGCAAGAACGGAAGAAAGCAGTGGTGATGGGGTGACTCATCGGCTGTCAGTGGAGGCAATTATGCCGGGCACACAGAGTGTGGGAGCTGCCGTTCCACTGAGGGAGAGACAAAGCACAGGGCGTCTCAGCGCCGAGGGTCTGTGTCTGTCCATGTAGCCAGTGGCCCCGTGTAGGATGGGAGTCGCGAAGCTCAGCTGGTAGAGACGTGGGTCCTTTGAAGTTTCTTTTTTACAAGTGATTTCAATTAGAGAGCAGTTTCTATTTTAAAAGTGTCCTGGGTGAAATCAGGCTTTAAGATTTTGAAGTCTTGATGGGTAGAAAGGAGGGAAAAGGTTTAAAAGCGGCTAGCTGTTTTGGTGAAGGCATCCGTTTGCTTTAGACCGAGCCCTGGTTGTTTTCTGAAAGCCCCTCAGTGGGCCCTTGGGTGACACCTGTGTCAGAGCAGGTGGTCAGTGTTTGAAGGGAGCATGGGGAGGCAATCTCAGTGTAGACCTCCTCCACCAAGGCACACTAATCTGCTTGGTAATGTTTATCTTGGGGTGTGGTTGAGGCGGATCTGAGCCTCTGTAAGTGGATGGTTTTTGGTTAGACAAAGGGAGTGGAAAGGTGGGATCTGCTTCTCTCTTTGAGGGGCTACAGCCAGAAGGGACCCCAAATAAGCCTGTTCTGAGCCCTCTGATGGCAGATGTATCCCAACTATCATGTTTCTCGTCGGTGAGCCTCAAAACCTACAGTGTGGTCTTGTCCACAGTTTCCATCTGGTGTCCTCCACTGCTGTGGGGGAGGGGTCTAAGGCGGGGTCTCTGTCCATTCATGGGAGACAGTGGCTTGAGGAGAGGAGCAGAGGTGACTTGCAGCTGGAGGCTGGCGTTTCAGGCCAGAGAGGAGATTGCTGTATGGGGCTAAGTAGCTAGTGTTGGGGGCAAGCCTCACCGAGGTTGATTTGCAGAAGGTTTGAGCATTCTTGGTGCTGCTGGAGGAGGTCTCAGAAATTATTTGGGAAGGGAAACTGGATGAAACATTGGACTGGATGTGGTGAAATGAGATGGGTCTTCAGAGCTGGTGAGGTCTGGGATGTGCACAGGCTGAGGAGGTCTGGGACTTCTCAACTGACCTTGACTCTTCCCAAGTTTCTGATGGCCAGGCTTCGTTACCTAAGACAATCAAGGCCACCGCATCCCCCCCCACCCCTCCCACCCCCCAGTTTTTGAACTGGTCCTGAGCTTAATTAAGAGCCATAGGCTTTGCCTTAGGATTTGGTCCCGTCTGTTTTGGTGTGTTGAAGCATCCCAGTTTCAATAGATAATGGATGCAATAGAGTCTGACCACCACACAGCACAAGGAATGAATCTGGGGACAGATGATGTATTCCAGGCTTCCTACCCTGAGCATCTCCACACAGACTTAGCACAGGGAGATGGACGTTACTACTCATTCTGGGCTTGTCTACCACACACCCCAGCTGTTGTTATATTGTTACTATTCTCTGTAGAAATATGCTTTAGCTTCCTTATTGTTGTTATTGTTCAGTCACTAAGTCGTGTTCAACTCTTTGTGAGCCCACGGACTGCAGCATGCCAGGCTTCTCTGTCCTCTACTTTCTCCTGGAGCTTGCTCAAACTCATGTCCATTGAGTCAGTGATGCCATCCAACCATCTCATCCTCTGTCATCCCCTTCTCCTCCTGCCTTCAGTCTTTGCCAGCATCAGGATCTTCTCCGATGAGTTGGGTCTTTCCACCATGTGGCCAAAGTGTTGAAGCTTCAGCATCAGTCCTTCCAATGAATATTCAGGGTTGACTTCCTTTAGGATTGACTGGTTTGATCTCCTTGCAGTCCAAGGGACTCTCAAGGTCTTCTTTTGTTCCCCTTAAATTTCTAACTCCCAGTTTTTCCATATTGGAAAGGATTGTCCACTCAGGGTAATTTGGTCCCTGAGTCAACCTGGAAAGCAAATTTTCTGACATGGAGATGCATTTCCAGTTAGTGCCTCTAGGAGAATCACCATCTCAGAGCAGGAAAGGACGACTGTTACAGATACTGCATGAACACCTAATGTAAAATCGTAATGTGTCAAAATAGCTCTTGTATACCGAACTCCTGCTCTATGCTGGGCATTGTGCTAAGTGGCTTAAAAACAAAGCAAAACCAAACATCGTCTCACTTCATCTCCACCAAACCCCTATTTGTTTCTTTAACTTTTTATTTTGTATTGGGGTATAACTGATTAATAATGCTGTGATAGTTTCAGGAGGACAGCAAAGGGACTCAGCCATACATATACATGTATCCATTCTCCCTGAAACTCCCCTCCCGTTCAAGCATCCAGGTAACATTGAGCAGAGTTCCCTGTGCTATACCAAACCCCTGTTTGGTTGAGGGAATCTTATCATTTTTCAATGTTATCATTGAAAAATAGTGAGGTAAAGGAGACTTGGGTGCTCTGCCTGAGATTATACAGGTGATAGTTGGCCGAGGAGGGGTACTTGGGCCTGGGACTGCTGAATGCTAGGCTTGAGAATTCTAGGGGGCCGTGTGTTTCTCCAGTGCTGAATTATTTGGGGGGGGGGTTGGGGGGAGAAGGCATTGGCCCTACATCTAGGAAGTCAGCAGAGGGTGTTCAAAATCCTGCGGCAGCCTTAGAGGAGGGAGAGTCAGGTGATGGTGGTTGGACCACTAGAAAGGCTGCAAAGTAAGAGAAACAGAACTTTACTGAAAGACAGGACTGAGTCAGCCACTGTATTTGTGTCACATTAAGACAAAATTACAGTCTGATCTGCACCTTGGAGGCACAGGATGTGACAAAGTAGGAAGCACAGCTCAAGCTTACCAGAGTCACTATTTTGGGCTGGTTTCTTCTATCAACTAGTCTCCGCTTTCAATCCAACAATCCAGGCCCCCACTCGCTGTCTTGATCCCCAGTTGCTCCTTTTCCACTCTACCTTAGCCTCTGCCTTCTTCCCCAGTAAAAGTTACCTACTTGAACCCCATCTCAAAACAAGACACACACTCAAGGGAGTCGGTGAGAGATTCAGAAATTCAAGATCACTGTCCAGTTCCTTAGAGTGAGAGGGAATGAGGAACTTTCCAGACCAGCCACATCCTTTCCCTCTAAAGGCCGGGGTCCCCTTAGGTGCCGGCAAGTTCAGGGACCTGAGGCTGAAGTCGTCTCATGTCATTACTTATTTTCGTTTTCCCAGAAGAAAGTGGAAGATGAATACTACATATTTACTACCTGAGAAGACAAAAATGACTCTGGAACAGATTGTTAAAAAATATCAATGCTTAGCCCCAGAATACTCTCTGCAGAAGCCCCAGGGAGCAAAGTCATAGAGAAATGCTACCTGCATGTAAGCAGTGACTGCATTAGCATCTGGGCATCCTGTTGGTTTATGTCACACTAGGCTTTTTAGGGTTATCAGGGCCTGGAAAAACTAACTATGAAAAAAAGACTGGAATGGAAATTATTCCTGTTGATTACGCGCACACACACACACTCACTCACACGTGCACATCTCAGTTTAACTTATGGAAAGCATACTGGTGATAAATGATACCTGTAACTGTAGCTTCAGGCTGAATACGTTTTATTGCTGTCATGGATCTTGCTGGATCCTTCTTTGGCCTCAGTACCCAGGTGGTGTCTTAAAACCACAGTAACTGGAAATTTGAAAATTTGGTGCCTGTAGGGGCCAGGGAGATCATTAAAAAAAAAAAAATCTATGGTTTCAGGGACGTCCAGTTTGGTTCATTTTTACATGATGGGGCATTGGTGACTGCTACGTGAGGACTGAGTCTGCCCAGATGCAGAGAGTCCAGGAGAAACCTACCCAAGTTTGTTATTTAAAAAACAACTCACTGACACAAAGAATAAACATCAACTGAGAGCTACTGTATCAGTGGGAAGACTCACTGTATCAGTGGGAAGACTCACTGTATCAGTTGGAAAATTCCTATTATCAGGACACACAAACATCAAAGAGTGGTCTGATTAGGTGGATCAGGTGTGAATTCTTGTTTCCTCATCAGCTCCACTGGTTTATCCTTGGCTATAACCAGCTGTATGTTGCTCTCAGCCTGTGCCTGGCCTCTGTGACTGATAGTTTGTTTTTTTTTTTTTCCTTAGCACATCCACTCTTATTTATTTATTTTTTGGTTGTGCTGTGCAGCATGTAGGATCTTAGTTCTCTAGCCAAGGATCTAAGCACAGAGTCTTAACCTCTGGACCACCAGGGAAGTCCCCACATCCAGTCTTAACTCAGAGAAAGATTGTGTTTCAAAGCTGGCCTTACCCCTCCCTCCCAAGGGAAGACTTCTTGGTCCTCCAGGCAATCTGTCTTCCTCTCCCAGTGCTGTTGCTGGGTGTGCCCTATGGGTTGTGCTAACTGTTTAGCTGTGAGTGCCTTTGCTCCCTACTTCTCCTGTGGGCGTCTCAAGGGAGGACAAGTTTACCTTTGTATCTCTGGCACCTGGCATGCTACCCGGAACACAAGGCCCTCTGGACACGTTTGTTCGATGAATAATGAGAAATAATGAATGAACTTTCCACTTCGGTATCTGTCAAAATTATACAACACAGATTGGCTCTCCCCCTTTTTTTTGGCTGCACCTTAAAGCCTGTGGGATCTTAGTTCCCCATGCCCCTTGCTTTGGGAGTGCAGGATCTTAGCCACTGGACCACCAGGGAAGTTCTTCCACCTTTCCCCCACCCCCCAATTGGCTTTTTTAAAAGGTGTATTTCTTTTACTCTGTACCTGCTATACTCTTTATCAGTCTAAAGATGCCCAAAACATTCAGCAGATGTATTCTGCTAGGGGGTCATTTCCAGAATTGGTGTTAGGCTTTGTCCACTTAAAGTGGGTGTGACCTTCATAGAAGACAGAACAAATGGGTTTATGTCAACTGGACTGGGAGTAAGAGGAGGAAAATGAATCCACAAGTGTAAGCTAAGTCATGCAAATAAAAGGTGGATTTACACCCAGTCTTGGGGTTTCTTAGAGGACAATTCAGAGCAGATTCAGGCTGCTTTCGGCATTGTCTTAAGAGGCACTTGAATCAATCTTTCTGAACTTGAGTTATCACTTCATCTATCCTCTGTCAGCCTCCACTGGAATGTCTTTTGGTTATAGATCCCTTTTATAGACTTCAGCTTAACAAACCACCTGCAACTGGTCTGACACACTTCTAGGGACCAAATTTTAGCCCCTTATACTTTATTTGGTGGAAAACAAAATCCAAAATAGGTAAAGCTAAATTCTTGAGTATTTTCAGTGAGAGAACTTACAACTGGCAAAGATTACAAAAACTTCCAATCTCGTTTTTCAAATCAGACACAGATGAAAAGTTCAGGAAATCAGTCCAACTCAGATGAAGAGTTCAGGAATAACACCTGCTTCACACGTTGCTTTTCTTAGGGTCACAGAGGAGGGACAGGAGACAGAGAGGCACAGGTTTTTATTTGCAGTTGTCAGGTCCTGTCTGCCCAAATCCTTCCTGAGAGGTCAGGGAGACTCGAAATGACATGTTCAGTCCCTGAGTGGGGTGTTTGCAGATCTAACTTCTTCAGGTGGGCAGAGCTGGAATCAGTGAGCAGCCCCGAAGCTTGGAGCTCTGGGGTGAGCTCTGGGGTGAGCTCTGGGGTGAGCTCTGGGGTGAGCTCTGGGACCTGCCCTAACCTCCTGTGAGAGTAGGGCTCTAATTTCTGGCCTCTCAGTCTTTTTCTTTTAATATGTAATTGTCACATAATGTGTAAGTTTAAGGTGTACAAAGTGTTGATTTGATGTCTCTATCTACTGCAATATACAACACCCTGGTGGCTCAGTTCAGTTCAGTTCAGTTACTCAGTCGTGTCCGACTCTTTGCGACCCCATGAATTGCAGCACGCCAGGCCTCCCTGTCCATCACCAACTCCCGGACTTCACTCAGACTCACGTCCATTGAGTCAGTGATGCCATCCAGCCATCTCATCCTCTGTGGTCCCCTTCTTCAGTAAAAAATCTGCGTGCAATGCAGGAGACTCAGGTTCAGTCCCTGGGTTGGGAAGATCCCCTGGAGAAGGAAGTGGCAACCCACTCTAATATTCTTGCCTGGAGAATTCCATGGACAAAGAAGCCTGGTGGGTTACAGTCCATGGGGTCGCAAAGAGTCAAATGCAACTTATTAGATTAGGGCTGTGGCTCCTGGTGTCTCAATCTTTTCCTTTTTTTTTTTAAATATATAATTGGCACATAATGTTGTGTGAGTTTAAGGTGTACAAGGTGTTGATTTGATACATTTATCTATTGCAGCATGATTACCACCGTAGTGTTAGCTAACACCTTTATCATGTCACATAATTAACATTTCTTCTTTGTGGTGAGAACACTTTAAGATCTAGTCTCTGAGCAGTTTTGAAGTTTATGATGTGGCGTTGATGCCTGTCATTCCTGGGCTGTGCTTTTAGATCTCCGGAACTTAGTCATCTTCTGATTGCAAGTTTGTCCCCTTTAACAGTATCTCCCCAGTTCCCCCGACTTCCGGCTCCTGTAGCCGCTCTTCTACTCTGCGTGTATGAGTTCAGATCTTCTAGGTTCCTCCTGTAAGTGATATCATGCAGTATATGTGCTCCTCTGTCTGACTTATTTCACTTAGTGAAATGCTCTCAAGATCAAGATCAAGCTCTTAGTGCGATACTTCAGAATTGTTTTTAAATTTTATATTTGAGTGTAATCAACAATGTTGTGTTAGTTTCAGGTATACTCCAGAATGATTCAGTTATACGTGTACATGTATCTATTCTTGTTCAAATTCTTTTCCCATTTAGCTTGTTACATAATATTGAATGAGTTCCCTGTGTTACACAGTAGGTCCTTGTTGGTTATGCATTTATTTTATCTTAGTTTTGCTATTCTGGGTCTTCATTTCGGTGCACAGGTTCCTCTGGTTGTGTCATATGAGCTTAATTCCACCACCCTCAATCCCGGCATGTGGAATCTTAGTTCCCCAACCGGGTATTGAACCCACGTATGTCCTTTGCATTGGAAAGTGGATTCACTACTAAACTACCAGGGAAGTCCCTGGTTATCCATTTTAAATATAGCAGTGCATGCATGTCGGTCCCAAACTCCCTCACTATCCCTTCCCCCAACCCTTCCCGCCCCACTCTCTGTAACCATAAGTTCCTTCTCTAAGTCTGTGAGTCTGTTTCTGTTTTGTAGATAAGTTCCTTTATACCATTTCTCTTTAGATTTCGCGTCTACGCTGTATCCTACCCTTCCCTTCTACCCCAGCCCCATCATTTTTCTCCTGACCATGGAGAACTTGATTTTTTTTTTTTTCCAGTTAACCATTTTGCTAGTTGTTGCAAAGAGGGACAAAGGAATCTGCTGTTCTGCTGCAAGTCTGCCTGGAAAATGAAATCAAAGCCAAGTTGACTGGTGTTTTCTTGGTAAAATTTTGATTCTTATGCTTCTGTCACTGCTCCAAACGAAGTTTCCGTCTGAAATAAAGGAGGGTTGGAGGATCAGGATGGGGGAGGGAAATGGGAGGAGGATATCAAGCATGTTGCCAGGACCAGACTTAATTTGCCTGGCAGGAGCGCGTTGGCTCTGGGTGACGTGGGCAGAAGGATTTTTAAAAGAAAGCAAACAAGGGGAGACACAATTTGGGAGATTGAATTTGGTTTTGTTTGTTTTGTATGCAAAATGAGATTGTGTGGGAAACAGAGACATTATCCATGAAGAATGGTAAGGTAATTTATGTTGCTTCCTTCCATCAATTACATTCCGGGAGCTCTGAGTGGAATTGCGTTCCATTGAGTTATAGGCTTTGCACTGCCAGTCTCTATAGAAATGACTCTCCCGAGTAATTTCATAACCTGTACCGACAAAGATATAATTCATACTGCACTGCCTTTTGTGGGGGCTTTAGAAAAAAAAAACAAACCACGTACCATTTCAGTTATTATATTTTTAAAAGTTGACCAAGGAAAAAGAAAAAAACGTTTCTCCTTCCCACTAAATTATAAAACCAAGAGACTTCAGAGGGAAAGGCAAAAATCAGGCTTCCTAGCCTTGCAGGAAAAAACTTGAACCCCACCGGCTGTGGTTTTCTGAAATGAAAAATGACAATCATTTCCAAGTTCAATTTCCACTTCCACATGTCTCAGAGTCTCTAGTTCTAGGTTTTATTTCTTTGTCCCAGAAGTGTGACTGCTGAGTGGGCAAGGAAAGTTCCTCCAGAGGCTTTCCTTTTGACGGTCATGTTCTGTGGCAGATGTCTGCTGTCGGGCGCAGGCGGAGTGGCTTCCTCTGTGTGTCTGGGAGAGACGGGGCGGGAGATCGGAAGGAAGCGAGGTGTTTCAAGAAGCTTCGGATTTAGCAGAGGATCCCCCAGGGTGTGGTGGAGGCAAGAAGATGAAGAGGAAGAGAAGAGCCCTCATGTCAGAGAGGCTGAGGACCAATGGGAAAGCGTCCCCAAAGAAGATGGGGGTGACAGGCACCAGGAGCTGCCACGAGGGAGGCCAAGGTGCCGGCAGCCTGGGGTTGACCTTGGTAAGGGCAGCCGGGAGCTGGTCTGACTTCCTCCGCCTGTAGCTGTGTGACCCATCTAACAGCCAACCAGCACGGGGTCTGCCCTGTGGGATGGCAGGAGATTACTACTAAAGAGCTGACTGTGGGGGTGGGAGAAGGTGGGAGGGGGGAGGGGGTACAAGAAGGAGGAGCATATGTACACCTATGGCTGATTCATGTCTGAATGCCAGAAGTCAAACCAACACTGTAAAGCAGTTATCCTTCAATTAAAACGAAATAAATTAAAAAACAAAACAAAGCAAACAAAGTAATAATAATTATAAAAAAAGGCTAACTGTGGGGTAGCAGGGAAAGTGGACCCAGTCTCCAGGCCCACTGGTTTCCATTCAAGGGCCCCACTGGTTTCCATTCAAGGGCAGAACCATGGTCTAGTGGTGTTTCTTCCTCTCTGACCCTCACGCCTCTCTGTTAGCAAACAAACCTTGCACATTGCCTTCTCCACTAGGGTATTTACAGTCTCTACAGACCCCAGGCACTCTAACTTGTTCTGTCAAACATAATAATTCATAATTCGCTTATATAATTGGCTACCCATTTAACTGACATTTGGCCACGATTTCCCAGTCATCAGCGGGCAGACCTGGGGATTCTTGTGTAGTGCAAAAATCTAATGTAACATGGAAATTATTTTCAGAGGGCATACAATTTTATGACTTATAAATTTAACAATGAAGGACGTTGACATGGTGTTGTTTCGCTGAATATTTACCAATTAGGGTTTTGGTGTTTGTTTTTTAAACAATGTTCTGGGCTTCGGCTCAGCTGGTAAAGAACCCACCTGCAATGTGGGAGACCTGGGTTCAATCCCTGGGTTGTGAAGATCCCCTGGAGAAGAGAATGGCTACCTACTCTAGTATTCTGGCCTGAAGAATTCCATGGACTGTATAGTCCATGGGGTCTCAGTCAGACCCAACTGAGCAACTTTCACTTTCACTTCACAGTGTTCTGGCACCAAATGTTCTTTAGCACATGGAGCTTGTCAATGCTTTTTAATCAAGATCGCCAGGAACACACTTGCATTTGAACAAGTCAGGGTTCATTATATGCTTTCCAGGTGGCACTAGTAGTAAAGACTCTGCCTGCCAATGCGGGAGACACAAGAGACTTGGGTTTGATCACTGGGCCAAGAAGATCCCTTGGAGAAGGAAGGAGCAACCCACTCCGGTATTCTTGCCTGGAAAATTCTATAGAGAAGCTTGGCGGGTACAGTCAATGGGGGTCACAAAGAGTTGGACATGACTAAGCACACATACGTACACACAGGGTTCATTATTCATTGTAGTGATGGAGAATATACACCAAGAGGAACCATCAGACATCTTCATAGTGGGTGATGGAAAGGGTGGGATCTGGGCTGGTGCTAGGTGATTTAGGAGAGAGTTCAGGGAGGTGGGGCTTGGCTCTGGATTGGATGTTGTCAGGAAGTAGGGTAATTCTGATTGGGTATCTTCATAAATCTTCTCTGGAGGTGAGAGGGGATACTGATGGAGGCTAAAGTTGTGACTGGTGGAACAGCTAAGGTCACGAATTTTAGCTGGGATGGAGGAATGTTTGGTGTGTTTTGGCTTCAACAGTGTTCAGGTTTTGTCTGTGTTTTGATATGATCACGGGCTGGTCTTGTTTTGTCTTGGTCTATCCTGCTTACACAATAGCCTCGTCTGATGCTGCTGCTCTGGGCAATTGTTTCTGTTCGATAGGAGAATGCCAAAGCCTAGCTGATAGCACCAGGCCAGCTCCTGGATGTCAGGGTTGCTTTTCTCTTTCCCAAACTAAATATTTTTTTAACTTGAAAAATCTCAAGCATTTTGTGGGCCCCTGATAAGTTTCTAGGCTGTAGGCACCATGCAGTGTAACTACAGGATCAAGTGGGTTCGTCTCCATCACAGGGTCTTATTAGTCCCTTCCTATAATGGTTCCACTACCCACCGCTCCTGTGACCTCTCCACGAGGCAGGAGGATTTAGGGCGCTGCAGGGAGAACAGATGGGAGCCCAAGGGATGCCCCAAAGTGCTTTCACATGGGGGCGGGAAGAATGAGAGGTGGTTTTCTGTGTGCCAGGAATTGGTGCGGCCTTGGCTGCATCCTGGTACACCTGGTGGGAGTAGAAGGCGCTCTACCAGAAGCTAGGATACAGGTAAGCTCTTTATGACACCAGGACAAGCTTTTCCTGAGTTAGTGTCTTTTGTTTTGAAAGAGAGCAAAAGTCCCAACATGTTTCTCCATGTCATAAAGCAAGTCAGGAACATCCCTAAAAGCATGCTCCTTTGGTTTGGGGTTTTCATTAATTTTTTTTTTTCCCATTTAGAGCTCCTAGAAACTTTATTGTTCACTACCACTTTCTGTCGCTTGTCACCTCCTCTACTTTCTAAGCCTTCAGAATAACTGAAGGAATGAATCCAGGATACTCTTCACCGGGATTCACCAATCAGTAACATTTTACTACATTTCATTTTTTTCTCCAAATCATTTGAAAGTATGATTTAGACATTATGACTTTTCTCCTCTGACTACTTCAGCATGTATCATCTATGAACAGAGTCCTGTTTTCCTATATATTACAATGCTCTTACATATGTAGGGGTGTGTGTGTGTGTGTGTGTGTGTGTGTGTGTGTGTATATAAAGTGTAAAGATCTTTCCTCAGAGTCATTTGGGGATAAGTTATCAGCATCATGTCCCATTACCCCTAAATGTTTCAGGGTACATTTCCCATAAACAAAAATACTCTCGGTGCAACCACAGCACAGTCACCAACATCAGAAAATTAACATCGATAGATTGGTACAATCTAATTCTCAGATCCTCTTCAGAGTTCTCTAGTTGTCCCCATTATGTGCTTTATAGGAAATGGATGTAGTCCAGAGTAGCTGTTACAGTCCATTGTCATGCCTTTTCACCTTCAGTTTGTGGCAGTTCCTCATCACCTAGACTTTCATGACCCTGACAGTCTCAGAGATTTCAGGCAGGTGATTTTACAGGACGTCTCTCAATGGGATTGTCTCTCATTTAGTGCCAGATGGCATTTAGACATCAACATCTAATGCTGTGTGTGCTAAATGCATTTGATGAGTCACTGCTTCCAGGTCTTTTCAGTGGACAGAGCTAGGGAATAAAAGAATGTGTATACAATGCATATGAATATATTTATATATTATGAATGTATATATATATATACACACATATGTACACATATACACATATTTACATTTATTTCTATATATTTGTGTATGTACAGATTTTAACAAAAGCACAAATTTGTACTGTTCTCTGTGCTTCGTGTTTATCCAACAAAGTGACGTAAGTCTCAAGATTCCCCTTGGTGTCTCTAGAAACCCATCCAGAGCAACCTCTGCATTGGTGGCAGGACTCGTGAGCGGAAATGCCTTCCGTAGGGCCCTTGTTCCAACCAAATATGAGGAGAAGAGGTGAAGTCATTCAGGGAAAGGAAGGACTAAGGCTTCCAAATTGAGGGGGCGGTGATATCACACATGCTTCTCTCACGTTTCCTTGCCTTGAGCCGAATCGTCCCACGGCCTCGTTTCATCTCTCCAGGAAGGCTTGAGCTGATCAGGATTGCAGTGAGGTAGGTGGTTCGGAAATCTCACAGCATCCCTCAGAATGCTTTGCTGGAAGGAAGTCTCCCAGTGCCCCTGGGGATGGAAGTGGGGAGCAGAGTGGCCCGGCTCCTCTCTGTCCTGACTCACTGGGACTGACTGGGTGGAGGGTAAGCATCTCTAATTAGGCTGGCAGCTATGGGTGCAGCTCTGCAGCGTCTTATCTACAAGAAGATCATCCCATTCAGAAATAATTTTTTTGACAGTCTCTCACCAGTTCTTTTCATGTTCGTCGTCAATCAAGTATGTAAAACGTAGAATCTTATCAATAGTATTTACAGCAAATTTAGATTGTAATTGCTCTTTGCTGCCTTCTAGTACAACCCAGTTTGGATCATTTCTTTTGGATAAAGCAAGTGTCTTACCGAGTTGAAAGCTAAACCCTTCTTTTACCTTCCTCCTCCCTCTGCCTTTTTCTCTTCCCTCCTATTTCTTTCTTACCTCTCCCTATCTAAAAGGATTTATTAAGTGCTATGCCAGTCCCATTAGAGCTTCCCTGATGGCTCAGATGGTAAAGGGTCTGTCTACGATGCGGGAGATCCGGGTTTGATCCCTGGGTTGGGAAGATCCCTTGGAGAAGGAAATGGCAATCCACTCCAGTACTATTGCCTGGAAAGTCCCATGGACAGAGGAGCCTGGTAGGCTACAGTCCATGGGGTGGCAAAGAGTCAGACACGACTGAGCGACTTCACGTTCACGTTCGTGCCAGTGCCTGGGGGTATAAACATACTTCCAAGCTAATCTTCACTCTTGAGATGATTATCATCCCAGGTGGAGGAGACAGACATAAAAACAAACCTTCATACATCCCTCTTTTTTGGATTTCTGCATATGTATAACTCATTCACTTCATTGTACAGCAGAAACTAATCAACGTGGTAAATCAACAATGCTGCTGCTGCTGCTAAGTCGCTTCAGTCGTGTCCGACTCTGTGCGACCCCAGAGATAGCAGCCCACCAGGCTCCCCCGTCCCTGGGATTCTCCAGGCAAGAACACTGGAGTGGGTTGCCATTTCCTTCTCCAATGCAAGAAAGTGAAAGTGAAGTCACTCAGTGTCGGAATCTTCACGACCCCATGGACTGCAGCCTACCAGTCTCCTCCGTCCACAGGATTTTTACCTCAATGAAAAAAGATTCGAACCTCCCCGGAAAACCAAACCTCCATATTGCATGTGGTAAAGATTGTGACTCACACTGACCAGTTCTGGGGAAATCAAGGCAGGAACTTCAAGAAAGATCACTTTGTGCAGATTCTTAAGAGATGAGTTGGAAATTTCTTACCTTCAGGGCTTGGAAGTAGGGAGAGTGTCCCAGGGCCAGGGGGAGAAATCGGAACTTCTAGGCTGATTAATTCCAAGGCAGTTTTTGCCCTGGGGTTGTGCTATGCGGGCTCTTCTCTAGCATCCAAGACTTACCTGGTCAAGCCAATATTTTTGTTTTCTTTTCGATATGTTCAGGTCCCAACCCCTATTTTTCCATTGCTTAACCAGCACTTGGGTTGACATCTCTGCCCTCTGAAGTGCTTTTCTGGTGTGCGGCAGCCTCTCTCCGTGGGTGTGCTGACCTTGGCCTCGTCCAGCCTTCCATCTTTCACTCCGGGCAGCTCAGGGCCATGAGTGATCCTTCAGTGAATTCCTGTGCCCCCGACGAGATGCAGCCCGGGCCAGCTCACCGCCTGGGCTTCAGGTGAATATCGAGCTGCGCTTCACCATTACTCAGAAACTTGTCAGCTCATAAATTTAAAGCAACTCCACTTCCTTTGCTTTTGAACAAACAAAACTGGATGGTGCATACAAATGAGAGCCATCGAGGGGGATATTAAGCTTATCCCTGTGCAGGTTTGTTTCCCATGAGGCCACTGGGGGACAGCGGATGCTTTTGTGTACCTTTGTAAAGGAGGCATGCTGACGTCCTTTGGTAGTGGTAGGAGCGTGAACGTGTGGCTGTGCTGCCAATAATATGAGGAGAGGATGAAAATAGCAGTGGAAGTTGTGATTATGGCCAACAGAAATCGGAAACTGCTGCGAGGTCATTGGCCTGGTACCCAGCATTGGCCTATTAGCTGTCATTAGCCCTTATCCAGGAAACAATTCACATTCTTGAAATCCTTAGGAAATTGGATTTCTGCCCACAGATTCATCACCCTGCTGTTTCTCGTGGATTAAAGCGCCAGGGGCCTGTGAGCAACTGCTCTGTGTGAGCAGAAAGTGTGATCCTCTGGCCTAGAAGTGGGCTGGGTTGCTCCTCCTAGAATCTGTGTGGCCCCGGGCTCATCTTATGACCGGATTTAAGAGACTTTATGAGGGGATCTTGTCTCATCTCCTGCCCAGCAGATTCCTTTCTCCCTCAAAGTTGGGAGATTGTAAAGTTTCCACTGGAATTTGACCACGTCCCAGAGAAGTAAGTCCTTCCCAAAAGTCCGCATAATCTTCAAATGTAGGCGTTCTTGATGTGTTTCCTTTGACTCTTCTAAATCTTGATGGTTCCTTAGGTGGACGGAAGTGGGGACGATGGGTCCAACTTCAGGATGAGCCTTTTAGCCCAGGGGACGAGCCATCTGAGGCAGGTCACCATGCTGAGTGACCCTTTTCTTATGTTTCTCTGGCTTCCTTCTGCTTCCCATCCCCTACAGTCAGTCTACATTCTCTTCCCCTGCATATAGGATTCTGAATTAATCCTCCTTAGGATCAGAATCTTTTTTTTTGGTCATGTAATGCAGCTTGTGGGATCTTAGTTCCCCAACCAGGGATATCTACTATCATAAGGCAGGGTTTCCACCTGTGTGTGTTTCTATGGAGGATCCTATAATTAGGCTATGTATCTGCTTACCAATGCAATGTAAGAGACGTGGGTTCAATCCCTGGGTTGGGAGGAGCCCCTGGAGGAGGGCATGGCTACGCATTCTAGTATTCTTGGATAGAACCCCATGGACAAAGGAGCCTGGCAGGCTACAGTCCATAGCGTTGCAGAGTCAGACAGGACTGAAGCGACTTAGCATAAATCATGAATTCTGTACACAAAATTGTAAATTGCCCCATGATGAAATTATGTAACCATCACAGGCTACAAGCTTTTAAAGCTAAAACCATTTTGAGGTGGCCAAACCAGCCGATCAGACAAAAAGGCAGGGTGGTCTCTGGGAAGAGCCGTAGCATTGGCTCCTCAGCCTGGAGACTCAGATGAGGACACTGAACTTCTCTATGTCTCTCTCTGTCTGGAGTTCACGTTCCTGGGGTCTCCAATGTGGGGCCTTCTCCTGGTTGTTGCCTTGAGAAAGCTTCTTGAACCTGTGGAGCAACTAAAAACTAGAGGGGCTTACATCTGGTGCAACCTGGGATTTGTTTTGACCAAATAAAAAAGCTCCCAGACCTGGAAGGAACCTGGTAATTCACCAATTCAAATTCTTCCTCCATTTTTTTAACATGGAAGAATTCAAGCTTAGTGAAGGAACATTTTCAAGTTCACAAAGTTAAGGAAACCAAAGATTGCTGACCCTCAAGGTCATTTTCTCAGTGCTCCTAAATGCTAATAAGGACTTGTCCATGGCTTTCATAATTACCTAAGACAGGTAATTAGGGTTTATTTTTACTTTTTTTTTTTTTTTTGCCACACTTACTTGCTTTTTGCAGGATCTTGGTTCCCCTACTGGGGATTGAACCTGGGCAACGGCTGCGAAAGCCTGGAATCCTAACCACTAGACCACCAGGAAACTCTTGTAGGATTTAATTTTTAAAAGAAGCAAACAAATGGTCATCTGTATTGAAATGAAAACAGAAGGGTAGTATTCACTTATACCCATAAGGTGAATACTTCCCTTAAAGGATTGTGATCTCATCACTGACTGGCTCAATATAAACCTTATAGCTTTGAAGTTGAGTTGTACTGGGCTAGGGTCCTGAACAACAGTGTACAATTCAGTGGCATTAAGTGAACACACAATGTTGTGCAACCGTCACGAATATCTCCTTCCAAAACTTCTTTATCATCCCAAATAGAAAAACTCTGTCCTCATTAAATAAAAACACCCCATTTCCTCCTCTCTCCAGCCCCTGGTGAAACGTAATCTACTTCTTATCTCTATGAGTTTGCTTATTCTAGATATTTCATATAAGTGGGATCATATAACATTTGTCCGTTTGGGCAGGTTTTATTTCACTTAGCATACTTTTTAAAAATATATTTATTCATTTTTGGCTGTGCTGGGTCTTCACTGCTGAGCAACAGGCTTTTCTCTAGTTGCGCCAAGCGGGGGCTGCTCTCCAGTTGTGGTGTCTGGGCTTCTCAGTGTGGCAGTTTCTCCTGTTGTGGAGCACGGGCTCTAGGGTGCGTGGGCTTCAGTCGTTGCGGCGCGTGGGCTCAGAAGTGCTTGTGGCCCCCGGCCTCCAGAGCACAGGCTCAATAGCTGTGGTGCACGGGGCCCTGTTGTTCTGTGGCATAATGTTTTATTATTTTTTTAATTTAAATTTATTTTTAATTGGAGGATAATTGCTTTACAGTATTGCTGATTCGCATTGATATATGGCAGAAAGTCAACACATAGCATGTTTTAAAAGTTCATAAGCATGTATCAGAACTGCTTTCCTTTTCATGACCAAACTATTCCCTTTTTATGTGAGTATATATTACATTTTGTTTGTCCATTCATCTATTGATGGACGTCTGAATTTTTCCCCTCTTTGGCTATTCTGGATAATGTGCTGCAGTGAACATCAGTGTATACAGGGGTCTGAGTCTCTGTTTCAGTTCTTTGGGGGTATATATCTAGAAGCAGAGTTCCTGGATCATATGGCAGTTCTTTGTTTAGCTTTCTGAGGAACTGCCAAGTTGTTGCCCACAGTGGTGGGCACCATTTTCCATTCCTCTCAGCAATGCATGAAGGTATGATGGGTTATTTTTATTATATATGTATGCATCAGACAGGATTTGGTTAGAAAAACAGAAGCCCCTTTATCTGTAGATAAAGGGGTTAGAATAGAGTTTGGACATAGATTTTGAATCTTGCGTATAAGTTGGAAGATTTAGGGGAGCGGAGTTCAGAGAAGTTGGTGCCACAGGTTTGGGGGAGCTGTCCCAGAAGGTTAAAGTCGTTGACACTGAGGATGTCAGCCCAAGGCTCCACGCTGGCTCTCAAAGGCTTGCCTGGGATTCTTGAGACTCTCCAAGTATTTCCACCCAGGGTCTCAGTCTGCGTTTGTGCAGAACTTACCAGGAACCCACGGGAAATCTCTCATCTCTCCGCGCAGCTGGCTGTAACTCTTTCTGCAGATGATTGCCCCCTCCCAAATCTCACAAGAGTTCCTCCTGATGGAAAACCAACCCAGGACTATCTAGAGAAGGGAGATCTGGGGAATTGTTGCCACTCTCAGAAGGGAGAGGTGGTGGTCCTGGCTGACGACAGAACAGCTCAATTGAGTCTTCTTAATGCAGAAAGGAGTACAGATAGTTTATCAAGATGTGTGAAATTTGACCAATTGGCTACCTTCATATTTGAGCAAATGAAGACAGAAAGGCAGGCGAAAGGAGTGAAAATGGAGCCAGAAACAGGGTTAAGCGTGTCTGCCTCAGTCACCTCACACTCGGCGTGGGTGAGCCTCGCCCTGAGCTGTCCACCTCAGAAGTCACATTCCCCACAGCTGCTCTGGGGACTGAAAAATGTCCTTACGTGTTAAGCTCAGACAAGAGCCCCTCTCAAGGGTCGAGAAGTCTTACCCTGAGAAGCTGAAGTGGAGGCCATGGGGTGGCTTTAGGCTAGTAGCAACGGGCTGAACCTAGACGTGCTTGACAGGAATTGTGAGGTGCTGCCAGTGTGCTCCTCTTATGGGCTGAATTGTGTCCCCCTGCCACCCAAATACATGTGTTCAAGTCCTAACATCCAGCGTCTCAGAATGTGGGGGTTTCTGGAGACAGGACTTTACAGAAGTAATTAAGTCAAAATGAGGTCATTAGTTCAGTTCAGTTCAGTCACCCAGTCATGTCCGACTCTTTGCAACCCCATGAATTGCAGCACGCCAGGCCTCCCTGTCCATCACCAACTCCCGGAGTTCACTCAAACTCATGCCTATTGAGTCGGTGATGCCATGCAGCCATCTCATCCTCTGTGGTCCCCTTCTATTCCTGCCCCCAATCCCTCCCAGCATCAGAGTCTTTTCCAATGAGTCAACTCTTCGCATGAGGTGGCCCAAGTATTGGAGTTTCAGCTTTAGCATCAGTCCTTCCAAAGAACACCCAGGACTGATCTCCTTTAGAATGGACTGGTTGGATCTCCTTGTAGTCCAAGGGACTCTCAAGAATCTTCTCCAACACCACAGTTCAAAAGCATCAATTCTTTGGTGCTCAGCTTTCTTCACAGTCCAACTCTCACATCCATACATGACCATTGGAAAAGCCATATCCTTGACTAGATGGACCTTAGTCGGCAAAGTAATGTCTCTGCTTTTGAATATGCTATCTAGGTTGGTCATAACTTTCCTTCCAAGGAGTAAGCGTCTTTTAATTTCATAGCTGCAGTCACCATCTGCAGTGATTTTGGAGCCCCCCAAAATAAAGTCTGACACTGTTTCCACTGTTTCCCCATCTATTTCCCATGAAGTGATGGGACCAGATGCCATGATCTTCGTTTTCTGAATGTTGAGCTTTAAGCCAACTTTTTCACTCTCCTCTTTGACTTTCATCAAGAGGCTTTTTAGTTCCTCTTCACTTTCTGCCATAAGGGTGGTGTCATCTGCATCTCTGAGGTTATTGATATTTCTCCCGGCAATCTTGATTCCAGCTTGTTCTTCTTCCAGCCCAGCGTTTCTCATGATGTACTCTGCATATAAGTTAAATAAGCAGGGTGACAGTATATAGCCTTGACGTACTCCTTTTCCTATTTGGAACCAGTCTGTTGTTCCATGTCCAGTTCTAACTGTTGCTTCCTGACCTACATATAGGTTTCCTAAGAGGCAGGGCAGGTGGTCTGGTATTAGGATGGGCCCAAATCCAAGATGACTTCTATCCTTATTAGAAGGGGATGGGGCTTCTCTGGTAGTCCATGCTTCCAATGCAGGGGATGTGGGTTTGATCCCTGGTTGGGGAATTAAGATTCCCACATGCAGCATGGCATGGCCAAAAAACAAAAACAAAAACAGAAGGGGAAATTGTGACATCGATAAATACAAAGGAGGATCCTGTGAAGACACAGCTGTCCAGGTCAGGTCAAGGCAGCAGGCTAGCACAGGCCTTTGGGGTCCACACGTCCTACCCACTCCCAGCCCCCGGCTCCGGGCTGGTCCTCAGAGTCTTCTGCCTGAGTCTCACCCCTCCAGGCACTGGCACCAACTCTTCCTCTGATCAGGCACCTCTCAAGAACAGACACACTTTAGAAACTAGCAAGTGGGAGGTGGCTGAAGACACGGCTGGGGTGGGTTTGGGTTGGCTGTAGTCCCTGTGGAAGAAAAAGCAAAGACAAGTTGCCCTGTATCCAGAAGCCTCTCAGTGTGCTGGTCCTCGACACATCCCCTGCCAGATGAAGGAAGCCATCTGAAACATTCCGACAGAGCATCCTGAGCGCCAGGAAGGGCAGTGCTAAGGGGTGATGGACACAGCGAGAAGACGGGGTGATTTCTCACTCTCATCGCTGTCGCCCCAGAGAAGAGAGGTCAGACTATCGTCCCACTTCCACTCCAGACGCCTGGCAGCAGGGCACGTGGCTCTATCACAGAGTGGACCTGAGACCTTCTGACAGGAAGAGCCTCTGAGGCTCCTCCCAGCCCCGGGGGATCTGAGTCTGTGAATCACACTCACTTTTCTTTTGAGCAGCTAACTCCTGGTTCACTCTGATTGGGCTCCCGAGAGATGACAGGGGTTATCCAAAACCACAAAGGCACTGTCCTTCTCTTAGGAGAAAAGGGAGTCTGAGGGCGTGTCAAGTGAGAGAGGAGAGGGGAGAGAGAGGGGAGGGGAGAGCGAGAAGGAAAGAGAGAGGAAGAAAACACGTCCAGTGTCCCTGCCAGGGTGCGTCTGGGTTGGGTGGTTTGATTGATGAAGCCCTGGGCTGATCAACATGAGAGGCTTTGTTCAGTCTCTATGGGTTGATGATTTTCTCTGATCTGGGAAACTGTTTGCAGATCTGAGAAGCTATTTGCAGATAGGCGTATGGATCCCAGGGAGACCCCCACAGACACCCCCAAGGAAAGAGCTCAGATGGCTCTCTACAAGTTCATCCCCAGCCCTGCAGAAGCAGCTCCTGGTACCTCCCTGCACAGTCCTGAGACTGTCTCGGTAGGAGTGAGCGTTTCTATTGAACAGTCATGATGAGCAAGACCCTGTGTTCAGCTCTTTCACAGGCATTACCTCATGTAATCTTCACAACAACCTTATAAGACAGATACAGTTATGACCCCCCTTTTAGACCTGGCTTGGGCAAGCTAACTTACCTGAAGTCCCTTAGCTAGTACCTGGTGACACCTGTATCTCCCCTACTCAGCGGGCTCCCTAAACAAGAGTCATTGTCTTTCCAGGGCCAAGCCGAAGTCAGACACAGCCTGAGTGCTGCTGAATGAATGAGTGAAAGAATGAACGAATGATGGAAGGACAGTGAAGTCAGTGACTATAGGGCTGATAAGAAAATTTATATCCTGTCCCAAGAATCAAATTTCCCTAATAGATTTCCAAGGCAAGCTCTTAAAAAGAGAGAGGGTCTGTTTTCAGCAATACCTATGAATCAATGCAATTTTTAATTTTTATTTTTGTAACCACAGAGGGCTCTGGTTGACGAAAGGTTCCCTGGTGACTGAGCTCAGCATCCTGAAATTTCTGTGAGGAACGAACCCTGAACCTCCCTGGACCACCGAGGTCCTCTTCCCTGCCCTCCCTGAGGTGTCCTCAGATCCACTCTAAGGAAACACGTGTTGCAAGGAAGGATGTGATGGAGCCCAGGGCCCAATTCTGCGCTTGGCGGGGCCCCATGGACACAATCCATAGTCAGAAATATCATTTCCAGCTGACTCCACGGAATCCTGGTTTCAAAAGAGTTGTCATTCTTGTCTGTGTACCATAGATCTCTGAAATAGCCTCTTCTTTTCTGAAATTTATTATATTTTCCCCAGCATTTTGTCTTTTGCTAATTGACTAAGAAGGATAGTTCTATAACATAAATCAACCATGAAAAACAAATTACCCCTGCCCACTTCCTCCCTTGCCTTTTTTTACCTCTAATGATATTTTCTGTATGATGACTAACCCAGCCTGACGTAATTTATCAATTGATCTCCACGATGTACATTAGAGGATGCATTCCACAGGCCCCTGTATGCAGCCTTCCGTGAGTGCCAGCTTGCTTTAGAAACCCGAAAACCTCTCAGTGCGACAGCAACATCTAAAGCGTGGCCTTTTTGCTGAGGATATTAGAACCGATGCTAATTACTGTATTAATCATCAGGTGAAACAGCGGTGCTTATGTCACGGCAGCTGTAAAATAAGTGCTTTTATGGCAAATGTAGTTAAAAAGAAATGACAGGTTGGATTTATGGTACTCAGCAGTTTAAAAAAAAAAAAAAGAAATCATGCATGCCAGCAATTTTCTTTCTTTAGTTAAATGTTCATTAAATGTGTACCGCTAATTCCCTGGTGGTCCATGTCCTAGGAGAACTTATTTTAAAATACAAATTAAAGCTTAAATTTGCCTTTATTAAAAAAAAATATATATATATATAGTGAGTCAATATTTTATCTCCTGAGAGAAGAGAGAGAGATGCAGAGCCTCTGGAGGGAGGATTTGGTGGTGGGAACCCAGAGATGATGTTTGTGTGGGGGATTCTGGTGAGTCCATTGTCCCTGGCCCTTGGCGAAGGCAGCTGGGTTGGGAGGCTGTGGTCCAGCCCGAACCCCCGCACAGTCACTGTCTGAAGGCAGGGAAACCACAATGACCAGGACTGTCCTCTAAGGAGATGCTTGCCCATCCGTTGTTAAAGCGAGTCTTTGACTTCCGCGAGGGTTTTTCTCTAGTTGCAGCGATCGTGGGGTACTGTTTGTTGCCCTGTGCGGGCGTCTCAGCTGCTCCACAGCAGGTGGGATCTTCCCAGATCAGGGATAGAACCTGTGTCTCGGGCATCGGCAGGTGGATTCTCTACCACTGAGCTTCTTTGACTTTTATGTTTGCTGTTTTGTTTCCTTAAAGTCACTTTTTTCTATGAGGAAATACAAATAATCTTGAGTTCCCACAAGTATATTTGGCTTTCACATACCTAGCCATTGAGAAAAAAAAAAAAAGAATTAGGATTAGTCAACATTTCACTTTCTATTTCTGATTAAAGCTTTGTGTGTGTGTGTGTGTGTGTGTGTGTGTGTGTGTGTGTGTGTGTGTGTGTGATGGAAGGAAGTAAACATTTATCAGGTGCTGACTACAATCCATACACTTTATAAAATCTCTCTCCCTGTCTCCTAATTCTCAGAACAGCTCTGGATTTTAGGATAGCATCATCCTGTGTTTGCATGACAAAACCTAGGCTTTCTTTGAATGTATTCCCTCTCTGAAAGTAACACTGTGAGTGGCGGTTCTGGAATTCTGATGCAGAACTGCCAGATTCCAAAATCCACACTCTTTGCCTTATGCCAGGGTGTTTAATAGAAACACAAAACAAAATTATTGAGTGCCGAGTGCCAGATGATTTCACAGGCAGAGCAGTGAGGTGGGTACACTTATTCCCGTTTTACAAGTTAAGTTAGCCCAAGGTCATACAGGTAGTGTCTTTCTCTATTATGTTGGCTTTTTATTTGCAATTTAATATCGCACTCCCTTGGCCAAAGGAGTACTTGCTTGCAAGGTCAGTATACACTCTCCTGAGTGCCTGGCAACCCTGTTACTTGGCAGTGTGGTCCCCCAGCTTCCAGGATCTCCTTCTGTTGGCCCCTACAGTTTTATGGGAACCAATCTCCTCTTCCTTTCAGGCCCAAAGACCCAGCTCACTGAGGACTGGTGTCCTCAAAGGGACTGTAGCCTCCACTCGGGGAAGTGTTTGGTACCTGGATCCGAGGTAGGCAAGAGGCTCATACCTGCCAGGATGTCCACTGCCAGGATGGGGACAGATGCCACCATGCTCTGCCTTAAGACACAGCCCAGAGCCTCCTAGCATCTCTGCTGTGCCCACTCAGCCCCACCTGGGAACAGAGAGAGATGACACTGCTGTCCCCAACCTAAGTGACTTGGTTGCCAGCCTAGACAAAGGATGGTGGAGGAGGGGAGAGAGGGCAAGGATGGGCAGAATCAGGGCACCAGGAGCTGGCGGCAGCTGAGACCCACCCAGGGGAGCAGGGGAGCCAGTCTGTGAGGCTCCAAGGCGCCCAGGTGTGCTCCGCTTTCCCACTGGACTTCAATTACGAAACAGAAATTAAAAATGGAATTAAGAATTTCGAGACAGTGACCTTAGGGCCTGAAGCCCCAGGCCCAGGGGCTTGGACAGCTGCGCTGGTCACCCCTCAGGACACCAGCCCTGACCTGAGACGTGGCCTCAGGCGCCCCAGCCTGGGTTTGGGAAAGTGATCGAGCAGGAAACACAGGCAACTCATAGGAGTTTGCATTTTTAATCCCACATTTCTGATTGTATGTGCCGTTTGTGAGTGTTCCATGGCCTTTTAAGAATTCGGTGTGTCATCCTTGTCTAAGTTTTCTTTCTCGATTAACACTGGTTTGTCACTATTTAGTTACCTGGCTCTGGACAGATATTAATATCTCTGGTTCTTAGTTCCCACTTCCCTTCAGAGTTTTTTAAAACCTCCTGTTGGATATCGAGACAAAGACATTACTTTGGGTGGTCCTTCCCTTCTGTTGGCTGGTCTGTGCTATGTTTAAACGAAAGCGGCTGCCAGTCTTATCAAGTCCTTCACTCACCATCTGGGAAACTGCTTTTTAGATGATATTTTGGGCAAGTGAGGCCCCTGTGCCCACTTACTGATTAATAAGGGAGGAAAATGGTGGCCCCAACCTACCTTTTGATTGGAGTCAGCATATCTTTCTGTGAGCATCAGGACACTTCAGTGGGCTGTGAGATATTCAACACTCTGGGCACAAAGAACCCAGGTCTGGGGGGTATGGGGGTGGGTGTGTGTTCAGGGAGATGCATCTGCCAGGTCTGCCACCCCCTGGCTGTGTGGCCACAGGCCAGTCGCTTTTCCTCTCTGGGCCCCAGTTTCCTCATCTTTTTATTTTAAAAAAAGATTGGAGTAGGTTGTTTCCAGGGCTCCTGCTGCCTTGAAAATGTAAGATTTTGTGTCTGTGAATCTTCCGCCTCCTCTGTGGCCTCCAGTTAAGTCATTCTGGGGATCACAGGCTCCCAAAATGTGCCGAGCACCTATCTTCAAATCAGCCAAGAGCACTTCTACCAGCTGGTTAGAAGGAGGAGCGGAACTGAGGCACACTCCAGGCTCTGCGTGTCTTTCCTCTGCTGTTAAGGTCTGGGCACGTGGAAAACCCAAGGGCTGTGCGCTCAGCATCTCTGCCTAAACTGACAACTGCCCGAGGCAAGAAATCATCTGTTAGGTCACATCATTGTAAAGGCGGGTGAGTGAGAAACATCCCCGGTGACTCAGAGCCTCGCGAGGACCCCCACCGCCAGCAGTCTTCTCCGGAGACTGGCACCACTTCTTGCCCCTGCGGGCGAGGTTGTTCTGCGGATTGTGGCTGAGTTCATTACAGGAAGAATACAAAAAAGCCAGCAGTTAATTATATACTAAAGGAGCTCCTCACATCAGCCTCTACTCAACTCTCTTTTTCATGCCCTCTGAAAAGACGTAATCATCCATTACAGTCATCACCAGCTTTGTTACTTTTGAGCTTCTAATTGGCACTTTTCTTTTAGACAATGAAGTATAGTGGAAAACATGTCCATCGAGGCGCCAGCCGCCTGATGTTCTGAGTCTATTAATACTTCTGTGTGTAACCCTGAGCGAGTCCCTTTATCTCTTTGGGTCTCAGTTGTCCAGTCAAGCAAGGGAGTCCGATCAAACACAGTTAAGCCCTGTTCCTGTTGGATTTCCGGTGTGGTCTCCCATGGTGGTGGCTCAAACGGTAAAGCGTCTGTCTACAATGCAGGAGACCTGGGTTCAATCCCTGGGTTGGGAAGATCCCCTGGAAGGAAATGACAACCCACTCCAGTATTCTTGCCTGGAAAATCCCATGGACAGAGGAGCCTGGTGGGCTACAGTCCATGGGGTCACAAAGAGTCGGACACGACTGAGCGACTTCACTTTCACTTTCTCCCATGGTGGGACCAGCAGTGTGCTGGTTGTCACAGGAGATCTGGGAAAGTAAGCGTGTGCTTTAGTCTCAGCTCTGAGAAGGCTCTCGGACTTGGGGAGGCTTGATGGAAGCAGAGGTGTGCCTCATTGTTCGGCACTTCTAGGCAGGCAGACGAGGGCAGGAGGAAAGGCTGGTTGGGGGGCTGGGGCAAGACCATCCTAATGAGACCAGAGCATCTCAGGCTGGCGCAGAAGGCTGAAAGGAAGGGAGAAGTCAGACTACCAAGAATCTCAAATAAAGGCAAGGGAGTCTGGACTTCTTTAGCTGTAAGGGACCAGTGGTTCCACTGGTTAGTGGAATTACAACACGAGAGACACTCCTTCGAAGATTTAGTAGTCAGGAATGTATTTGGCTGCACTAACCATAGTGGTCTCAACACATCGGTGGGTTGTTTTTCTATTTAACAAGACAGCAAGGAGGTGGCAGGTGCTGGTGTTGGTTTAGTCATTAGGTGATATCAGAGTTATTTCTGTGATTTTCTTGGCTTTTCCCCCATGGTTGCAAAACAGCTGCTTCAGATATGATGAAAAGTGAATGTAGGAAGGGTTGTAGCAGTTGAGTCTTTCCCTTTATATGATAAAATACGTTTCCATATGATTCAGAGCCCAACCCTTTCCCTCCAATTAAAACTAGACCATTCAGGAGGTATTATTTGATCACAAGACTCACGAGGCTGCAAGGAGGCTTTCCTACCTCTACAGAAGCCATTCTCAGCTACACTTTCCCTTGCAAACTACTATACATTCAACCTGCACTGATGTTTGGGGGAGATTTTTTTTTTTTTGGTAATTAACTGTGAGCAACTTGAGAAACTTTTCACCATTGTATATGAAGTATTTGGCGCAGTGCTGGGTTCACGGTGATGCTTCCTTCATCACCGTGGACTGAGCTCGGATGGCTGTTCAGGTGGGCTCCCTGCCTCCATGGGCTTTCTCAACCAACCAGATGTCCGGTGATACATTGGTCAAGGTATATTATTCTGGCCCTATTCCAAGAGATTCATAGAAAGTCTTTAAAAGATATATTCTTCGGTTTGTACTTATAAAACTTTATTGTCTTAATCCGTTTCTTATCACCCATCTGAAGCATAAGCCCTGAAGTGCATTCTTAGCTGCTTTGCTGCATCTGCCTGTTGTGGGCAAGCCTTGAGTGACAGATTCAATTACTCTACCAGCGCTGCATGGCCTCAGTCACTGGTGGAAGGTTGTAGTGGGTCTCGTTCTTTCCTGAATAGCTATAACAAACATCTTGGTTTGGTTGAATAACTTATTTTACTTCATCCATAAATCTGTGTTATCTTGGCCGAGCTTTATGTTATTAAAGAGCAGGAAACTCTGGATTTCTGCTTCTGGACACATTTATTTATGAGCCTCCTCCACCCCTGCTGTGTTGCCCCCCTTTATCTTTACAAGCTTCTCTGGTATAAATCTGGTCATTGTTACTGACCATTCCTGCAGGCTGAATTCTTTCCTGTAAATCTAGAATCTTGTGACCTGAGGGCAAAATACATTGCTGATGTATTTCTTTTTTCCTTCTAGGTCTCTAAGAATAGTCTTTCTTGTGACAGAATTATGATGAGTTCTTATAGTCAACAATTCATTATTGCAGATGCTTTTCCTAGGATTTTAATGGACCACTTACAGCCTTGATGTTTTGCCTGTTTCTCAAAGAATTTAATATTTTCTTCATATGTAAACTCAATCTTTACCTCTGATTTTTCCCATTGATCTAGTACTAAAATATATGTTTTCTTACACCTAGAGTCTTATGGATGGTTATTACAGTATGCAGAGGTAATTCACACATTCTAACATGCATATTAATCTCACCGTGATACACAGCTGGTCCCTGCAGAGTTGTGCCTCATTAAAGAACATTTTAACCCCATATACTTTCTAAATTGATGGCTCAAACATGCCTACTGCCCAGCCACAGCTACTGTCTTCATGCTGGAAATGTCACCAAATATTGTACATTGTGGATTTCTGAGTGGAGGGGATGTAAACAAATAAAATCAACCTTTTGAGATCGGGCTGTTTACAGAACAGGTTTCATGGCCCAAGCCTCTGGACGCCCTGGGAGGGAGGCTGTCCTGGTAGCCTCCTGTGTCGCTGACTGTGCTGATTAGAGATGGCAGGCGAGGCAGGAAGAGGTCCTGGGAGAAACACACCTACCCACCCATTTATGTATATTCTCTCTCGCCGGAGGCTGGGTATATTTCTGCCTAGCAACCAAACTGTTCTCCCATACAACCCTAGCACAGGATTCCAAGTTCCTTTGCGCTTAGGAATGACAATTTGGGTTAGCTGGAGTTTATCCACTGTTGCACAGTGGCAATCACAACTCCGAATGAATGGAGGGAACACTTATAGTTTCATGAATGGGATTCAGTTTGCCTGATGTGCAGAGCTGCATTGTCAGGCAGCGTGTGTGTGCGTGCGTGTGTGTGTGTGTAATGTGGAAAGGCAGGCTAGAGAATCTCGGTGCCTGGCCATCTTTCATGCTTTCCTGGTGTTTGGACTCTACAGGGGCTGGACAGCGACCCCTCCCTTTCTCATCCTGCTCACCGACCACACAGGCAGAGATACACCCATTGGTGGCTGGCCCTCCAGATGGAACCATCTTAATTTCAAAATGTCCTTATGGAAAGAACCCAGAGCCTGCATGTTTGAATCCCCAAGTGGCCGTTTTGTTTTGACAGTTGGAGCCGGATGTTCACATCTGTAAAAATAGTATCTGCTGGACTTAAGGGAATATGCCTGAAATCATTAAGATAGGTTGTAAAGGCAGATTTTGATGGCTGCCATCTAGAAGTGTTATTCTTTAACATTTTTTTAAGGGGTAGAATGAAGAGCCATGCTATTCTTTGTTGGGAAATTTGTTAAGTGGGTGACTCTGGGTACAAGTAGGTGTCGTTTAGGGTACACACAGCTTATTTCTCAAAGATGGTAACACTTCAGTCTCTCTGGTTGGCCCTCCACCACACTGGCAAGGGATTCCCAGGTGGTGCAGCGGTAAAGAATCTGCCCACCAATGCAGGAGACAGGAGATGTGAGTTCGATCCCTGGGTTGGGAAGATCCCCTGGAGGAGGAAATGGCAACTCACTCCAGTATTCTTGCCTGGAAAATTCCAAGGATAGAGGAACCTGATGGGTTATAGTCCATGGGATTGCTGAGAGTCAGACACGACTGAGGGACTGCACACTCACACACCAGCTAAGGTGAATAGTACTTAGCTGGTTTTTCCTATTCTTTGGGTCTTTTCCTTGTTCCCAGGGCTGCAGGAGTGTGGGTAACAATGCAACAAGTTCAGGGGGGAAAAAAGAGGTAATGAGGAGAGAACTAATGTTTAGTGAATGCCTGTGATGTGCTAGATTTCACACACATCATTTACTCTGCCCACAGTTAAGATGCAGTGATACCATCACTACTTCAGAGCTAAAGGCACTTCAGTCCAGACAGATCTGGCCGTGGTCCCTGTTAGAGACACAAACCCTACACACTGTGGTGGGTTTCCAGTGACTCAATCGGTAAAGAGTCTGCCTGCAATTCGGGATACATGGATTTGATCCCTGAGTCGGGAAGATCTCCCCTGGAGAAGGGAATGGCAACCCACTCCAGTATTCTTGCCTGGGAAACTCCATGGACAGAGGAGCCGGGTGGGCTACAGTCCATGGGGTCACAAAGAGTTGGACTCGACTGAGTGACTAACTTTCACACACTGTACACAACCCTTTGTTACCTGGAAAAGATAAAGCATTTAATTCAGGAACTTAGTTCATTTGTATATATCAACTTATATATGTCTATTGGTATATTTTAGATAGGGGCTTCCCAACTGGCTCCATGGTAAAGAATCCACCTGCCAAGACAGGAGATACAAGAGACTCAAGTTCGATCCCTGGGTGGGGAAGATCCCCTGGAGGAGAAAATGGCACTCCAGTATTCTTGCCTGGAGAATCCCATGGACAGAGGACCCTGGTGGGCTACAGTCCATGGGGTCTCAAAGAGTTGGACGTGACTGAGCACATATACCTCAGATAATGACATTTTATTGGAATTGTTTCTAAACTGCATCCCACAAATACTAAAAAAATAATCTAAAGACTCAAACTTTGTCAGTTTATTCAGAGTCCTAAGATGCTAAGACCTTCCTGGGACCTCTGTGCTGTGCTGTGCTAAGTCACTCAGTCGTGTCCAGCACTTTGCGACCCCATGGACTGTAGCCCGCCAGGCTTCTCTACCCATGGGATTCCCCAGGCAAGAATACTGGAGTGGGTTGCCATTTCCTACTCCAGGGGATCTTCTCAACTCAGGGATCGAAGCCAGGTCTTCCGTGTTGTGGGCGGATTCTTTATCAACTGAGCCACTAGGGAAGCCTGGACCTCTAGCTCAACTCATTTCTTAATGTAACGGGGAGCTTCCACGGGTGGGCAGATATGCAGACCCCATGGGTCTTATTGGTTTCAGGCCACACAACCTGTACCTGCTTCCTCAGAGAAATATGCTTAAGAACAAAAAAACCTCCCTGGATTTATCCAATGGTAGCACTCAGGTACACAAGTAGGGGTGGGAGTAAGATCCCTAGACTCTTCTTAGGGACAAAGCTAAGGTGTTAGAGTGGGAGGAGAGTGTTAGAGTAGGCGGCGCTTTGTTCACCTCTGGGTTCCCTCCCTAGGCTTTGCTCTCTCCCCTCTCTCTCCGTCTGGGGCACGTGGGCATCTGCATGGCTTGCCTCTGCCATCCTGCAGCAGGTAGGAGAGGATGTGCGGTGCTTAGTCGCTCAGTCGTGTCCGATTCTTTGTGACCCCATGGACTATAGCCCGCCAGGCTCCTCTGTCCATGGGATTCTCCAGGCAAGAATACCGGAGTGGGTTGCCATGCCCTCCTTCAGGGGATCATCCTGACCCAGGGCTCGAACCAGGGTCTCCCGCATTGCAGGTGGATTCTTTACCACTGAGCCACCTTGGAAGCCCAAAGGAGAGTATATCTAGATCAAATTTATCACTGGTGCGGCCGCAATCGGTTGATGCCATCATCGATTACTTAGGCATCTGCTGCTGCTAAGTCACTTCAGTCGTGTCTGACTCTGTGCGACCCCATAGACGGCAGCCCACCAGGCTCCCCCGTCCCTGGGATTCTCCAGGCAAGAACACTGGAGTGGGTTGCCATTTCCTTCTCCAATGCGTGAAAGTGAAAGTGAAGTTCCTCAGTCGTGTCCGACTCTTAGTGACTCCATGGACTGCAGCCCACCAAGCTCCTCCATCCATGGGATTTTCCAGGCAAGAGTACTGGAGTGGGGTGCCATTGCCTTCTCCAAATTAGGCATCAACAGTCTGGTTAATGATCACATGAAGTCATGTTTAGAACAGACCTCTCTCCCGTACTATTTTAGTCCGGAACTATCTGTTTGGGGCCATCTTTAGAGGGGCCAACCCCAGACTTGGAGCTGGAACAAACCCATGGCCCGTCCCGGGCCGTGCGCACGCACACTCTTGCTGGCGCGCCCTCGGAGGCCCAGGCCGAAGGATGGATGGAGCGTTTGTTGGGCTGTCAGTGTGTGGGATAGATGCGATTAGCGTGAGCCTGATGCTGCTCGATGGAGCTGAGCGAGCGGTGCCATATGGCAAGGCTACCGTCATTCATAACAGCAGCTGTGTGAGGAATAAAAAGGTATCTCTCTGTGCAGTGATGTGGGGGAGGGGAAGCTGAACTACGTCATTTTCCCAAAGGGGGAAAAGAACATCAGAAAAGGAGTTGCAGCGCGGCTTAACCCTTCCTTTCTCATACTTGACCCCTCTGAGGACGGAAGTGGACTCTTCCTTGCGATCATAATATGGCTGGCCTTCCCTCTTCTTTGTGACTGTGGCCACTCTGTTTTTGGGGGAGAAAAACAAAAGATGTGGTCCCCATGTGGTCCACCATGCTTCTGGTGGCTCAGCCTAAAGAGTCCGCCTGCAGTATAGGAGACATCGTTCGATCCCTGGATTGGGAACATTCCCTGCAGAAGGAAATGGCAACCCGCTCCTGTAATCTAGGCTGGAGAATCCCAGGGACAGTCCACATGGTCGCAAGGAGTCTCACAGGACTTAAGGGACTTAGCACAGAAGTCCCAGGTTTTTGCATTGATTTCAGTGGGTAACAGATTGGAACTAGCCCCGTCAGGCCCGTGTTTGGAGGAAGAGCAGCAAAGATCTGAAGATGTGACTCAGTGAGGGCAGGGAAGCATAAGAGAGGCTGAGTCTGTATGTCCACGAGTTAGCATCTTGATCTTGAAGTTTCTGTGGATCTGGGCTTGAGGTGGTCTCACTCCCAGGGGGAGGTCAGGGCTCAGGATAGGTCCTGCAGTGGGCTCTTCCACATTCCTCTGAGTATTTCCACGTGGCTGGAATCTAAGATGAGTCCGTTATACAGGAAAGGGAGTAGCTGAAGAAGAGCTGTAGTAAAAACCCAGGCAAAGCCCAAAAAGTGTGTGGAGGGAAGAGGTGGGGGTTTTCTTGCCTGGGAGCCAGCTCCAAACCCACCTGTGTTGCCTTGGCAATGGGGATGGGGCTAGGATGGATAGGCTCATTCTTATGTGAGTACCTTAGGTCTTTAAAAATACCTCCTGGCCCCTCTACCCACCCACCGTTTGCCTGAATCACTGTGCAGGGCTCTGGAGATGCGACCCTCCCCCCAGTCTGAGCCCTGGCACAGGCTTGGGGAATGTGAAGTTGGGGGTAGGGGCTGGAGAGTGGCTTTTTCAAGGTTTTGCTTTAGTCCCTGGAATGTCACATCAAAGGTCTAATGGAAAAGAAACACTTTGAAATGTTGCCTTTTCAATCAATCCTCTTTAGTATTACCCTAAAGCTTGGCCATCTGAAGGGGTCTTCTAAATAGCTGGGTTGTGTGTATATATAATTATGACTGATTTGAGTTTTTTTTATGGCAGAAATCAACACAAGATTGTAAAGCAATTATCATCCAATTAAAAAATAAAAATTAAATTAAAAAAAAAACAGCTCAGGGGGGAATCAGGAAGTCAAACTGGCAGCTGTCCACTCTGCCCTGCTCATGGTGCCCTTTTGAGTGAGTTTCCTGTCCGTGGTCAACTCCTCTCTGCATGCAGGCACCAGGCTACCTGTCCACTGAGGGCCCTTCCAGCTCCAGCATTTGTGGACCTGTCAGGCTTCTTGCCTAACCACAGCCAGTTTAAAAGCACAGCACCTGTCCTGCCTTCCACTGCCAAGAACTTGCGGAACCAAGCTAAGCAAGCTGCCTTGTCAGCGCCAGCCAGGACTCAAACCAAACCCGGGTGCCAAAACCTAGAATAAACTGAACCCAGGGCTCAGCTCCCAAATTACATTAAAAAAAAAAAAAAAAAGATCTGAACTTAGAAACCAAGAACCAAATGTGTATTTTTAAAAATAAAGCAAGCCACTTTTTGAAAGACTAGTTAAAACCAGACTGGTTTTTTATATTTTTGAAAAGTATTTAATTTGAACACCAAAATATCCTCCGAAGTGAATCAAACAGATATTTCCATCAGTTTTGGTCTTTGGTTAAAAACAGACAAGCGAGCAAGCAAGCGTATAGATTGAAAAAAGCTCTCTGACATTTAGAATGAGATTGTGCTTGGAAAAAAGTCACAAAAGGGAGGTTTTAGTACATTTTCATGGAACCAACCTGCTATAACCAATTGGGAAAATATTGCCCACCTTCACTATCCAAATTTCCATGGATCACCTGAATTACCTGAATTAGCCTGAATCACCCTGAATCACCTCTCAGTTACTGGACCACAATTTCCAGTTGCTTCTGTCGCTTTTCCTTCTTTGCTCGGAGGTTAGTTTTGGAGAATTCAGATAATTCAGTGTCAATTGTATAACGAATGCACTCCTGGGGAATGACCAAAGTTTTCTGAGGAACTTGGTTTTTCCAAAGCTCAGATGACCTTTGCTTGGAATGCTGACCCCTGAGACTTGCAGGGCAAGTGGGGGGGAGCATAGTACATGTGGTCTGGATGCTCATATCCGATGCAACTGGGGTATTTTATCAACAAGATGGATTTACACATTGACCTTTTCCTAGATGATGACGTGAGGGCCATGCTACTGGAAATGAGCAAATCCCTGGAGAAATAAACCACGTCAGTTCAATGCCGAATGGGCTGATTTGTTTGTATGGTGCTTCTGAATGTCAGGGACCCTTTAATGTCCAGAGGCTCCTTGTTTACATGTTTCCTCTGTCTGTGATTTTCTTGGACTTTCTTCTCATCTCCAGTCTGTCCCTGGTAAGGGCATTTGATCTTGGAACTTGGTAACTTCTTTAACTGGAGTCAGGGGGCATCCTTTGAGGATGAATATCACTTTCTATTTTATATCTTGTCACAGTGACTGCCTAAGAGGTGGGTAGATAGCCTCGATGAAAGGAAAAGTAGATATAATTGCTGGACTGTCTCCAAAGTGACCCCCTTTTCCTGAGAACCCTCCTTGACCAACCCCAAATCTGAATAGGGACCTTCCTTTATTACACTTGGTCCTTACCCCAACATAGCACCAAATGTGGGTAACTCTTGGCTCCTCCATCTTTTCTGATAGCCTGAACCCTGAGAAGAAAAAAAAAAAACACCTGGGAATTCCCCTGGCTCAGATGTTAAAGAATCTGCCTGCAGTGCAAAAGACCTGGGTTTGACCCCTGGGTTGGGAAGATCCGCTGGAGAAGGGAATGGCAACCCACTCCAGTATTCTTGCCTGGAGAATCCCATGGACAAGGAACATGTCAAGCTAGTGACTGAAACACACACACACTGATTTGTTGGCTGCTGTGTTTTCAGGGCCTCCTGTGGGGCATGGCAGAGAGAAAGTCCTGTCAAGGATTTGGGCTCTTTTGAGAGCTTTCTTGTGAGGCTGTCACAGTCGAAGTCATGGAGTCTCTTGTTACTGGTTCCATTTTAAAACTGTTTAACACTCCCATGGTTAGGAGGAATAGTTCACATATATTGAGCTCCTAAAGAACTCAGCACATTGAGCTCTAAATTGTGTATACTGCCATGATATGTGAATGATTTTTCAAAGTTAATTCTTTCTCCTGTCACTCGAGTAATACACATAGTTTGATAAGTCAAATTATTTTCCAAGGTTTGTTGGGAAAAATATCCATCCCCACTCTTCTCAAATATTCCATTCTCCAGAGGTAGCCATTTTCAGCTCTCTTAGTGGATGTGTTTGAGTATTAGCATCCATATTTTATCTCAGTGTTTATCTCATAGATCTTATATGCTCATCCGGCTACATAATTTGTCAGGACTTCTTATTCTGCAAATTGATTTACCCTCAAGATACACCAACACAAGACACACAGTTTCCCAGACCTCCATACTTTCAATATGGTTATATTGTAATTTTGACTGGTATAATGGTTGTCTTCATTTTATGAATATGTAAATGCTCTGCGCAACTCAGCCATGGGGTAAACTATGATTACTTTCCTCTGACGCACAATTTTCTACTTTCTCGGAGTTAGTAATTAGCTTGGGTGCTCGTGTGTGCGTGCGAATGCGTCTGCACTTGACATTCTGTGACTTATTGCTCAGTCAACCTGACTCCCCTCCAGCTGCACATCTCTCAGTACTTTCAAACACGTGACATATTCCATTGATTTCACCTTAAAAAAAAATTAAATCTCTTTCCTCGGTCTTTTTTTTGTCAGGTGAGGGATAAGAATTTCAGTGTTTTTCTCTGAGAGTTCCATGAGCCCAAACCAGTTGGTAGGGCTCCCAGAGGTATATTTCTAGATGGAATTGGTCTAAATTCAGATATCACTCTTTCAGTGTTTTGGAGGGTTCGCCAGCCTCTAACAGCTGTGAGAACTTTTTGGTGTAAGACGTATCTGAATAAAACAGAAAACTAAGTCTTACAAGTATAAAAGCAGATGCATCCTGCCTGCCAGCCTCCTGTCAGCCCACGCATACCTCATCTTTTCATTCTAAAGAAGTCAGAGCTAAACCGAGAATTAAACTCCTTTGATATACATGTCCTATTTGAGGTACCTGTTGCTCTTGTCCAGGACTGACATCTCATGGCTTGTGCCTTCATGCTGTTTTGCTGTTCTGAAAATGTATAAGATCACTCCAGGAACCATAGTGTTCAATACCTTTCCCACAGTCCTCTCCGAAGTGAGGATTACATGGACTTCAGCTTAGAATTTCAAAAGGCAAAGTGACATCCCTGGTGAGCCTTAACCCAAAGGGATCCTAAAGGCTAGGACAGAAGACGTGGGTAAGGAAGACCTGTCTTTGATACCCACGTCTTTATCTTTATTCGCAAACCACCCATGCTGATAAGGAGCCAGACGCATCCTTCTTGCTTCTGAATTAGCCAGATCATTGTCTCAGTAACATAAGCAGTTTAGATTTCGAGATGACGTCTGGCCTCGCTTCCATCCTACCCTTATTTTTCCACCTGTTTCTCCCTCCTCGCATTTACTTATTTATGTATGGCCGCTCGCAGCATGGCATGCAGGATCTTAGTTCCCTGACCAGGGATTGAAGTCGTGCCTCCTGCGGTGGAAGCTGGGGAATCTTAGTTGCTGGACCACCAGGGAGGTCCCCCTGCTTCCTCTCCTTCCCCTTCCTCTCTCCCTCTGCCCTCTTTTCCCTCATCTTCTTTGTCTCTCTGTCTTTCTCCATCTCTGTCTCTCTCTTCCTTTCACCTAGGAGGGGATGACTATGAAGTTGAAATAATTCAGGTTCACACCTCTACCTGGCTGACTGTAGGACCTGGAGAAATTGGCACAGGTTCTTTAACCATTTCTTCTTCTATCATATGGAGAAGACTACCTAGCTGGTTATGAGAGTTAAAATTGTGCACGAGAAACGCTTAGTGCAGGGCTTGAGATGTACTCATCACAGAATAAATACATTCAGAACAATGACAATAATGGCTTAACATTTTCATATACCCCCACCTTTGCAATTCAATCAATGCTGCTGAAAAGTGGCTCTGCCACTCTAGGAAATATTGGCAATATTTATGCTATGGCTCCATCTTTCAGGTCTTTGGAATATTTGAACAGAATAAGCTATTAGTTTGGTTCAGAGAATATTTTATCCAGTTTTTTTTTTAAACAAGCATATCTTAAATAATTTTTTAAATTTATATATTGATTTTTATGTTGGCTATGCTGGATCTCTACTTGCAGCGAGCAGGAGCTAGTCTCTAGTTGCGGTGTGCAGGCTTCTGACTGTGGTCGCTTCTCTTCCTGCAGAGCGCTGGCTGTAGGACATGTGGGCTCAGTACTTTCAGAGTACAGGCTCTAGGGCGCAAGTTCAGTAGTTGTGGCACATGGGCTTAGTTGCTCCACGGCATGTGGGATCTTCTCGGAGCAGGGATCAAACCCGTGTCTCCTGCATTGGCAGGCAGATTCTTTACCATCGAGCCACCAGGGAAACCCTTCATCCAGTTTTATTCTGGTTTAATTATTGTAGTAAATATATAGATTTTACTTGGGTCCATCTTGTGCACTTATAAGAAGCGTAAGGTTGGGGTTTGGTTTGGATGTTTTAGTTGTAGTCTTGGATTCAGAGCTCGGGGTGTACACGTGGCCCTGATGGGAGTCTTCTCCTTCTGTCTTGGGCCAGAACAGAATATCCAAGATCTGTGATAGAACAGCTGTCTGCCTCGTTCAACAAGATGCTGCCCAGGTACAGTGGCACAGAAAGGATGTGATGAGTCTGTCACCCAGTCACACAATGTCTTCATGAACTGGGGAAAAAAAAAAACAACAAGCCATACAGCCCATGAGCCCAGTGGAAGAGAGCCTCTTAGTGTGGTTTCTGTGTGTGGGATTGCATCTCCAGCTCACTGGCCATGTGAGGGGCTGCAGGAGCTGGAATACAGGGAGAAGGGTTTCATGGGCTTTTTTTCCGGAGTGGCCCAGTTTAGGTTAACCTCTGTGTGTTGTCTGAGGTCATGAATCCTGGAGTTGTAGAGGCTTTTATCTCAAAGAAGCATTGGAGGCTGTTCAGGGTGCTTAATTAGAGAGAGGTGAATGTTGTCAAGGCAACCTCCTTTTGATTCATTCATGGAATGGAAGTTGAAGAATACAAGAGAGAACCATAAATAATGGTTGAATGAACTACCCACATCTAGCTAGTTCAGAAGATCTGAGCTCTTAAAAGAAAGGAAACCGGGATGAAAATATAGATAATCAGGCGTAAGTGTGCATTTTCTCCTCTGGGCTTGATCTTAAGAAATAGTTTGACTGAGAATGTTTTAATAGTCCCACTTCACTCAACAATGTCACAGATTGCCACTGTTGCTATGACAGTTTGCAGAAAACACTCCATCTGAATCTCTTCTATGTAAAGTCCTGAGCATGTGATAGGTGACTTTTCCCAGAAGATTTTCATGGTCTCTCTGGACACAGAACCCAGTGTGGTCTGTGCATGCAAATTTGCTCAGTTGTCTCTGATTCTTTGAAACTGTAGCCCAGCAGGCTCCTCTGTCCATGGGATTCTCCAGGCCAGAATACTGGAGTGGATTTCCATGCCCTCCTCCAGGGGATCGTCCCCACCAAGTGATAGAGCCCTAGTCTCTTGTATCTCCTGCCTTGGCAGGTGGGTTCTTTACCATTAGTGCCACCTGGGAACCCCCAGCGTGGTCTGTACCTACATTTAAAGAAATCGAAGTATAATTGACATACCATGTTATAGTAGTTTCACAATATAGTGACATTTATATACATTATCAGATGATCACCGTGGTAAGTCTAATTACCATCTGTCACCATTCCATTTAAAGTCATTGCTAGCTGTGCCTACATTTTGTTGACTTATTCATTTATTTATTCAGCCATTTATTCAACACCTATTTACCGAGCATTTACTGTGTGCTAGGCTCTGGGTCCATGTGAAGCTTCTGTTTTACAGATAACATGTTGCTGAATGCAGTTTCAGCATCGTGTGCTCCAAGCACAAGCAGGAAGGATGAATTTGTACCTGGGGAGCCCCAAAGAGCATGTGTGAGGGGGATAGCCTCCCATGAGAGAAGCTTCTGAGGCATCTCTGACTCTTCCCCGCACAGCCCACCAGAGACCAAGCCCAGAAAAATGCCTCTCACACGACCCCATCTCTGGAGCCTGGGCTCCTGCGTCCGGCAGGGCTTTTATGAGTATAGGCAGATTGTTGAAAGAGTCTCCTAATGTGTCTTCCTGGCTTGCAGACTAACCCACCTAACCCATCCTATGCGGTCCTGACCAACAAGTTATTCTTAGGCGCTGTTTCCCTGAGAACCTACAGGAGCTAAAATCTAGCCTCTCTGCTTGACTTTCAAAGTCCATTGTCCACCTGGCTCCAGTGAACACGTCTGATTTTCTCTTCCTACTGCAGTGGCCACTCCCAACCACAGGTTCATTTCTTCCTTGTGTCCTGAATGCACCTCCCGGATCTGTCTGCTCAGGATGCTGTCTTTCTCCGCCTTTCCCACCTGCATTGCTAGCCCTGTGCCCTCAGCCCCACACCCACCCACTCCTCTCCCAAACCCCAGGGCAGCCTCCTGCTTATGAGGAAGACTGCTGGTTATTCCCCAACCTTTGGTCTCTCCTCCTCCGCAGTCTTAGGAGTTTAGCTGGGGATGTGGCCACCCAGAACAAAGACCGCATGTCCCAGTCTCGTTTGTAGCGGCGCTGGGTCAAAGAGCCAGATTATTTACGAGCAAGTGTGTGCAAGCCGTGGATCATCTTCTAAAAGGGAAGGCCGTGCGCTCTCCTCGCCCTTCCTGTGGCTGCGATATGGAGAGTGTGTGAGCCGTCTGCACTGGATGGATGTGCATCGAGAGGGCAGAACACAAGGAGGGGCGGTGTTTGCATCCCCCACAGCGTGGAGCCGTCATCCAGCCTCTGTGACCGGGCAGCCCTGGATCCTGGCGCTTAGACCCGTGAGGGGGAAATAGCTTCTGTCTAGTTTAAGCTTTTTAAAGTGGGGGTTTCTGTTATAGCAGCGGAACTCCTCCAAGAAGCCTTCGTGGCTCTTGTTAAACTCTCACCATCACCACAGAGTCTGGTGTGTCTTTGTTTTCCCTTTGTTTCCTTGTTCCTTTTCTCTTACCAGCCAGGCTGCTGGTTGGACTTGGACCATGAATTAGACTTGCACACAGTTTGGCACAGGTGAGAGAACACTGAGCTAGAAGTTAGAAGACCTAGGTTCTGGCCTTTTGTAGTTAACAGTGCATATTTGGGTGCACTTCTTATTCATTCTGAGCTGTAGGGTTCTCAGCTGCTTACAGGGAATAGAAACCTGTATCTCTCATGAGACAGGAGATGTGAAGATATTTTGTCAGCCACAAAGTAATATACAATCCTAAGGTGATAGCACTGTTTTTTCCACACTGATGACCATGCTGCATACACAAGGGTAATCAATGTGATGAAGGCGTTTGGAGTCAGTTCCACCAATGATGTCCATATTCAGCTGTCTGCTAATCCCCAGTGGTTAATGGTACAAATGACCTATTGATAAATTACTAATCATTCAAGTAATGGTGAAATACTTCATAATAGGAATACAGTTTAAGCAATTCACGGGGAAACTTGGCAATAACAAGAACAGGTTGTCTCAGCACCTGCTGTATGGATTCAGGGTCAAATTAGAGAGCCATCATCTCCTGTGTAGATTCCTTTTGGCGAGTGCTGTACATGGACGCATGGATATTTGGGGGGTGTGATTTGCAGAGAACATGTGTGCATGCCTACTTACTGTTTCCTTAGTACTTCAAACACTTTCCCTCCATGGAAAAGCAAAGGCCCCCCTATGTTGCAGTTCCCCAAGGGTTAAGAGGAGGTTTATTCTTTCAAGCCCCTCTACAGCAGTTATCCCCAGTGAACTAGGGTTTTTTAATGGCCCTTTCACAATAATTAGAAATTTAATTAACCTCTCTGCTTTGATCAGAGCCATGTTTCTCATTACCTTTCCCTCTGCCTGTTTCTGAGTCAAGAGCTATTTCTGGGCCTTCCCTTTCCAATTATAAAGTACTGTTTATGCTTAATTTAGCCCGGCACAGCTGTAAGGAAAGCAACTCTCCCGCTCCACAGCCTCCAATGACTCCCCACTGACCGCTGAATTAAGCACGAACTCCTTGGCCTGGCATCTGAGCTTTCCACAGCTTGGCCCCAGAACACACACCTAATCGCATCTCTGCCCTTCCCGTACTTGAACTTTATGCCTTGCTGTTTCTCACCGGGCCTCCATCATCCTGCCTTGGGTCTCTTGCTGCTCTGCTCCTTTTTCCTGAACACTTGGCTCCGTGCGTCATATACCTGCCCCTTTTGAATCCTACCTCATCTGGGATGGCGTCAGTTCCCACCAACTCCCTCCCCACCCCAATCACCAAGGGCCGTGACCTTTCCTCTTCCGGGTTTGCACAGGAATGTACACCTGTCTTATAACCTTATCTCATGTGATACTTACTGGGCATCTGTCTTATTCTTTCTCTTTGGATTATATTTTTTATTTCTTTAGTTTTAATTGCTGCATAGTTGATGTACAATATTATATAAGTTTCAGATGTGCAACACAGTGATTCACAACTTTTATAGGTCATATTCCACTGACAGGTATTGTGAAATGTTGGCTATATTCCCTATGTTATACAATATATCCTTGTAGCTTATTTATTTTATGCTTTGCGTTACAGATTTTAAAAGAAGGAAATATCTTACTCACCTATGTACCCTTTAGCAATTAACATAGCACCTTAGTAACACCAACCATTTCTGAGTTTCTAGTTTGTCCTAGACACCTTAAATGAACTCTAATTTGCAGATTCAACAGGTGAAATTAGGAAGTGAATCTCAGACAGGTCAAGTGACCCCCTGCCCCCGACCCTGCCAAATCCACAGCCAGGAAGCTCATATTGGATTGTGCTCTGTAGGGGGCTAGAGACACTGAGATTGCCATTTGGGGGTGACCTACTTTTCCAACGTATGTCCCCGCTTTATCATTGATCATCTCTTGCCACCTCTGTATCCACTCCCCCCACCTCTCTTAACCAGGGTGGAGCCGTAATGTACCTTGGATGCTGCAAGTGACCCCCAAGGAAGCCTTTGGTGTCTCTGTGTTTTTCCAAATGATCCAGTGGCTGGTGAGTCACTCGATGCTGGTTGTGAGCCAGCCACTGAGCAGGCTGGGCTGCAAGGTCAGGAACTCCCGCAGTGGCTAGTCGTGATCTTCTCAGGAATCATCTGGGGCTGACGAAAACCCAGCGAGAACCTCCCCTTTGGGGTCAACTCTAGATTTGGTTTAGCCCAGACCCTTCCTAGAGGATGAGCCAGAACGTGGTCCTCCCAGAAGATCCTGTCCCCACCTGTCTTACCCCCATCCTCACCGGCTTGTCTCTGCCTCCATCCTCTTGGGCCCCATCTTCCTTTGCGTCTTCTGTTTCTTTTTCTCCTTGGCCTGACCTTCCGTCTTTCTGTATGTTCCACTCTGCTGACCCCCAGAGCTCTGTTTCCTTCATCTCACGTGTTCTGCATGCAGAATACCACGCCTAGGCTGGATCTGTGCTGTGCTCAGCCCCTCAGCCGTGTCCGACTCTTTGTGACCCCATGACTGTAGCCTGCCCAGGCTCTTCTGTCCATGGAGTTTTCCAGGCAAGAATACTGGAGTGGGTTGCCTTTTTATTTTTTTACTCCAGGTTGGATCTGTGGGAAACTTGAAAGAGAAGCTATGGTCTCTGTCTTGAAGGAACTATAAACTAGTGGAGGAAAAAAAATAGTGCTGTATGAAACACAAGAAAATGGAAGCTGAGAGAGACTTTATTTCATTCTCTCTCCATCTCTCTTGCTTGGACTACCTTCGCATTCAAGTGTTTTCCTTCCCAAATATGGGCAAGAAAGGCTCTGGCATTCTGCAGCATCATTTCCTTGAACTGTGGGTGGACTTTCTGTTACCAGAGAGGTTGGTCTCAAATTTGCATCTTATTTCCTTTTATGTTAAAAGAAATCTATTTGTAAAAGCAATATGTGATCATCCTAGAAAGTCTTAAAAATGCAGGAAAATATATAAAAAAGTAAAAATCTTTCAGAATTCCATGTCACAGAGATAACCACGGCTGAAATTTTCATATACTAATTTCCTTCTCGACTTTCCACTCTCATATATATTCTTGTCTTTACATAATTGGTGTTATTCTAAGTATGTAGCTTTGTGTTTTGCCTTTTTCACTTAATATCATGTGTGAGCAATTTCTCATATCATTAAATAATATTTTCAAACGTTGTATACTGAACTATGAACCTGTTGTTTAATAGTTAGGTTGTGTCTGACTGTTTTGTGACCCCATGGACTATAGTCCCCCAGGTTGCTCTGTCCATGGAATTTCCTAGGGAAGAATACTGGAGCGGGTTGCCATTTCCTCCTCCAAGGATCTTCATACAATGAATCATTAACTGTTCTTCCATTATAGATTGCTTAGGTTGTTTCTAAATTTGTGTCACCACAAATAATGCTATAAGGAACTTTCTGGTATAAAATTCCTTGCCTTAAGCAGTAATTTCTTCTTTGGGAAAGATTCCTAGATAGGAAATTACTGAACCATAAATGTGAACTATAAAGATATTTGATTGCTTACCCCCAGAAATGAATCACTAAGTTTCCACATTCAGGGTATGAGGATACCTGTGCCAGCAAAAAAGAATTCTTACCGACAGGAATTTTATGCTTCTTCAAAACATGAGCTTATTTTAAAGGAGAAGGAGTAGTTTTCTGTAATATTGATTCCTAATCCTTTAATTACAAATGAGGATCGTCTATGTTTCTTTTCCTTAACTGTGTAGATTTCTTCCTTCATTAAATATCATCTATATGTTTTTATTTATATAATGAAAATTTAATATTTATTTTACTAAGCAGTAAAATTGTATTCATGTATTTTTAGTTTTAGATTTTGTTTCATTTATTTGTTATTGTTTGTTCATTTGTGAATAATTATAAAATGCCTACTAAGTGCCAGGCACTGCTCTAACTTGATTCTGGCAGCATTGCAGTGCATGAAACAGATGGCAAGAAGAGGACAGATGGCTGATAAGTGCCACGCAGAGAAGTAAAGCAAGGAAGGGGCAAAGGAGTATACTGGAAATGCAGTTTAAAATCAGAAATCAGGTGGCCAGATAAGTCTGCACAGAGATGAACTTCTCACAGATCTGGGAGGAATTAGCAAATGAACCAGGCAGGAATGAAGAGAGTTCCAGGCAGGAGGAGCAGCAGGTATGAAGTCCTAAGGGAGAAACATGTCTGGGATATTAGAGGAGAAACAGAGTCTGGCATATCTGGAGCAGAGTAAGAAAGGAGGTAAGTAGTTGAAGATGAGTCAGAGTGGTAAAATGATTTAGAATATAAGGATATTTTTAAATCACTTGGATGACTTTGGCATTTTACTCCGAGTGAGCTGGAAAGCCATTGGAAGTATACTGGTCAGCTATCACTGACTGATTGCTTGTTGCTGTGTAACAAGCATTCCCAACGTTTCAATCATCAATAAGAACAAACATTAATTTTCACTTTTATATCTGTTTATCTGTTGTGGAGGCTCTGCTTCAAGCTGCAGATTGGATCACTGACTGCTTCAGTTGCTTCTTGGCTTTGAGACAGTAGCTGCCAGAGCATGGTCTTGTGACAGATAGCAGGAAGGCAAGAAAAAAAAGCCAAACCAAGAAGCATGCTTGCTGCTGCGGCTAAGTCACTTTAGTTGTGTCCAACTCTGTGCAACCCCATAGACAGCAGCCCACCAGACTCCTCCATCCCTGGGATTCTCTAGGCAAGAATACTGGAGTGGGTTGCCATTTCCTTCTCCAATGCATGAAAGTGAAAAGTCAAAGTGAAGTCGCTCAGTCATGCCTGACTCTTTGCGACCCCATGGACTGCAGCCAACCAGGCTCCTCCATCCATGGGATTTTCCAGGCAAGAATACTGGAGTGGGTTGCCATTGCCTTCTCCAAGAAGCATGCTTCAGTTCAGTTCAGTTCAGTCGCTCAGTCGTGTCCGACTCTGCAACTCCATGAATCGCAGCACACCAGGCCTCCCTGTTCATCACCATCTCCTGGAGTTCACTCAGACTCATGTCCATCGAGTCCGTGATGCCATCCAGCCATCTCATCCTCTGTCGTCCCCCTCTCCCCTTGCCCCCAATCCCTCCCAGCATCAGAGTCTTTTCCAATGAGTCAACTTTTTGCATGAGGTGGCCAAAGTACTGAAGCTTCAGCTTTAGCATCATTCCTTCCAAAGAACACCCAGGGTTGATCTCCTTCAGAATGGACTGGTTGGACCTCCTTGCAGTCCAAGGGACTCTCAAGAGTCTTTTCCAACACCACAGTTCAAAAGCATCAGTTCTTCGGCGCTCAGCTTTCTTCACAGTCCAACTCTCACATCCATACATGACCACTGGAAAAACCATAGCCTTCACTAGCCAGACCTTAATCGGCAAAGTAATGTCTCGGCTTTTGAATATACTATCTAGGTTGGTCATAACTTTTCTTCCAAGGAGTTAGCGTCTCTTAATTTCATGGCTGCAGTCACCATCTGCAGTGATTTTGGAGCCCCCCAAAATAAAGTCTGACACTGTTTCCACTGTTAGGGAGCTCAAATCTGGTGCTCTGTGATAACCTAGAGGGATGGGTTGGGGTGGGAGGTAGGAGGGAGGCCCAAGAGGGAGGGGACGTACTATACCTATGGCTGATTCATGTTAATATATGGCAGAAACGAACACAATATTGTAAAGCAATTATACTCCAATTAAAAGAAATATATTTTTTTTAGAGAAGCACACTTAAAACCTCTGCTCACATCATATCTGCTTACATTCCACTGACCAAAGCAAGTCATTCAACCAAGCCCAGTGTGAATGGGCAAAAAAGTAGTACAACTGACTGCAGGTGGATTTTGAGTAGAGGAGTCAACTGGTTTGTATGTTAAAAATATCACTTCTAGAGCAGACAGATCATCAGTAGTCTAAACTATGATTACACAATAGCCTTTCTTTAGATGGAATGTGTTATATTTTTTGTTCTTCAATATGAAAGAATCCGTTTTTAATGGTGTAGAAATTGCATAATAAATCCTACCACATTTAATACCCTCTCCCACTAGTCTCTGTCTAAAGACAGAGTTAGAATAAAGTTAGAACTCCAGGAAAGAGGAAGATCATGAGTTTTGACTTAGGAGCAAGTGCTGTGTAGAGAGGGAATGCTTTTACACTTAAAATCATATTAAAAAATTAGAGGTCCCTGCATTCCAGTTGGACATTTGTCTGTGCATTATGCAGTAGGTGGCCGATCCATCTCTTGTGCCTAGCTAGGGGAGCAGAGCAGGTTACCAGTCATCATTGTGTTTGTCTGGAAGTAATAAAAACCTAACTCTCAGGGACTTAGGCAAATAAGGGATTTATTTGTTTCAGGCAAAACACTTTTGGAGATAGGCGGTCCAGGGTCCACATGACGTCATATGCCGGGGTCTTTCTCTCTTTTCACTGTGCTATCTCTGGGCTGTGGCTTTCATCCTCATAGTCACAAGACAGCTGCATTAGACTTTATATCCCCATTCCAGGCATGCTGAATGGAAAAGGGGCAGTAGACTGAAGGAGCTATGCCAACTCAATCTGTTGCCTGTGAAAGCATTCCCAGAATGCCTTCCCTATAACTTTTTATTACAGCAAGTGGGAGATGGTTGTGAGTGGCTCTTGGGGTACAATCCACAGTGTCCACAACAAGAACAGGGAAGAAACAACAAGAACAGGGAAGAAGTAAAGAGAGACCATAGGACAGAGGGGACCAGATGGAACAGCTGACCATCCCATTGTTTCAGTTCAGTTCAGTTCAGTCGCTCAGTCGTGTCCGACTCTTTGTGACCCTATGAATCGCAGGACACCAGGCCTCCCTGTCCATCACCAACTCCCGGAGTTCACTCAGAGTCGCGTCCATCGAGTCAGTGATGCCATCCAGCCATCTCATCCTCTGTCGTCCCCTTCTCGTCCTGCCCCCAATCCCTCCCAGCATCAAAGTCTTCTCCAATGAGTCAACTCTTCGCATGGGTGGCCAAAGTACTGGAGTTTCAGCTTTAGCATCATTCCTTCCAAAGAAATCCCAGGGTTGATCTCCTTCAGAATGGACTGGTTGGATCTCCTTGCAGTCCAAGGGACTCTCAAGAGTCTTCTCCAACACCACAGTTCAAAAGCATCAATTCTTCGGCACTCAGCCTTCTTCACAGTCCAACTCTCACATCCATACGTGACTACTAGAAAAACCATATCCTTGACTAGATGTACCTTAGTCGGCAAAGTAATGTCTCTGCTTTTGAATATGCTATCTAGGTTGGTCATAACTTTTCTTCCAAGGAGTAAGTGTCTCTTAATTTCCTGGCTGCAACCACCATCTGCAGTGATTTTGGAGCCCCCCAAAATAAAGTCTGACACACTGTTTCCACTGTTTCCCCATCTATTTCCCATAGAGTGATGGGACTGGATGCCATGATCTTCATTTTCTGAATGTTGAGCTTTAAGCCAACTTTTTCACTCTCCTCTTTTACTTTCATCAAGAGGCTTTTTAGTTCCTCTTCATTTTCTGCCATAAGGGTGGTGTCATCTGCATATCTGAGGTTATTGATATTTCTCCCGGCAATCTTGATTCCAGCTTGTGTTTCTTCCAGTCCAGCGTTTCTCATGATGTACTCTGCGTATAAGTTAAATAAGCAGAGTGTTTGGCACAGCAGAAATGACTGACACTCCCAGGGATCAGTCAGTTGCCATAGGTGGTAACCTCACTGGAAACTTTTTGCCTAATGAAGGGCTCAGGGTTGTTCCTGCTACATTGACATAATCAGGAGTTATTCAATTTCATGTTTCTTTTTTAATCAAAACATTTTAATAGACTTTATTTTTTGAGCAGTTTTAGAGTCACGGCAGAACAGAGTGGAAAGTACAGCTAGTTCCTATACACTCTCTGTTCCCCCCGCCACACAAAACTCCCCACCATCACCATCCCACACCACAGTGGTACATTTGTTACAGTTGATAATTCCACACTGACACAGCATCTTCACCCAAAGTCCATAATTTAGATTCACTCTTGGTGGACAAAGCTTTGACCTTGGCCACTGTCCTGTCCTTGCCAGACCTGTTCCATTCAGTCTTTGCTAAGTCAATTTAGCAAGAGTCCCCCACCCTTGATATCTGATTGCTCTTGATATTGAATCAGTTCCTCATATCTGTCCAATCACCCTGGCCCACCCTCATCAAGAATCCTGTTAAGCCAGATCAACAAGAATCTCTAACCTTGGTGTCTCCTCTTAGTAATTTTTCATCCACTGACCCTCTCCCTCCACTCATTGACTCCAACTCCCCAGCTGTCTTTTCTGTATTTGGAGTTGAGTCTGATCTCTCTTCCCTCTTGTGGTAGTCCTGACTCTTGTAATAATTCTGAATAAAGTTTTCCAACAAGTGCTAGGATAATTTTTTCTTTAACAGTACATCTTATGGGTTTTGACAAATGTATGACAGGTATCCACCATTACAGCATCATACAGAAGAGTTTCACTGCCCTAAAAATCCTCTGTGGTCTACCTGTCCATCCCTCTGTTCCCTGGCAACCCCTGAAGATTTCTGAAGGTTTCTTATAATTAATCCCAAGTCTTCAGACATGTCCTGATTTTGGATGTGCTGTGAGAGTTAAGGAGACCTGTGATCAAGAACGTTTGGCCCAAGAAGTGAGTGGGAGGGGGAGCAGTCCTCACTCGTGAGTGGAGCATAATGATACCCGTGGCAACTGTTATCTTAGGAAGATCACGTGCAACAGAGACAGTGGTGGGAAACCAGGATGAGAGGAGCAGAGTGGAAGAAAGCGAGATGACAGTTCTCGAGCCCTGGTGACATAATTCTGGGGGACTCAAAATGGGGGAGATTTGAAGAAAGAAGCCTTAGAGCAGGTATGAAAACATAACCAATTGCATCAAAACCGTTTGTTGAGCAATCCTTACCTTTCTCTACAGAGTTTTGATTTGTTGTTATTGTTCAGTTGTGAAGTTATGTCTGACTATTTGCGATCCCATGGACTGTAGCCCATCAGTCCCCTCCATCCATGGGATTTCCCAGGTAAGAATTCTAGAGTGGGTTGCTGTTTCCTTCTCCAGGGGATCTTCCTGACACAGGGATGGAACCTGTGTCTTCTGCGTTGGCAGGCAGATTCTTTACCACCGAGCCACCAGGGAAAGCCACAGTGTTGATATCATCTTTTAAATAACTAAAAGTTATATCTTTATATATCTAGCATGTTTATTCTCTTCAATTGGACTTGTCAGTTCTAGAGTCAGTACTGTGGTGTTTCACATATTATAACTTTAAAATATATTTTAATGAGCAATAGGGCAAGGGTCTGCTCATTCCTTTTATTTTGTCAAAGTTTTCATCAGTATACTTACACATTTATTTTGGCAGATGAACTTTAAAATTGCTTTGTTAAGTTCCAAAAGAGTTCCCCTTAATATTTTACTTAGAATTGGGGAAGATTTGGTGTATTTAAAATATTCAGTTTTCCTTTCTACAAGCCACTGGGCCATATTCATCAATTGAAGATGAGCAATCTGCTGGGAAGATTTTGAAACTAAGGTTCTAACTCTGGGGAGTCTATGTGATGAGGAAGGGTAAGCAAATGGAAAAAATTTAGGAAAAAAACGTTTTCTCGCTTCTGTATTTTTCTTGTATAGCATTGAATTCTTAGATAGCAGGCCCTCCTCTGCTTAATGCCTTCCCCACAGCCATCCTCTCTCCCCTGCCCACCAGATCCCTCGACAGACACGATGGGGAAATGAAAGGAAGCCTAAATAAAGATAGCTCTTGTTAATTACCAAGAAAAAAAAAAAAGGGATCATTGAGTTCAATGAGGCATAGCAAGGCTATAACACTTAGTTCTTTATGGGTTGCAGCATTATGCCCCTCAGACTGATGCCTTTCTCTGAAAGCAGAAGCTTGTCATGAGGCTGTCAGGCCTCCTGGGTCTGTCACGGTCATGCTCACAGATGGTGAGAATCATCTTCTTGTAGCTGTGAGTCTGGAACGGAGCCCTGCCTTATATCTTCTATGGCTGTGGTTCTGCCATGGAGAATGGAAGCTGTGCTCCTGAGTTGGAGGATGAGAATTTATTGCTGGTACAACTGTTAGCATCTAGGCTTAGATTTCTTCCTTTCCTTTGAGATGGATGGTGATAAATGGTATTCTACTAGATAGGGCTTCTCAGGGGGTACAGTAGAATTCACCTGCCAGTCCAGGAGATACGAGAGACATGTGTTCAGTTCCTGGGTCAGGAAGATCCCCTGGAGAAGGAAATGACAACCCACTCCAGTATTCTTTCCTGGAGAATTCCATTGACAGAGGAGCTTGTTGGGCTACAGTCCATGAGTTCGCAAAGAATCAGACATGATTGAGCACATACCTGTATGAGATAGTGTGACTTTGTAGATTCCGCTGTTATCAGAAACATATGCCTTCTTTTTACCTCTCTTCTCTTTATTTTTCCTTATCTTTTCTCCATATGATTCTAAAGAATATTAATGGTTCCTAATTACATTTTTTGGACCATAGACTTCCTGGCCCTTAAGTAACCCTCAGTGTTAATCGCTCAGTCGTGTGCGACTCTTTGTGACCCCATGGACTGTAGCCCACCAGGCTCCTCTGCCCATGCAATTCCCCAGGCAAGAATACTGGGTGGGTTGCCATTTCCTTCTCCAGGGGATCTTCCCGACCCAGGGATTGAGCCCAGGTATCCGGCATTGCAGACAGATTCTTTACCATCTGAGCCACTAGGGAATCCTCAAGTAACACTAGATTGTCCAGTATTACTAAGGAACCTCTAGCCTCTTTGCCAGCATTTGATGAGACTTTAGTTATTGTATGAAATTTCATTTGCTGTGATCAGGGAAACAGAGGGATACGTGCCCCTTCTTTAGAAGAGGTTGGGCGGTACCCTAACAAGGAGGAGATTTCTGGAAAAGGGGCATAAACCTGATTCTGCCCACCCAGGAAAAAAAAAAACAAGAACATAATTTATCTCAATGGCAGGCATGAACCATAGAAACATGAAGGAAGAGTCCAGCGAAGTTTGAATCAACGTGGCGTGTGGTCCCTGCCCCATCCTGGGAGGAGGACACAGAAGAGCTAGGAGGAGCTGGCCAGCTTCAGCTCCAGCTCCTGTAACTTGAGCCCAGCTAGCTTGGATGCAGCATTGTTTCCACCATGTGGGGAAACTCAAGAAAAAAGCCCACTCCACCGATTCTGATTTTAAAGTCATTGACCTTTTCTTCCGGCCAAGAAACTTTGTTCTTGGAAGGATATTACAGGTAGAAGTTAGGGAGCAGCTTGGGAGAGGATTTCAGGCTAATATTCACATGACCTTGCTGTTATAAACAAACCGTATACATAGACACAGGGCTTCCCAGGTAGCTCAAATGGTAAAAAACCTGCTCGCAGTGTGGAGGACCCAGGTTTGATTCTTGAGTTGGGAAGATCCCCTGGAGAAGGGCATGGCAACCCACTCTGGTATTCTTGCCTGGAGAATTCCATGGACAGAGGAGCCTGGCAGGCTATAGTCCATGGGGTTGCAAAGAGTTGGATATGACTGAGCAACTAACACACATACGTAGGCACAACATACCCTTATATGTACGCAGTACACCCCCAAAGCAATCTTTTCTTCTGTTTGCTCATTACTATAACTCTTAGTTCTAGATTTGGCTTTTTATTGTGTTCTCTGATAATAATAGCTGACATCAATTAATACTTCAAAATCTTCACCACAATCCAGTAAGTTAGGTTCTATAGTAGGGTATTCTTTGTCCCTGTAGAGAAAGAAATGCGTAGTAAGGTGAGTCAGTTTGACGAGGTCTCACAGGGTGTGAGTGGTAGACGGAGGATTTGAGACCAGACTCGTTGACCTCGAAGCCCTCTCTCTTAACCTCCCCAGGCCTGCCTTTCCTAATCTGCCCCATTTGAACCTGTGCATTATTTTAGATCTCTCTTGGGAGTGAGGCGAAGAGAAATGGCCATTGTGGGAGTTCTTAGTGTTCACGTTCCTGCTCTCCTCCCTGAGCTGTCTATTGCCCCTCCCCGACTCCCAAAGTGTGTCCTTTAGCTGAACAGGCTGCAGATTCCAAGCCTTGAATCAATGCAGTGCCACGGTCCTTTGCTTTGTGGTTTGATGTGCAGATCTGGGCTGTGGCTGCAGGCCGAGGTGACATCTTGTTCATCCAGAGACCTGAGGGTGCTGCGGCTTGAAATCTTGTTTGCCATCGTGAAAAGTATTTGAAAGGATGAAAGGAGAAGGTTGACTGATTGCTGAGAACCTTAGATTGCTGAGTGTGAGCACGGGCTGCAGGAGGTACAGGGACATTCAGGCGCTGGCTCTTTTCCAACAATTTCACCTTCTTCTGAGTTTTCAGACCCTGAAGTAAATAGAATATAAAAGATGACCGAAGAACAATTCCCCATGATGTTCCACTGTTTTTTTTAGTTGTGGTAAAATATACATAATGTGAAATTTACAGTTTTAGACATTTTTAAATGTACAATTTGGTGGTATTACATTCCCAGTGTTCTGCAACCGTCACCAATATCCATCTCCAGAACTTTTCCTCATCCCAAAGAAACTCTGCATCCAGAAACAGCAACTTCCCATTCCCTCCTCCCAGCAGACACTGGGAATCTCTAGTCCACTTTCCGTCTGTTTGAATTTGCCCATCTTAGGCTCTCATGTAAGTGGATTTACCTAATATTTGTCCTTTTGTGTCTGACATTTAACTTAATGTCTCCAATGTTCACCCATGTGGCAGCATGTGTCACAATGTCATTCCTTTTTAAGGCTGAGTAAATCCCATTGTATATATGACATTTTGTTTATCCATTTATCTGTTGATGGACATTTGGGTGGTTTCCACCTTTTGGCTGCTATAAATAATGCTGCCGTCAGTATTAGTGTCTGTTTGAGCCCCTCCTTTCAGTTCTTTTGGGTACATACTTACAAGTGGAATTGCTGGATCACGTAGTAATTCTGTGTTTAATTTTTTGAGTAACAACCAAAGCATTTTCCATAGTAGTTACACCATCTTATGCTCCTTTATGCACCATTTTACTTAGTAAGTTACTTTGTTAAATTTGTTATTGATGTATAGTTGAATTGCGGTGTTCATTCTGTTTTGTTTTTTAATAGCCATCCTGATGGGTGTGAAGTGGTATCTTATTGTGGTTTTGAATTGCATTTCCCTGGTTAATGATGGTGAGCGTCGTTCACTGTACTTTTCATTGGCCATTTGTATATCTTTTTAAAGAAATGTCTAGTTAAGCCCTTTGTTCATTTTAAATTGGTTTTGTTTGTTTGTTTTTGAGCTGTAGGAATTCTTTATATATTTTGACTATTAATTCCTGACCTGATGTATGATTTGCAATATTTTTTCTCATTCTGTGGATTTCCTTTTCACTCTCTTGATAGTGACACACAAGTTTTTAATTTTGATGAATTCAGATTCATCTGTTTTTTTTCTTTTGCTGCCTGTGCTTCTAGTATCATATCCAATAAATCACTGCCAAATGCAATCTTATGAAAACTTTACCCCATGTTTTGCTTCTAAGAGTTTTGTTGTTTTAGTTCTTTGTTCCACTTTGAATTAATTTTGTGTATAGTATAAGAACTCAAATTCATTCTTTCACATGCGGATATCCAGTTTTCCTAGTACTACTTGTTGAAAAGGCTGACCTTTCCCCAAAGAATGGTCTGGACACTTTTGTGGAAAATCAACTGATCACATATAAAAACCTTTCCATTCTATTTTTGAGCATCAGTTGGCTTGAAAGAATTAATCTCTGATAGTGCTGAAAAATTATTACCTAGAGCAACAAACATATTTTCTTGAGTAAGTATTATTTTTCAGTCTATTTACTTTGAATGAGAATATCTCTAATATACTTTTATCCACTTGTTATTGATATTTACTTGTTAATGGTGCATGGACGGAGGAGCCTGGTAGGCTGCAGTCCATGGGGTTGCTAAGAGTCGGACACGACTGAGCGCCTTCACTTTCACTTTTCACTTTCACGTATTGGAGAAGGAAATGGCAACCCACTCCAGTGTTCTTGCCTGGAGAATCCCAGGGACGGGGGAGCCCGGTGGGCTGCCGTCTATGGGGTCGCAGAGTCGGACACAACTAAAGTGACTTAGCAGCAGCAGTAGCAGCTGTCATTTTACATTTAAATCCTTTATCTCCCTGCAAGGTAAATTGTGAATTCTTCATGGAATAATCCTGAAATTTTCAGATGAGTTGGAAGAGTCTAGGATTTTTGTAAAACTGTGACCTTGTACTGTGGCAGAGGATGAGGCATAGAGCAGCTAACGCCTTGTTCTGTTAGAAGTTGACACCAAATGGCTCTGCTATAAGTGTAATTTCTATGAGAGTGATGTCATGATGACTGCATATGCCTTTACTCCTTGGGGGCATATTTTGGGCATCTGAAAATCCATGTTTGTTGTACTTTGAAGTTTTTAGATTGTTTACACAAATGATGTCTTATATGGTTTTTATGACTACTCTATGAAGTAAGCCAGTTAGGTCTATCTATCTATAACTTTATATGTGTGTATACACCTATCTATGTATCTGTCTGTTAGATCACACCCAGATCTCTCAGCCAGTCAAGGGAGGACTTGGGACATCTGACCCTGAAGTTTTCCTTTCCATGCATGACCAGAGTATGGCACCTGCTCTTCTAGATGAAATCGTTTCTAGACATGAAATGTTGGCAGTCTTCTCCTTCCTGACTGTGGAAAGATGAGTGTCAGGCAGAATGACAGAGAGGTACCCTAAGTGCAATATTTCTCAGTACTTTCCCATTATAAATGGCAGGCCAAGAGCTACCCAAAAGAAAAAAAAAAAAAACTTTAGCCATGGAGAAGGAAAGATCTCTGGCTCTGGCCTTCTCCCCACAAGATCTCTGGCTTTACAGGGAGATGGCAGGCAGTGGGATGTTTGCACTCATGAATCGTATCATATGCTGAAGGCAGAAGGTCCCCACAGAGAACAGCCCTCTCGTTTCCCAGGTGAGTAAACCCGGGTCCAGGGAAGGGAAGGATTTCCTCCTGGTCAGGCTGCTGGCAAAGGGCAGAGCTGGCACTGGCCCCGCCTCCTGGTCCTAATCGGAGCCCTTTCTGGCATGCACTCTGCACTCCTGTTTCGTAGCTCCCTTCTCTGGCTCCTCATTTCTGCAAATGGGCTGTCATTATTTTTAGATACCAGGATGAATCCCCAGTCATCTTGAATAAGAAGTGTGAACCTAGACTAGCTCATGAAATAGTCCTGAATCTTTTTTTTTTTCCATAAAGGAGAACAATTTAAATCTTGGGCATAGTATGTTTATGCAAATAGAAGAAAAAAACTGCCTAATTTGACAGGCTATCTACTGTGATTAATACAATCATTATAAATAAGTAATATTTCTTTTTGACCATGCCACATGGCTTGCCAGATCTTAGTTCCCCTACCAGGGATTGAACCTGGGCCATGGTAGTAAAAGTGCTGAGTCCTGAGACCACCAGAAAATTCTCTAGGCAACTAATTAATAAAAGGATATAATATCAAACTCAGAAGGAATCCAAGAAGACATAATTTACTGACTAATCGCCTGATACATTTATTTTTATTTTTCCTTGTACACATTTTTGAGTATGTGCCAAGCATGCTGATTTGTACTGTGGATGCATAGTGATGGGCAAACCTTTGTCCACGTCCTTCCCTCCACCAAAAGCCCTTTGAAATGCAGATGTCCACAAGAGGCCAATGGAATGAGCTGCTGATTCATGAGTGAAGCCAGAACCAACACAGATATTGATCATACAGGTCAAGTTTCTTCGGGATTTTGAGACCTGAGGTTGACTTATCTATTGGTCAACTGGTTCTGCTGGTCAGAGGCTTCCTCCTCCCTATGGTGGGAAGGACCGCTTTTCTGGAAGCTTCGATTTGCTGTGTATCTGAGGGTGCCTTTAAGGATGTAGTTAGGGAGGGTGGGTGATACCAACAATTTGAATGAGACATCTGGGCCACGTGGCCTCAGTTATCAGACAGCAGTCAGTTCATCCTCTGGAAGGGACTCACCCACATTTGTTCACAGCATCCCAACTCTTGCTTCAGAGTCTCACCTTAGCAGGGTTGGGATTGGTGGTGAAATGGGATGGTAGGGAGGACTGGATAGGAAAGAGTCAAGTCATAGCTGGCTAAAATGTGGGCCTCTTCAGGTAATTATAGGGGCAAAGGGACCCTCTGCTCTGATAGATCGTGTCATCAGTCTAGGCCTGGAAGGGACACGGAGATTTCATCAAATCTATTCCAAGGCTTCTAAGCAGGATTGCATTACCAGCCATACACCCATCCCCAGGAGGAAGCTGTCTGCTCTTTCTAAAAATATCTTGAGATTTTATTAACACATTGTCCCTTTTAATATACACCACTGTCTTACTATCACCCTAGGGAAGGTTTTTTTTTTTTTTCCTTTTGTCTAATCTAATTCCTTACAGCTGCAATTCCTTCTGTTTTTTTCTTGTAGTTCAGCAGCTATAAAGAGACACTAGCCGGCCACCCGTGCAGCGTTCCTTTGTGGCAGACAATGGCACTTGGGAAATGCCACATGCATTAGAAGCAGACGTGGATTGTCTGAGGAGCCTGTGCAATGGAAACTCCAACTGAAATCGCACACGGTCACGAACATTCTACTTACTTCAAGGGGCTGGAAGAGGGGGGAGGAAGAAAAAGCCTGACCATCGTTTTCTGACAGGCCTGGGCTGCTATAAATACGCGCAAGGCCGCAGTGACAGCACGGGTGGGTGGGAGCTGTATGGGCGCCTGGCGAGCTCTGCTTGGGCCAGCTCCCTGCCTCGTCTTTGACGGAACTGAGTGCTGGAGGGTTGACTTTGTACGGGGGGAGTCTGAGGTCCCTCTTTCCATTGTGCACCCCTGGTGTCTGGAAGGGATGGTGGTCTCTGCCGATTCAACAGCGGTGGAGGCTGTTCACATGGCGGATGTGGGCTTCGTTGTAGCCTTGGATCTGGTTGGTTGAGGGGATGGAGTAGGGCCTCCAGGACCTCATCCTGCTTTGCTTCGCAGAAGCATCAGAGGGCTGGGAAAGAAGCTGTGAAATACGCGTGCTAGCTGCCACAGTTTAACAGATGAGGAAATAGAGGCAGCGAGAGAGAGTCACACAGAGAGATAAGGGTTATCAAGAATTGTTTGGTTGTTTACAGGAGAAACCCACTGGGACAAGGCTGGGGTTATGACAAGGCTAAGGCTGCAGGGCAGGAAGTGCACAGGGCTTCAGAAGAGACTGGAACCAGGATCTTAAAACCTTTAGAAATGGAGATTTTTTTTTCTCTTCTTCTTTTTTTTTTTTCCCAGTATTTATTTATTTGGCTTCACCAGGTCTTAGCTGTGGCATGTGGAATCCAGTTCCTTGACCAGGGATTGAACCCTGGGCCCCCTGCACTGGGACCTTGGAGTTTTAGCCACCGGGCCACTAGGGAAGTCCCCAAACTGAGATTTCTTATTCTCATTCTTCCTCTCTCTTAGGCTAGCCTGGGGCAGAGTCCTTTATCCTTCCACCAGTTGAGGTTTCTCACTTGTCAGAGTGGAAGAATAGAAATGGCAGAGCCAGAGTATACAGTTGGCAGGTGGTCTGCTGCGCAGTTTCTTGAGTGGAAGTGGCAGTGATCTAAACTATGATGTGTACAAAACTGTGTAATGCATACTTGCACACTCATGCAAAATGGCCCTGGCAGTGGCCTACTTGGTACCAGAATTCTAAATGCAAAATTTTGCTAAGAATTCTCACTGCAGTCTAGGAAATCCAGGACCCCCACCATCCTGGCCAGTAAAGGTTAAGAGCCAGGGATCTGGGTCAGAGACTCTGGGTTTGATGAAACTCTGGGTTTGCCACTTCTCAGCAATGGGGCTTTGGACAAATAAAATATAGTAAGTGTTTAAGAAGTATAAGCTAGTTCATCACTACTGCTCTTACTGCCAGGACAATCCCGTCCTCGTCTTTGACCCCACGTTTGTGGCTCTGGTTCTCCCTCCGGATGCAGTGGCACATTTCTGGCCCCAAGATGCATCTCCTGAACTTACTCCCCTTTCCACCTCAGCTTGTCCTTAGTTATTTGATACAGGACATGGGAATTCCTTTTCATAAAACTCATCACCAACCTCCTCTATGGTTGCTGTGCCTTTGTGCATGCTAAGGCACTTCAGTTGCATCCTACTCTTTGTGACCCGGTGGACAGTAGCCCACCAGGCTCCTCTGTCCATGGAATTTCCCAGGCAAGAATACTGGAGTGGGTTGCCATTTCCTCCTCCAGGGGATCTTCCCAACTCAGGGATCAAACCCACGTCTCTTACGTCTCTGGCTTTGACAGGCAGGTTCTTTACCACTAGCACCACTTGGGAAGCCCCTATAGCTGCCTAATGTCTTTTTATGGAAAAATATTTTAGCATTTTTGAATGATAAATCCAAACAGGAACCAGCCATTGAGTATTCATGAAGAAATGGACCAAATCTAGAACATCTCACAAGGAACCCACTCCTTGGTGCAACTGACCAAGGTGTCTGAGTGGTGAAACTAAGCCAAGGTCCACTGGGAATTTTTGGCTTGTCTTTTGGTGAGTTTGGCAGACAGTCTACTCCAAATATTTCTGAGCCTATTGTTTGATGCTATTTTGAATTCCCTCACACGTGGAATTTATTCCTATTCTTAGCACTCGCACGAGCACTTGGGGGTATTTGCACATGTTTTCACAGAACCAACTGTAGTGTATTAACAGATCTTGCATGTGCTTTCCAGAGCACTCAGATCCAGCTGACCCTCCGGCTCAGTCCCCATTCCCTGCATAATCTCCAGCTTGGGCTGTGCTGACCACACCTTTCTGGAAAACTTGGACCAAGGAACAAATCCAGTTCAGGATCACCCGATCCCACCAGCAGCGGCAGGTCTATTAGTGGGTGAGCCACACAAATTAAATGTGGATGCCAGAAAGGGGTTCTCAGAAAACTTTTAATTGGAAGAATACAACACAAACGTACATGATTAAAAGCATTGCCTAGAGTTCCTGAGCAATGTAGAATTTTTTTTTTTTACCCCAAAGCCTGGTCCTTCTGTGCTGATTAAAGGATACTCTTGTCAAGCTGCACAGTGGTGGTGGTGTGACAGCCTAATGCCTGAGCGTGAACAAAAAAATTCGAGGCTCAGACCCCACTCACTCTGCTCTTCCAGTTGATGCAACAAAGCCTTCCGACATGATAGTATCCCAGGCCCAGGGAAAAAGAAACAATTGCCTACCCAGGTCACAGGGAGGTGGTGGGCAGTGTCTTGCAGCAATGCTCTCAATGGTACAAGAAACCCTCTAAAAACTCTCCCAAACCCTGGAAGATTCAGCTCAAATTAAGAACTTTGTTAGCAGCATATTGCCAAAGCTTTTCCTCCTTTTATTTCTTCTGTCGACCTGCCACAAGCTGCACAAAAGGAACCTATTTCTCTTTCTGCCCACAGATTCCTGCCTCAGAAGCCTTTCCAAGAAATCATCCAATTCTTTCTCAAATGTAAGGGCTTTCATTCTCTGTCCTTTGTGCTGTTTATCTTGGTAATATCTTTCCATTTTTAGTTTTTTTTTTTTTCCCTACCTACCCAAAGTTAAGCACATGGCTTACTTACAATGAGAGGAAGATTGTACCATCTCGATGCTGTGACCAAGCCAAACGGGTTCCAGGCCTCACTGTTTGTAAGCATGCACAGCAGAGGAAAAGTTATTTATTTAAGGTTAAGGACAAGTCGTCCATAGTCGGAATGATTAATCACCTCCCGGTTTATGAAAAATGATGGGGCTAGGAAGCAGAATTTGTAGGGAGCTGAAAGGTTGAATTATATGCTAGCATGTGAGGTGGAAGCCTTCGAAAAATGAATATATTTCCATGGTGAGTCTGTGTGTAGAACATCTAAAGACACAGCTACTCTGCAAAAATTATCAGGAAAACATTACCCTATCTGCAGCCACAGTAACTTCTCTGTTATTAGTTTCTTTAACAAACAATCCAGGTAAACTCAGGTTTTCTTAGTTTCTTTTGCACTGTTATATACCCTTGAAATGTCACCCAAAGGTATTTTGCTAACAGATCATAGAAACAAATGGAAAATCTCTTAAACACGGCTCCAAAAAAGTCCCATGGTGCAAGATGTACAAAATAAAAGCTCTACCTGTGACCACTTCCCAGCTGAAGGTGGTGGCTTGTTATACAAATAAAATCGATTTTGAATTGGTTCTGCTGAAAACGGCAAACAGGCCAATAATAAAGACGGCACACTTTCAAGCTGGCTCATATACATCTTGTCAGAGTGGAGGATATCTTGGTACGACTGATCACATAGAAGCCAGTGATCCTGAAGTGTAGAGAAGGAAAGTGGAGAGAGACTTCAGATCTGTCTGTCCTGGTCTATGAGAGGAGCATCTGCTTATGAATTTGATCAAAGACAGATATCCTGGAGCGAATGGCCCTTTTTCCTGTTCCCTCCTAGGGAGTCATTCTGGACACTTCCACAAGTCTTCATCTCTACATCTAATTGGCCAACAGAACCTGTAGAACCCATCTCTCAGTAACCCCATCCTTCCCACCTCACCTGATATGGCCTTAGACCTGGCCTGTGACATCTCTTCCTTAGCTCGAGCAGCCAGCTTGTGGCTCTTCTCTGCAGTCCCTGCTCTAGCATCACTGGCTTTATCTGTTCTCCAGCCAAGCAGAGCTTTCTGGAATACAAAGCTACGTGCCATTGGACTATTTAACAGCCTTCAATGGGTTCTGGTGCTTGCAAAGGTGGATTAAGTGCACACCACCTCCATGTTTCCCAGCGACTACAGTTAAAAGTTCCTGGAGAAAATGGATCAAGTAGCTCCCGGAGGATATACAAGAGGTAAAATGATAGCAAGCAGACTGGGGGAAAAATAAAGCAGTACTCCAAGTATCATGGAACCAGGAGCAGATGCAGTCACAAGAAGAGCGTGACAGAACAGGGAGATGGAAGGGCTGGATTTCTAGCCAGTGGACCAGAAAAGGTGGTGCCTGGGAGCTGGAAAGTTCTAGGGAGGTCACGGTAGCAATCCTATAAAGTTGTGTACGAACCTCTGGCTCAACCCCAAGCTGCACATGCATAGATCTAACTCCAGCTACTGAACGTGTAAAATGAACAAGATTTGGGGGGCTGAAGACGTTTGAAAGACCTGCCATGAAGACTGCCCCGTAAAAAATTCTTAAAAAGACAAAAGATTGTTAAGGATACATCTAGGGCTCCCTGGTGGTCCAGTGGTTAAGAATCTGCCTTGCAGTGAAAGGCACACTGGTTCGATCCCTCGTCCAGGAAGATCCCATATGCTGTGGAACAACTAAGCCTGTGAGCCACAACTCCGGAGCCCACATGCCTTAGAGCCTGAGCTCAGCAACAAGAGAGGCCTTTGCACTGAAAAGCCCATGCACCACAGCTAGAAAGCAGCCCTCGCTCACCGCAACTAGAGAAAGCTTGTGTGCAATAACAAAGACCCAGCACAGCCAAAAAATAAAATAAAATAAATAAATCTTAAAAAAAAAAGGATACATCTAAAATTTAATTTCAAGCCATTTTGCTATTTTTAACAGGACACCTTCAAAATAGGTTTTATCACTACCCCTTTCTCATCCACCATCCTTCTATAAAAAGCTTTCATCACTTGCCATCCTTGTGTGAAGGGAAAAATCAAGGAAAAGTAGTGATTTTTTTTTTGTGTGTGTGGCTAAGATGGCAAACTGTCCAATAAAGAGTCCTGCTCACCATTCCACAGCACAGCGCTATTGCTGAGAATCAGTTGCTCCACCAAGAGTCCATTTCTCAGCCCCTCTTGATTCTAGGTAGGACAGTGTGGTTGGCTGATGGTCACCAAAGGAAGGTAAGCAAAAGTTGTTGTCGTTCAGTCACTCAGCCGTGTTGACTCTTGGACCACAGCCAGGCTTCCCTGTCTTTCACCATTTCCCAGAGTCGGCTCAAACTCATGTCCATTGAGTGAGCAAAAGTGATATGTGTCAATTCCCAGAAAGCAGCTAGAAAGCAGTTGTTCCTTCTCTACTCCACTACCTGCCCCCCCAACTGGATGTAGATGTCTCCTTGAACCTGGGAGAGGGAAGGAGTCCTTGCTTACCACGGAGAAAAACCGCCTGCCAGCTGAAAACATTCACCTTTGACTATTACTTATGCGAAAAATAAGTCCTCATCTATCGACTTTGCTCCATGGTAGTTAGCATGACCCTGAGCATAACAGTTATGCACTTGGGTGAGTCAGTGGCCCTGCTGGCAAAGAAGAGCTTGAGGGTAGGGGAGAAGAAAGCATGTGAGACCAAGGGTTCCATTCAGGCCAGAAGGAGCCTTTAAGACAGGGAGCCTTGGAAACACGCAGAAGCTTTGATGTGTGCATAGGGCTGCCTACTAGACATGGCCTAGGGAGTTGCGGCTAATTTTATGTAAACCTCCATGGACAGGGTGACCTCAGCTGATGGCTCGCTCTCCTCTGCTGCTTTTTGACAGCAAGATGCAGTGCTTTGCATTTCAAAGCTGTCTTAATACCTGGGGTACAGAAGGACTCTCTCAAAAGATGTTTAGTGTCAAAGATATTCTGCTGTAAATGCTTATGCAGAATAAAAGATCCTTTCCGGCAGTGAATAAGCATTGCCTAATGTGTCCATTTCACTAAGCTTAGATTTTTATGTGCCAGTCTTTAAAAAAGTGGGACTCACCAGAAATGGGCCAAAATCCCATTTTAAGGACAAATATAATTGAACCTTCTTTCTTCTCAATCTTCGGCCCCAAGAACTCAGGACAGGGATGGATCCAGGGAGATATACGATCTTCTCTTTTGCAGCTTCCTTTCTGAAGGACTGTTCAGAGTTCCTTCTCTTTGCCCTTGATGACTGATTCACACTTAGGGGATTAATTTTGGGGTGGGAGCTGTGGACCAGCCCACGCTCCCACAGGCGCCTGAGAAGACTCTGAAGTCGGTTCCAGGGGTTCATAGAGGAAATGGGTGTCACATGCCCTGGAACTGGAGGACAGGCACTGACCTGGGAGCAGAGAAGGGAAGCAGGGCAAGCCTGAGATCCGATCATCACGTGAGTGCGTGCTAAGTCGCTTCAGTCGTGTCTGACTTTGCAACGCTATGGACCATAGCCTGCCAGGCTCCTCTGTCCATGGGATTCTCCAGGCCAGAATACTGGAGTGGGTTGCCATACCCTCCTCCAGGGGATCTTCCTGATCCAGGGATCGAACCCATGTCTCATGTCTCCAATCATAATAGAATCTCCCTGACACAGCCTGGATGCACGCTGGCCACCCAGGAGTGGGGCTGACCCAGCCTCACCTGCCGGCTGCAGGGCTCCTGGCTCCCTTGGAGGCCTGTGCTCGGATCGGGTGACTCATGGTGCTAGGATGTACCCAGGACTAATATAACCTCTGTGAGCTTCCGTCAGTTTCTGGGTGCATTCTCCATGTTAACCAGAGCATCTCTGTTTCCATGGCTGACCTCTAGCCGCCCCCAGACAGCATCTCCTGAGTGATTGTTTCACATCTCTGTGCCCAAGAACTCGTGTCCCTGCATTTCTGAAGAGGCTCTTGGACATCCCCTCCTCCTCCTGTCCCCCTCCCCCTCCCCTCCTCCTCCTGTCCCCCTCCCCCTCCTCCTCCCCCTTCCCGTCTCTCCTTCCTCCCCCCTCATCCTCTGTGAACCTTGATGTAAGCCTGTTTCTTCAGCCTCTCCCTTTCCTTTCCCTCTTGACTTCCCATTGAGCCCCCTCAGCCCTGGTGTCCTTGTTTATTCTGCTTCCCTGTCTACCTCATTCCAATTTGATGCTCCTAATTTTTAAAATGTTAAGTGGATGACCATCTCATGGGGTCCACAAACCAAAATGTAAATCCTGGTATGCAGGGCTTACTATTGATAAATATCTATTTGTCATGATAGGAACTAATGGATTTTCAGAATTGTTTCGTATTAACTTTTTCATTTATTTCTTTCTGATTGCGCTGGGTCTCTGTTACTGTTCAGGGGCTTTCTGTAGTTGAGGCGCCCGGGCCTCTCATTGCTGTGGCTTCTCCTGTTGCAGACCACAGTAGTTGTGACACATGGGCTTAGTTGCTGTGTGACATGTGGGATCTTCTGGAACCAGGGACCAAACCCATGTCCCCTGCATTGGCAGGCGTATTCTTAACCACTGGGCCACAGGGAAGTCCTAGAATTGGTTTTTGTGCATATTAGGCTTTACTGTAACTGGCTCAAAACCTGCTAAGTTTCCCTTTCCCAGCCAGCCATATGCTTGTGGTGTCAGAAGGTTCTGGAAGGACATTAGGCTTCCTCCTCTCCAGTGGGAGGGAATGGGGGAGCTGACGCTGGCTTCCTGCCTGCAGTGGGGGGCCCCGATCTCTGCTCTGACCTTAGGAATGGCTGTTGCGAGTTCCCTCCAGAGCCACACTGAGCCCCGGGGCATGGGTCAGTGCTGCGGACTCCGTCCTGTACTGGGAGAGCCCATCGACTCTGCTGAGGTGCCTGGGACACCTGTGTGTGCATCTCCCACTCTGGGGGCAGCCTGTGAACCACGCAGCAGCTCCCAGAGGCCATAGCTCTGGCATCAGATAAACCAGGGTTCAAATCCCTGTTCTGTGGCTCATGTTCCTCTTTAGCTGTGTGACCTTGGAAAGCCGTTTACCCTCCCTGGGCTCCAGTTTCTTCACTGTTAAACTGGGATAATCTATGCAAATTACGCACCCCTGTGATTTGTACATTGCTGGTGGAGAACGTGTTTTTTTCCCTTTCTGTCTCTTTGCCTCCACTGTAACCACAGCCCCTCCTCCTCCTGCCCATCCCCTCCAGCCTGCCCTGGAGGGGCGGCCTGGGCCACCGACATTCCTTTCCTTTTCCTCTCTGGAGCTGGAGTGAGTTGACTGTTACGAGCACACAGTTCATTAACAGGCAAATGGACAGGTGATACTTCCTGCTGGCAAAATAAGCAGCTTGGGAGCAGGCAAATGTGAGGGCTTCATGCCAGGTTGAGGAGCTGAGGGGCCTGGGGGAGGAAAGAGCAGTTAATATAACCCCAGACAGAGAGATGTGCTCAAAAGCACCTGTCTGACAGCTTTCCCTGCATGGAGACCAGTGGAGGATCCAAGGGGATGTGGTGGAACAAGAAGGCATTTCACATCGTGAGGACCCTCTAGACAGGGTGCAGCTGGGAGGGGGAGGGACTTTGGGGCCTGGGTGTGAACGGGCATGTGGTGGTGTAAAAAGGGAGCATGGATCACAGGAAGCAGATTTAAGAGGGGGCTGTCGGACAACCTTCTCTTTATTTGCTTGTGGCTTTTCCACCTGCCTTCCTCTCAAAAGCAAGAGAGACTCAGCCCCACCCCTGCAGGAGTAGATCTTTTTCTTTTGTTGTTGGTCAGTTGCTCAGTCTGACTCTTTGCAACTCCATGGACTGCAGCGCATCAGGCTTCCCTTATTTGGCTACTCCAGGTCTTAGTTGCAGCACATGGGATCTAGCCCCCTAATCAGGGATCAAACCCGGGCCCTGTGCACTGGGAGAATGGAGTCTTAGCCATCAGGGACGTGCCAGGAGTGGATCTCTGATAGGACATGATAAGCCAACCCAGGGTGTCAGTTCTGCCCACTGTGACACTGGGGGAACCAGATCCAGCTGGGAGCCCCCCTGCCCTGGAGCAGAGACCCCGATCTCAGCCCTTGTCTCTGCCCTGCGCCCCATCTCCTGGACCCATGTCACTGGCCCTATGTGTCTGGCCACCTGCTCCCTGGCCGCCCAGCACAGAGGTGGGCCTGTTCTGCTTTGCAAGACAAACAGAGGAACAGATGGATGGGGCCTGATGACGAGCTGGGGACAGCTGTCCCAGCTGCCTTCTCCTGTGTGTGTCCCACCACCTGACACTTGTCTGTGAGCTTTAAGGGGGGGTGGGGGTGGAAGACCCCACAGCAACAGTGACCAGATGGAGTATCTTGCCAAGGCCCTCTCTTCCATTCAGCTGTAGGGACTGACTTCCTCATCTGCCAAACCAGGAAATAGGAGTTCAAGGTCAGGAAACAAGGCATGAGATAAGGGACACTCTTAGACAAACAGCAAGTCTACTGGCCCGACTCTTCGGTGGCTGGGTCATTTGTTTTTCTTGCCATGATCATGTCAGGAAGGTGGGCTATCACACAGGATACCCGAAGCCCCCAGAGTTCAGTGACTCCAGCTCTTCCGGCTGCACTTGTGGAGGATCCAGGGACAGTTGAAATAAATCCTTGGCTCTGCCCAGCTCTGTCTCCCCTAAATCCTCCCAGGCTCAGGCAGGTCCTTGCTGGTTATAATGACCTTTGTCCACATGTACTCTTGCAAGTGCACTGGCCTAGGGCAGCCATCAAGAAGTCTGAGTAGAATGAATGGAAATACTACACTGGTGTCTGGCTTAGCTCTCAACAGCAAAATCTCTGGAGTTCCATTCTGGTTGAAGAGGCCCCGAGTGGTGTCTTGGAGCCTCATGGGTTCCCATGCCAGTTTTCCTGGGACATAAAATCACAAAATCGAATGCCTGGGGTGGGGGGTTAGTGCTCTTTCGTTAGAGCTCTTTCTGGCCTTTTCCCTCACCTCTCCTCTCTTCCTGCTGAGGGTTCTGCCACCAGCCTCTGTGTGGATGGCCCAAGGGGGACTTAAGTGATGCTGGGCTTTGCTCACTCAGCATTGTACCTCCTTCAGACCCAGGCAGGGGCCCGGGACCATGCTCACTTTCCTTGACTCTCGCTGCCTACACGCTGTGTGCTCTCGTTGGTCCTTTGCCCCAAAGGTCAAGGAACAGTTATAGCTCCCTGGCCCCCAGAGGCTGTTATATCCTGTGGAAATAAGCCGATCACTGATGAATTCCAGGGAACCAAGTCCTTAGTTCCTATAGAAGAAACCTATCTGTACAGGCAGACTTGTTTTATTGCACTTTGCTTCACTGTGCTCTGCAGATACTGTTTTTTCCAAATTGAAGTTTTTGTGGCAACCTTGCTGTAAGCAGGTCTATTGGCGCCATTTTTTTCAATGGCATTGACTTGCTTTGTGTCTCTGATACATTTTGGTGATTCTCACGATATTTCAAACTTTATTATTATATTTATTATGGTGATTCGTAACACGTGATCTTTTGATCTCACTGCTCTGACTCTCTGAAGGCTTAGACAATGGTTAGCATTTTTTCAGTTCAGTTCAGTTCAGTCACTCAGTCTTATCTGGCTCTTTGTGACCCCATGGATTGGAGCACACCAGGCCTCCCTGTCCATCACCAACTCCAAGAGCTTACTCAAACTCATGTCCATTGAGTCGGTGATGCCATCCAACCATCTCATCCTCTATTGTCCCCTTCTCCTGCTGCCTTCAATCTTTCCCGGCGTCAGGGTCTTTTCCAATGAGTCAGTTCTTTGCATCAGGTGGCCGAAGTATCAGCGCTTCAGCTTCATCATCAGTCCTTCCAATGAATATTCAGGACTGATTTCCTTTAGGATTGACTGGTTTGATCTCCTTGCAGTCCAAGGACTCTCAAGAGTCTTTTCCAACACCTCAGTTCAAAAGCGTCAAATCTTTGGCTCAGCTTTCTTTACAGTCCAACTCTCACATCCATATATGACCACTGGAAGAACAATGGTTTTGACTAGATGGACCTTTGCTGACAGAGTAACGTCTCTGCTTTTTAATATGCTGTCTAGTTTGGTCATAGCTTTCTTCCAAGGAGCAAGCATATTTTAATTTCATGGCTACAGTCACCATCTGCAGTCATTTTGGATTTTTTAGCAGTATTTAAAAATTATGATATGTACATGGTTTTAGACATAATGCTATCACACACTTAATAGACTCACAACATAGTGTAAACATATAATTTTTATATGAATTGGGAAACCAAAAATTCATGTGACTGGCTTTATTGCAATACTAGCTTTCTTGTGGTGCTTTGAAACCAAACCCACAATATCTCTGAAGCCTGCCTATAGATTATTCTTGTTTAGAGAGGTTTCTTGATTCCTTTAGTGAAAATGTTTCCCATCTGAATGAAAAAAAGTCATTACCATAATGAGGGGTGTGTTTTTGTGTGACTTTTCTTCTTTCTCTCTGCCTCTGTTATGTGAAGAGGGTAGCATGTAAGGTAAGCTAAATAAGCAGGGGAGAGAGATGCCCCTTTACAAGCTCTTTCAGCCGACAGGATACAGTACCGCATTGTAGGTAAACCATGTTTCCACAAGAGAGATGATAGCGGGCTGGAAATCTCAGAGCCATCCTTGAAACCTTGGATGCCATAGGTGTGTTCAGGTGAGTTAGAAAGGGACATGCTGATCAGATCAGAAGAAATCCAAAGACTAAGGAGACTAAGCGTAAAGGTCAGTAAGACAGGTGCAAATTTGTTCTTGTGTGCTTATTTTTAAAAATCTTATTCTACTTATGTTTTGATGCTCTTTTTAGTGGAACTATTAATCCCACTCTTCTTATGAGCTGTTGTTTAAATGTCTTAATTTTGTTTATAAAAGAATAACTGGATAGAAAAACAAGTGATTATTTTCTTCTCTTCACTACACCAAAGCTACACAATCACCAGCAAGACACCACTTACATTGTATAGGCAGGTCTCCAGTGCAAAGTACCTGAGAGGAAATTGCCAGTTGCCAACTAATGCAAACGACATGACTCATCTCCAGTTAACAGCATCAGTGTTATTTGATTTTGCATTATCAGTATGATTGGTGAAATGAAAATGATTTTCCTCTCCTGCTTGGCTGGCTGTATCTCCTGGCAATTAATATCTTATGAGAACAAAATTAGCCCAATGAGAGCTAGCATTTATTGACTGTCTGGAACTGTATTAGTCACATTCATGTAGAATCTCATTTAACTGATCAAGAACCCTATGCAGCAGGCATTATCCTCTCCATCTTGCAAAAGAAGAAAGTGAGACCAAGAAAACATGGAGTCATGGCTCAAGGTCAGAGAGCAGACGAGTGGTGGGCTGGGATTCTGTCTCACATCTGACCAGACTCAAGAACCCAGGCACTCCTCCAAGTGAGGGAGTTCTTCAGGTTGTGCTTACATCAAAAGTCATCCTCAGTCTGCCAGAGTTCCTAATTTGTGGTTGTTCACTCTCTCAGTCCTCTTCGACTCTTTGTGGCCCCACGGATGGCAGCACACCAGGCTTCCCTGTCCTTCACCATCTCCCGGAGCTTACTCAAACTCATGTCCATTGAGTTGGTGATGTCATCCAACCATCTCATCCTCTGCCATCCCCTTCTCCTTCTGCCTTCAATCTTTCCCAGCATGGGGTCTTTTTCAATGAGTCAGTTCTTCGTATCAGGTGGCCAAAGTATTGAAGCTTCAGCTTCAGCATCAGTCCTTCCAATGAATATTCAGGGTTGATTTCCTTTAGGATGGACTAGTATGATCTCCTTGCAGTCCAAGGGACTCTCAAGAGTCTTCTCAATACCACAGTTCAAAAGCATCAATTCTTCGGCAGTCAGCCTTCTTTATGGTCCAACTCTCACATCCATAAATGTCTACTGGAAAAATCATAACTTTGACCATTCAGACCTTTGTCAGCAAAGTAATGTGTCTGCTTTTTAATATGCTGTCTAGGTTTGTCATAGCTTTTCTTCCAAGGAGCAAGTATCTTTTAGTTCCATGGCTGCAGTGACCATCTGTAGTGATTTTAGAGCCCAAGAAAATAAAGTCTGTCACTGTTTCCATTGTTCCCTCATCTATTTACCATGAAGTGATGGGACCGGATGCCATGATCTTCGTTTTTTGGATGTTGAGTTTTAAGCTAGCTTTTTCACTCTCCTCTTTCACCTTCATCAAGAGGCTCTTTAGTTCCTCTTCACTTTCTGCTATAAGGGTGGTGTCATCTGCATATCTGAGGTTTTTGATATTTCTTCTGGCAATCTTGATTCCAGCTTGTGCTTCATCAAGCCCAGCATTTCACGTGATGTACTCTGCATAAACGTTATATAAGCAGGGTGACAATATACAGCCCTGACATACTCCTTTCCCAATTTTGAACCAGTCTGTTGTTCCACGTCTGGTTCCAACTCTATATAGTCAGCAAAAACAAGATTGGGAGTTGACTGTGGCTCAGATCATGAACTCATTGCAAAATTCAGACTTAAATTGAAGAAAGGAGGGAAAACCAGTAGGCCATTCAGGCATGTGCTGTGCTGTGCTGTGCCTAGTTGCTCAGTTGTGTTCTGCTCTTTGCGACCCCATGGACTGTAGCCCCCCAGGCTCCTCTGTCCATGGGGATTCTGCAGGCAAGAATATTGCAGTGGGTTGCCATGCCCTCCTTCAGGGGATCTTCCAAACCCAGGTCTCCCACATTGCAGGTAAATTCTTTACTGTCTGAGCCATCAGGGAAGCCAATTCAGGTATGACCTAAATCAAGTACCTTACGATTACACAATGGAAGTGACAAGTAGATTCAAGAGATTAGATCTGATAGAATACCTGAAGAACTATGGATGGAAGCTTGTAACATTGTACGGGAGGTGGTGAATAAAACCATCCCCAAGAAAAAGAAATGCAAAAAGGCACAATGATTGTCTGAGGAGGCCTTACAAATAGTTGAGAAAACAAGAGAAGTTAAAGGCAAAGGAGAGAAAGATATATCCATCTAAATGCAGAGTTCCAAAGAATAGCAAGGAGAGATAAGAAAGCCTTCCTAAGTGAACAATGCAAAGAAATAGAGGAAAACAGTAGAATAGGAAAGACCAGAGATCTCTTCATGAAAATTAGAAATACCAAGGGAACATTTCATGCAAGGATGGGCACAATAAAGGACAGAAATGGTATGGACCTAACAGAAGCAGAAGATATTAAGAAGAGATGGCAAGAATACACAGAAGAACTATACAAAAAAAGATCTTCATGACCCAGGTAACCACGATGGTGTAATCATTCACCTAGAGCCAGACATCTTGGAGTGTGAAGTCAAGTGTGCCTTAGGAAGCATCACTACAAACAAAGCTGGTGGAGGTGATGGAATTCCAGCTGAGCCATTTCAAATCCTAAAAGATGGTATTCAAGTGCTGCACTCAGTATGCCAACAAATCTGGAAAACTCAGCAGTGGCCACTGGGCTGGAAAAGATCAGTTTTCATTCCAGTCCCAAAGAAGGGCAATGCCAAACTACAGCACAACTGCACTCATTTCACTCATTTTGAGCAAAGTAATGCTCAAAATTCTCCAAGCCAGGCTTCAACAATATGTGAACTGAGAACTTCCAGATGTTCAAGCTGGATTTAGAAAAGGCAGAGGAACCAGAGATCAAATTGCCAACATCCGCTGGATCATAGAAAAAGCAAGAGAATTCCAGAAGAACATCTACTTCTGCTTCATTGACTGTGCTAAAACATTTGACTGTGTGGGTCACAACAAACTGGAAAATTCTTAGAGTTTCTAATAGCTCCTTCTTAATTCACAATTTTCCACCATTTGATAAGGTGATTGTATTTCTACAAAATTTAAAAGGTTATTAAAGTAAGTTGGACCCATTTCTGTCCCAGGAATATCCAGAGGATGTCTTCTCCTGACTTAGTGCTTCTCCAAAAAATGTCTTACTTAATGCCATACTTCTAGTTGGGATTCCTGTTAAGGTTCCTATCACCAACTTGGAGCATAAACAGTGTCATTCCAAAGTAACATCTCAAAACACAGTAGGTTCTAAAGCTCCCAGGTAGTGGGAGACCCATCTTACCCTACCCTCTTCTTAGAACTTCCTCCAATGGCATATTCTAGAATGCTTAGACCATATCCAATGATGAGTTCCAGGGATTTGCCTGGTGGTCCAGTGGTTGGGACTTCACCTTCCAATGTGGGAAGTGTGGGTTTCATCCCTGGTTTGGGAGCTGGGATCTCACATGCCTTGCAGCCAAAGAGCCAAAGCATAGAGTGGAAGCAATGTACTTTGGATATATAACAAATTCAAAAAAGACTTTAAAAACGGTCCACATCAAAAAATCTTAAAAAAAAAAAGACGAACAAAATAAACAACATCTCCCCCGAAGATGAGTTCTAATTAGTCTTACTTCCCTGACCAGGGTTTGAAGCCATATCCCCTGCATTGGAAGGCAGATTCTTAACCACTGGACCAACAAGAAATCCTAGGTCTGAGCTCTTTGTTTGAGCAGAATCCAAAATATTTGTGATTATTCTGCCACTTTGCTGCTCATCCACCCAAAGTATCTTTGTTTGTTTGCCCATTAATTAATGCAGAGTTGAATTAATTATAAAGGAATAAAAATGACGGCAACTTAACCATGTTCATTATCTGACTATTTGCTAGCCACTATGTTGGGAGAGTTGACCAATGTAACAGATGATATTTAAACTGTATAACATGACTGTATTTAATTATCTGTGATTAAGTTAGAGATTAATGAGTACATATTTATTCTCATTGGTCGCCAGGAGTCTATCATTGATTTAATTTAAATTTGGAAAGACTGAGCAGAGTAGGACATTACTTAGATGCCTGACTACAGCAATTCATTTGGTTTAGTTAATTTTGAAGATGGATATTTGCTAGTAAATAATTAGATCATTTATACAAGTCTGGTTTTTTCATATGGTAAGTTTGAGAAGTAAATTGTAATGTCATCAGCCAGTAAGTTAATCATGTCTGCTACATTACCAAGTCCAGTCTGTTACAATTTGGGATGAGTTTCCCCTCCACATGGCTGTGGGTGGTTCTACTGGGAAAATCCCAGGAAGACTGGAGAGCAGGAGGTGGCTGGGAGTGAGGGGCAGCCCGACCTTATTTCTCTCCTAACTGCCAAACCCAGAATCAACGAATGCTCAGTTTTGGGGGCTTTCAACTCCCCCACAGGGCTGGTGGGACATGACATGGTTGTAAAACCATAGCCCTGGTTTCAGAGACTGGGGTGTTTGTCTTCACAACACTACTTATTTCTGTGCTTCAAGTCACAAAACCTACCCAATGCTTGATTTTGTCTCTGTAATATATTTGAAATGAGGTTATACATCTGGAAATATTTCAGAAAAGGCAAGGTGCTATACACATTTTTATTTTTGTTGTTCTCAAGATTACTAACATCCATGGGAAGTTTTTCTTCAATTACTGTTTTCAAAGGAATGAATGCACTTAACTTTGTTTTGTTTCTTTTGTATTCAATTGTAATATTAAAATGGGAAACATCAGTAATTTATGGTAGGTTATTCATGTCAAAGCTTTTCTTCCCCTGCACTCCCTGCCTATTTGTGTTAAGTATATTTCAGTCATGGTTTATTCTTACTTTAGTCTTGGATACCATAATTTAGTTTCTTTGATGCTACGAACGTAAACAATTTCACATCTTAATGGAAGGGTGCTATAGGTCAGCCCCTCTTTCACTTCTTCCATCTTCGTTTCTCCAGCTCCCATAATGGGTGGCCCATTGTCAGGCTCAAATTCCCAGACAAACCCTGACTTAACTTGAGCAGGGGCTGGCCTCAGTGCTATTGTGGCCCTGGGTTCATCTGGCCAGAACAAGACTCCAAGGCTGACCATGGGCCTCTTGTGTGGTTTGACAGTTTCATCTTCCAATTTCCCCCAGCAATGCTTTCCAGGAATAGGGCCTCACCTATGGCTTGGTTTTCGAATCTAAGCCTATGATTAGGCTTCTGCTTTGATCTGAGACCTAAGTTAATAGCTCCTTTCAGCGTCCCTCCCTGAAGCCTAAAGCTCTGTCTATAGGCTGCTCTAGGTCACCTGTGAGTTGACCTGTTATGTATTGTACCTTTTTTCCCTCACACTTCTGTGGGTCTTATTATTTTAAGAGGTGGCACTAGGTTTTCTCTTAGGGAAATAACTGTCTTTGTTTAGGAAAATTCTTTAATAAAACACTTGGAATCAAAGGTCAAGACTGGGAAGAAAAATGTCACTAGGAGCCCAAGATACAAAATGTATGTAAGCTGGTCCCTATGAGAAACTAGCGGGGCCCTATCCTGGCCCCAGCCTCTGTACCTTTTCATGGCTGAACAGTTAAATGTTTCTGATATGTTCTAAGATATGACTTACTGGGTCCCTCATAAGCTTTCAGCAGTCTTACCTGCCACGGAGCCTGTCCATATAGATCATCCATCTGGATGCCTCAAGATGTCCTTCCAGTTCTCTGACCTGTATTTGTATACTGAGTATGTAAGTCCACACCTGTTCTGTCCATATTCATGAGAAATACAGGTAAACACCATATCAGGCAGCAACCTTCAGAAGCCTGCTGGTCTTCCCATGCAGGTGGGGATCTTAATTTTGTTGATTTCAGAGTTGCTGTTTTCAAAGACTCCAACATCTTTGTTATATGGCCAGTTTGCTTTGTGGGAAACCTGAAATGAGATAATTTCTTGTTTTCATGAGAAATGTGTTGTTTCAAATGAGAATTTAATTGTCATCCAAAATGTGCTCTTTGGGGTTAATTACTGAAGTTGCACATTTCCCTCTGCCCACAAAAATCCTGTTCTAGTCTTTTTCGCTTCTGTCTGAGCGAACTGAATGCTGTTAATTTCACCTTAGCATTGTTGGGCAGAACCACAATGGTATTTTGCTTGAAGCTGTCTGTTCTGGCATCAGCTTACAGAAGCAGAAAAACCTGCTTTTCAAAGACAGTACAAAGGTGAATGCTGAGCACCTGTTTCCAACAGGGGTGCAAGTGGAAGGCTCTGGAGCTTGAACGCCTCAGTATGGAAGAGCCTGGCTCTACTGCTTACTGTCTGGGTGACTGGAGGAAACTCAGCTCTAAAATGATATGGGGGGCTGATATCTATTTGCAGGTTAGCTGCCGGGTCTAAGTGGTCAAGTATACGTGTGTGGCCCATTGTAAGTGGCTATAATGCGGTGGCTGTGTAATATATGTGCGTGCATGCTAAGTCACTTCAGTCGTGTCTGACTCTCTGTGACCACATGGACTGCAGCCCGCCAGGCTCCTCTGTCCATGAGATTCTCCAGGCAAGAATACTGGAGTGTCCATGCCCTCCTCCAGGGGATCTTCCTGACCCAGGTATGGAACCCGCATCTCTGACACCTCCTGCATCTCTGGCAGGTGGGTTCTTTACCACTAGCGCCGCCTGGGAAGCCCATGTGTAACATACATTTGTATCTTTTCTACAAATACGTGGTGTGCCTTGGCTGTTTCTGCTCAGTGGGTATCTTTGGGCCAAGAGGAGAGAGTGGGGCTGCCTTTAACCCTTGTTCTGCAGTGAGAGAGTTTGTTCGTTTATTGAGAGCCTGCTCCAGGTGCTGTGCTAGATGTCCAGGCATGGAGATGAGAAAGGAATAAGGTCTGTCATTAAGGAGCCTGCTTTGTTCTTAGGGAGGCAGAGTGGTGGCGACCTGGCAGTTACTGTGCTGAAGGGCAGTGCGCTAACTGCCGTGGTGAGGGAGGTGGGGGGCCCTGAGAGGGCTTCTAATTCTAGTTCGGAAATGAGTGGGTGTTAGCCAAGCTGGGGGGCGGGAGGGTTGGAGGAGGGCAGTCCGGGAGCCAAAAGTGGCATAAACACCAGCCAGAAGGGAGAGAGAGACTGGCATGTTTCGAACTGTAAGTGGGTCAGAATGGAGGGAGTCGAGGGTATGGTGAGGACGGTGAGAGAGGCGTCTGGAAGGGTGAACAGCCTCGGGTGGGAGAAGACCTCATCCACCATCTGATAGGGAGCTGGTCTGCCTGGGCTCCCGGCTTGGCTCTGCCCAGTGGGCTTGGGGAAGCCCCTTACCTTGCTGGGTTTGGCCCCTCTCCTGTGACAGGAGGTGCTTGCACTATGGTCTCGTGTTTGTTTTTATTTTTACTTCCAGGTTCCCTCCCCGCTCTTCTCCTAGAGGGTGTGTGAGTCCTTAAGAGGCGCCATCTGCAAGGTCCTCACCTATATGCCATCGGTCATGGCCAACTGTGTGCTGGGATTCTGGGATAATTGCTGGGCTTCTCGCAGAATTACTTCAAGGTTTTCCTTCTGGTCATCTTCAGCTTTAAATTCCATGTTAACATATATGTGAAAAATCTGTTAGAAGTCCCACTGAGCTGGTATATTTTGCACCCTATTTCTTAAGGAGGCTGATGCTCTTGGCCGTTCCTGGAAATGAACCCGGAGGAAGCTGCTTGTTCTTCATTCAGGCCAATGCATAGAATGTTCCGAAAGTATGTCCATGCCCTCCTGATTTTCCTCAGGGAATCCTGACCCTGTGATATGCCCTCATTCCAAACCTGCATGCTTGACCAGCTTGAACTTTGACCTCCACGGTCAGCTTCCAGATCGCTAAGGGAGCTTTCGCAACCGCCTCCAGGAAGGATTCAGTGTGCCTCCCTTTAGGATGCCCCTCCCCACACCTCTGTGGGAGCCCCCGGCGTGCCCTCCTGCTCTGGTCAAAGTGCACCTCTTCCCTGGCCATCCAGCCAACCAGAAACTTCTCAGGAGTGGTGATCATGCCTGATTCATCTCTGTGTCACCAGCACTTGACCCACGTCTGGCAAATGTTAAGTCCCCACTAGATCTGAGTTGAATTAATGAGTGAGTGAGTGAGCAAGTAGGCAAATGAATGAATTAACAGTTCTTTCTCTGAGATGGATGTGGAATGAGGTCTGATTTGCAGCTAGAAGAGCAAAGTCCATGTGGATTTCGGGTTCCCAAGAGTCTAAAGAAGAGAATGTATAGAGAAGTACATAAAATAACCCCAGCAACCAAAAACGCATACTGCCGTCATTAGTTCCATTTGCTTTCTGTCGTTACACCCAGGCCCAAGCATTAAACGGCACAGATGATATCAGTTCTCAGCCAGAGACAGAGGGTGCTTCAGGTAAATTTGGGAGGAGTTAGATGAGAAGGACAGATTTCCCCAGGTTCAAGGCTTCGGATCCTAAATGAGACATTATTCCAAAAACAAGAAGAGAACGCAGAGTGTGAGTCTGTAGGGTCTTAGATACCTGCTATCTCTGTCCTGGGAGCGGGGAGGAACTATTGTGGGTGCTCACTGTGTCTTAGGTAGTGTGATCTAATCTTCACATGATCTCATCTTTATAGTAGCCTCGTGAGTTGGGCATCACCATGCCAACTTCACATAGGACCCAGAGCTAGGCTGCTCAGGCCGCCATGCTTCCTCCAGGACACATGGTGGCCCCCATGTGCGTTCCAAGAGAGGTGGGAGTGGTTGGGGGTCTCCTTTTAGAGTAGCTTCATCTCCACAAAACATGAGGAAGATGTAGTCTCTCTCCTTTAGTGACTAAGGGCAGCGTGGCGTCTGTTCACCTGCCACTCAGAGAAAAGGTAGTTCTGGGTGGGATGGGGGCCGGAGGATGGACAGTTACCCGGTCTGGCAGCTGTTAGGGGAGTAGCCTAGCATCACAGTTAAATAGCCTGGCAGGTTATTTCAGAAACCTTTAAACCCTTCTGATCCCTCTGCCTTTCTGCCTGTTAGCCTCCCCTCCTAATACACGCACAGACTCACTGCCCCATGTCTGGCCGCTGTCTGTCTGTGAATGCCCCTGCAACCAATTTAAAATGAATTAGGGTTTATCTCTGAGGTCCACCCAAGCCTGAAGTGGCTGTCTTGGGGGCACTTTTCCCCTTTGATATAGAGAGGGAGAGAGTTAGCAGTCTGTGAACCGGCCAAGAAGCATTGGGCCATTCAAGAAATCAGGTAATGGGACTTTTGAAATAGTCCTGTCTAGAGAGAATAGATGTCTTTTAGAAGTTAACTGCTGGACTTAAAACGTGAGAATTGAGCAATTAATTTCCCTCCTACTTGGATCCTAGTCCTGTAAACTTTTCTTCCAGCTCATCTTTGAATTTTCCCTTCAGCCAGAACTAATCCATTACTGGGTGTTTAAGGGTTCAGTGCCCCTTGCAAAAGCCGAGCTCTGCCAGACACAGAATGCAAGAGGGATCCTGACCTGCTTTATGACTGGGGGCCCCTGTAGCCCCTGATCTCTGGTAACCGGACAGTAGCCGCCCCCCCTCCCCCGACATTCCTCATCTAAATCCCAAGTCCAGAGGGAGCTGGGGAGGGAATGGATAGGGGTGGTTACAGGTGTCGAGTTTCTTGAGAACTGAATCCATGACAATTCACTATAACTCCTTCTCTTTGGGGCAGCCCAAGGAGACTCATAAAAGCAGAAGCCCCCCACGGAAATGCAGGCATGTGCTTGAAGGGCACACTATGGCCCAGCGGGTGCCTGGGAATCATTTCCTGCCGCCTGTGGCTTGTCCACACTCGGGCCCTTTCCCCTTGGGCTACTGCCCCACACGAGGCCACATGGCTTGTCACACAGCATCACCCCTGCAGACTGCAAGTGGATGGCGCTGCAGAGGGGTGGTCCTGTTGCCCAGTCCTGAGGGAGCTGGGAACTGCAGGCCAGCCTGCCCCCTCTGCTTGGCCACTTCTGGACCGCCAGCACCTACACTTGAGGTCACTGTGCTAAGTAAAGTAGCCCCCTAGTGGTCCTTTCCCCTGTGACCCAGTCCAGGGGGCCCTGTGAAGCATCCAGAATGGAAACACGAAGCTGGCAGGCACAGAAGAGTCACAAGTCAAGATCAAATTATCAACCCAGTTGGGAAATGCTGTGACTGAGGCCCAGGGAAGGGAAGAGAAAGGAGATGAGAGTGAGTTAGGCAAGTTGAGTTGGGGACACATAAAGTCAAAGGGGGAGCTGGGTAGACTGCTCAGCGGAATGAAAATCTGTCCACGACCTGACATGTCATTGTAAGGTCTTTATTATATGGTGGTCCTTCTTCATGTGACCTTGGACCTGAGGACTTAGAGCTATAGCTTTTCACTGAGGTTCTGGTAAAGGAAACCAGAAGGGGCCTTCAAATGTCTCTGGGGGCACCTCTTAGCATGAGGTTGTCTGTTTAAACAAAGATGGTGTGTGCCCTTGGGTGGAATCACAGATCCAGGCTTTGAAAGATGCTATCTTAAAGATCATCTGTTCCAACTATCCGTTTGAATGTTGGATGGCCATTCAGTCTGGCGCTGGAGGCATTCCTTCCTGAGGTCAACTATTTCACCTTGCTCAACTCTATCACTTAATAGTTCTTTATGGTGAGTCGTCATCTTGTCTTGCTACAGCTCCTAGCTATTGGTCACAGTGCTACCTACCTCTAGGAGCCAGACATAAGTCTAATTCCTCTTCTTTCTGGTCCAAACAAACATTAGTGAGAATCTGCTATATTCTGAGATAACAAAGAAACTACGATGCAGCCTCTGACCTCACAGAGCTTAGAGTCTTGTGAGTGGAAATTAATATGAAGGCAAATTTCTCCCATATTAGAAATAGGCACACAGTGCTACAAACACACAGAGGTGGGGCTCCTGACCATTCTGGGTAGGAATCTCTCTGTGTTCTTCTAAACTTGGGAATTAATCCATGCTCTCTCTCCCACTCATTTCCAAGTCATTCTTTTTCTAGGCATCATATCTTTTTTCTCCTCTGCTGACCCTTAAGACACCTCCCCCCAGCCTTCCCTCACTGTCTCTGAACCCAGTCTTATTGGTCTATGCCCCCTTGAAAGATGGCACAATAGAGAACCAGATATAGCCCTCTGGGTATGCTGTGACCAGGGCAAAAAAAAAGAGTATGCCATCCTCTTCATTCCAAATTCTACATGCCCATATATAGAGCCCCACTCCAGTACTCTTGCCTGGAGAATTCCGTGGACAGAGGAGCCTAGTGGGCTGCTGTCCAGGGGGTCGCACAGAGTCAGACAATGACTGAAGCGACTTAGCATGCATGCATGCATTGGAGAAAGCAATGGCAACCCACTCCAGTGTTCTTGCCTGGAGAATCCCAGGGATGGAGGAGCCTGGTGGGCTGCCGTCTCTGGGGTTGCACAGAGTCGGACACGACTGAAGTGACTTTGCAGTAGCAGCAGCATATATAGAGCTTAGGACTAAATTTCTGGTTGGCATCCAGAGTGGTACCTGAAAGCCCTTAGGCTTGTCACAGGAACCACTCCTTAGGTTGGAGAAGGAAATGGCAACCCACTCCAGTATTCTTGCCTGGGAAATCCCATGGACAGAGGAGCCTGGTGGACTACAGTCCATGGGGTTGCAGTAAGTCAGACATAACTGAAGTGACTAAGCATGCACATTCCTTAGGTAGATCACCTCTCCCTGTGTTTTTCTTATTGATCTTTCAGCCCCAAGGTCAGAGCCTAAGTTTTATCCCTACTAAATATCTTCTTGTTGCATTCATCTCTTCATTTCCTCCTGTCAAGATCAGTTTATAGCCTGATTCTGTCATCAGAATGTTAGTTATAATTGACTCACAAATTGGCTGAGCTTGCCTTTTCTATGTTTATTAATGTCAGCAGGTTTTAATCTTTTTCTACCCCAACATCTGAGGGGTATGATTCTTGCTCATCAAGAACATGAATGACTCAAAGTGTAGGTGTAAAGAGGGGGTGAACAGCAGGACTGCCTGAGTATTAGGGTGCAGGGCATGTGCCAGTTGAAGCTTCACCACCTTCCTTTCTGACCTCTGCTCTTAATTCTGATCAGCTAATTCAAACTACAGTAATGATTATGTTGAAAATACAGTCGTATATGGTTTACCACTTCAATGCAGAGTGGCTTCCATCTCCTGATCATTTGCAGAATATGTATTTATGTATGTATATGGGACTTCCCTGGTGGCTTAGTGGTAGAGAATCTGCCTGCCAATGCAAGAGATGTGAATTCAATCCCTGGTTTGGGAAGATCTTCTGGAGAAGGAAGTGGCAACCCACTCCAGTATTCTTGCCTAGAGAATCCCATGGACAGAGGAGCCTGGAAAGCTACAGTCCATGGGGTCCCAAAGAGGCAGACATGACTTAGCAACTAAACAACAACAACGTAGATATACAATGTAGATATACATAAATACACATACATACATATGTATTCACCAAGTAACTAATCCTCTTGGCTACAAGGTTATCATAAGACAACTTGTTAAATGCCTCTTGAATCCAATAGACACACTCACACACGCCCCCTCCTCCACATTTGTTTCATGTAAAATTCAGAATCCAATACCGGTAGTTGCTTTTGAAATGTAGAATTTAAATTACCCAGCGCGCAGACAAATTTGGTAAGAGACTCTAGCCCTCCTCATGGTGTTCCGTGTCACAGCACCCCACCCAGCTCTTTTCACAGCCAAAGCAGCATGCGGAGGCAATTATATAACTTCAACATCCTAGAATAGATTTTCCTATTAGAGTTATTTTACCTTATATACATGTTTCCTCAAGACTTCTGGCTCGGTTTATTACTTCTATTTCTTTTAGTCAATTATATGTTAGCCTTTTTCATTTCCTCTGCAAAGTCAATAAAAATGTAATTACAAAAAAGTTCTGGGAGAAAAGGCTAGCATCCATTTCATTGTCTAGGTTGCTTAAGAAATGTTTATTTCTGGACCGGGAATTTCTTATTTGCATTGGCGCTGTCTTTGTGTATATACCTACTGCAAAGCAAAAATCCTTTTCCTGAGTTGGTGAGCCTCAGAGGCCTTTGAAATGAATGACATGTGGCAGATGCTGAACAGGTGGTCAGGAGTGCCTGAAATTAACTCTTGCAGGCAATGAGTTTGCACTCTGCTACCGACAGTGCAGGAAGCAGTATTTATCATGTGCCCACGTGAAAAACAGGTTTTAGATGATGGTCTCATATTTTAAAAATATGCCTTAGAGTCATTTGAAAAGGAATTAAAAAAACCCAAGAAAGAACTTTGTTAATCAGATAAATATTTCTTTATTATCCGCTACATTTCAAATAACATCCTGAGTCTGTGAGTCTCTTTCTGTTTTGTAAACAAGTTCATTTGTATCATTTCAAACATCCTTGGTAGGGGAGAAGGATGGGGAGAAGGGATAGTTAAGGAGTTTGGGATGGATATATACACATTGCTGTATTTAAAATGGATAACCAACAAGCACGTGGAACTCTGCTCAATGCTATGTGGCAGCCTGAATGGGAAGGGAGTTTGGGGGAGAATGGATACATGTCTATGTATGGCTGAGTCCTTTCATTCACCTGAAACTATCACAACATTGTTAATTGGCTATATCCCAATACAAAATAAAAAGCTAAAAAAATAACATCCCGGGTCTGCACCCTGTAGGAATTATGATGATGTGTTCAATTAAAAAAAAACAAACAAACCCTCAAGCAATTTAAAATCTGGTTAAGAAAAGCATTATATTAAAAAAAATGTTTTCTGCTTATAAAGATGACATATGTTTATTGCAGAAAATTTGGAAAATATGTAAAAATATAAGGAAGAAAATTTAAATCACCCATATGCCACTACCCAGACATAATCATTAGTAACATTTGGTATAGTTTTTTATAATGTGTATATGTTTAAATTCCTTTTTACAAATTTGGGATCATATCATCCGTGCATGCGTGCTAAGTCACTTCAGTTGTACCCAGCTCTTTGTGACCCTATGGACTGTAGCCTGATAGGCTCCTCTGTTCACAGGGGGGATTCTCCATGTAAGAATGCTGGAGTGGGTTGCCATGCCCTCCTCCAGGGGATCTTCCTGACCCAAGGATCGAACCTGCATCCCTTATGTCTCTGGCATTGGCAGGTGGATTCTTTACCAGCAGCGCCACCTGGGAAGCCCTGGGATCATAGTATAGGACATGTAAAGGTGTCTTTTTCACCTACTAGAATGATACCATTTCCCAAAGTCATTAAATATGATTAAAAATTATGGGTATGAGATCTTCCATTGTTTGGATGCACAATAATTAATTTAACAAATCTTTTTTGGGCATTATGTAGATTAAAGCCATCGACTATTACAAATATTGCAGTGTACATTTTTGTTGCATCTAAAAATAGTTCCCTAGGAAATTTTCCTATATGTGAATTTAATGGACAGAAAAACATAAATATATTAAAAGGTTTAAAAAATACACATGTGAAGTTTGGGCCAATATGGTTTTACTTATCGAAAAAGCTATAGGAATTTACACACATCCCAACAATGAACAAGGGTAATCTGGATGTTATAATTTTTTAAATGTTTTGCCAATTTGGTGGTTAAAAGTTCAATTCAGTTGCTCAGTCGTGTCTGACTCTTTGCGACCCCATGGTCTGCAGCACTCCAGGCTTCCCTGTCCATGACCATCTCCCGGAGCTTACTCAAACTCATGTCCATTGAGTTGGTGATGTCATCCAACCATCTCATCCTCTGTCATCCCCTTCTTTTCCTGCCTTCAATCTTTCCCAGCATCAGGGTCTTTTCCAATGAGTCAGTTCTTCACATCAAGTGGCTAAAGTATTGGAGCTTCAGCTTCAGTATTGATTTTTCCAATGAATATTCAGGACTGATTTCCTTTAGGATGGACTGGTATGATCTCCTTGCAGTCCAAGGTACTCTCAAGAGTCTTCTCCAACACCACAGTTCAAAAGCATCAGTTCTTCGGCACTCAGCTTTCTTTATAGACCAACTCTCACATCCATATATGACTACTGGAAAAACCATAGCTTGATTAGATGGACCTTTGTTGGCAGAGTAATGTCTTTGCTTTTTAATATGTTGTCTAGATTGGTCATTAGAGAAGGAAATGGCACCCCACTCCAGTACTCTTGCCTGGAAAATCCCATGGATGGAGGAGCCTGGTAGGCTGCAGTCCATGGGGTCGCTAAGAGTCGGACACGATTGAGTGACTTCACTTTCACTTTTCCCTTTCATGCATTGGAGAAGGAAATGGCACCGCACTCCAGTGGTCTTGCCTGGAGAATCCCAGGGACGGGGGAGCCTGGTGGGCTGCCATCTATGAGGTCGCACAGAGTCGGACACGACTGAAGCGACTTAGCAGCAGCAGCAGGTTGGTCATAGCTTTTCTCCCAAGGAGCAAGTGTCTTTTAATTTCATGGCTGCAGTCATCATCTCCAGTGATTTTGGAGCCCAAGAAAATAAAGTCTCTCACTGTTTCCATATCTATTGCCGTGAAGTGATGGGACTGGCTGCCATTTTTGTTTTTTAAATGTGGAGTTTTAAGCCAGCTTTTCCACTCCTTTTTTCACTCTTTTTCACCCGTCCGTCTTGGGTGGCCCTACACAGCATGGCTCATAGTTTCATTGAGTTAGACAAAGCTGTGGTCCATGTGATCATTTTGGTTAGTTTTCTGTGATTGTGGTTTTCATTCTGTCTGCCTGCTGATGAATAAGGATGAGAGGTTTATGGAAGCTACCTTCCCTGGTGGCTCAGATGGTAAAGAATCTGCTTGCAATGTGGAAGACCTAGATTCGATTCCTGGGTTGGGAAGATCCCCTGGAGGAGGGCATGGCAACCCCCAGTATTCTTTTTTTTTTTTTTTTTAAATCTTTAATCCCAGTATTCTTGCTTGGAGAATCCCCATGGACAGAGGAGCCTGGTGGGCTACAGTCCATGGCTTCTCAAAAGTTGGACACAACTGAGCAACTAAGTACAGGATGGTGGTTAAAAATGATATTTTAATTAATGTTTCTTTGCTTCCTAGAGAATTTGAACATGGTTGTTTGTTTATTGATCATGTCTTCTTTTTTGTAAGTTGTGTTTTTGTGTTTTTAGCTCCTTCTTCTCTTGGGGTGTTCATACTTTCTTACTGATTTTTAAAGGTCTGTGTATACTAATACTTTTATTCTTTCTGGCTCATATGTTGCAAATATTTTACCTGATTTGTCTACATCTTTTCAAAGTTTTTTTTTTAAGCTTCCAGAACTTTTCAATTTTTTGTGTAATCGGTGCTCTCAAGTCTTTTCCTTTGGAGTCCTTGCTCCTTTTTTGTGTTATTAATGCCTTCTTTGCCACCACCAGGATTGGCTACATTTTAATGTATATTTTTATCTTGTTCTGCCATATTTTTTTCATTCTCTCTTAAAGATTTAATTCTTTAGTTTGTTTGGAATATGTTCTAATATATCTCTTATACAGAATAAAGGTGGTTTTTTATCTTCATTCCAAATGATTTACTCCATTTGCCTTCTTCATCTTTAATTTTTCCCTCAGCCAGTTTAAAGTATTATTTTAATCACGTATTGAATTTATGCATATATTTAGGTCTGGGTTGTATATTTCTTTTCTGTTCCACTTGTCATTCTGTTTTATTTTTCATAACCAAATACTCTAGTATCTGTCCTTTCCCATAATTCTTGTCTTTCAGAATTTCTTATTTAGTCTACCATATTAGCCTTCCAAATAAACTTTAAATTATTTTGTTAAAATATTCCACTTGTCATCAGAATGAAATTTCATTATATCTATAAAATATCTTGGGAATAATTGAGTAAGACTTTGAGAGCCTTTCAGGTGAAATTGACAGAAACCATACATCTATGGTTTTTTGATGCCCCAGGATATGACAGTAGAGCAATAGAAAAGTTAGAGCCTACAGCACTTCAGAGAATGGAAAGGGGGCGCTGATGACATGAAATTGCATCAAATTCTTAGAGGATACAAAGCAAAAGGAACCTGCAGCCTGCACCATGTGTCGAGGATGGAGCTAATATGACCCCAGAGAATCACTGGACTAGGAAAGGGCAAATGTGTCGAAGGCTGGAGTGAGAATTGGGGCTGAAAACAGGAGATTAGATGAAATTGCATATGTAGAACAGATACGTCCTGTGTCCTTTCCTAAACTCCACGGGGAGAAGAGCCCAAGGCCAGACACTTATGCCCAGGAAAAACAGAAGCTTCTTTCCCTACATAATTGCATAGATTGTCCAGAGAAACTGGTGTGTCTGTGGGGGTGCTAGGGGATTCTTTCTACAGTTTACTTCTGTTTCTCGAGGCAAATCTTTTCCAAAGGTTATCATCTGGATGCCTGTCTTGAGGGTTATATTCTATTTCTCTCTTGTTGTCTAAACCCTTTCTTGACTAAATATTGGTTTTGTTTTTTTGTTTTTTTTCCCATGAAGAAAGCAGGTAAATTCTCTCCATCTGGTTACGCTTAGAACTCTTCTCTCATTTCTTACTAATGAATGATGGTTGATATAAACTTATATTGTTACCAGGTCTTCCTTTTTCTAATAAGGGTTTCTATTGATGTCTCCACTTCTCCAAGGCTCCTCTCTGACTTATGAGGGGCAAGATCTGAGGTTGCCTTTCCAAAGTGTAGCTCTGTATCTACACCGTGTCTGATGGATCTGAGAACATGGTAATCATATATAGTTTCTGGCATGTAAATAACCTCTGTTCCTAGGTTCCAGTCTCAATGGAAGTTTCTTCCTATTTTTATATTCCTTTTGTCACTTTCCTTAGAGTATATAAAGCAGACTATCACACATTTGCTTTCATCTCTTCTTAGGTGGCAGTGTGAGATTATTATTTTTATTTATTATTTTCATTCACATTACTTGAGGATTTCCAAATGAGTGGGAAAGGTCACTGTGAACTGGGGTCACAGGGACTCACAGGATAAATAATCTCTGAATGAAGACTTAAAGGATGGATGGGATTCAAGTCCTTAGAGCAGATTATGGAGGAGACTGCTGAGTTGGGCAAAAGCACAGAGATGTACAGTGACCTCAGTTGAGTCTGAATACAATAAAGAGGTTTTTGCTCCTGGGGAGGACTCATAGGGAGCATTCATGATAGATTAGTTTGGAAAGACAGGCAGGGACCAAATGACTGTGGGTCCTCAATACCAAGAAAAGGAGTTTTATGTTTTGTAAATCACATCAACTGGAAGTCTCACATGTTGAAAGACATGTTCCAGAAGGATTGAGAGCAACCCTTAAAGGGAAGAAGCTGTCTTACCAGTTCTAGAGAAAGCCAGGTCAGGGCACTCGTGGAAGGGCTGGTCCCTGCACAACTCCCTAAATAAACACACCAGCCAGTGTGTGAACACAGAAAGCCTGACCAGGAAAAATAGACCTTTTGGACAGAAGATGAAGCCCTTGGGGAGTATCGGGGAATGAAGGAGACTGCTGTAGCCTGGATCTCAAGGATTCACTTACTCGTGGTGGGAAGGAGTGGACATGGGCTTACCAAGCAGCATGAAGCACGTTACCCCGATATTCAGAGCAAAAATGAAAGGAGTCAGGAAAAGGGGCAGATGGCAAACGCAGACACCCCCACCAGAGGAAAGTGAAGAGGGAGCCGCGAAGGGGAATGCAGCAGCTCCAAGGCAGGCATCCAGTGTGATGGGAGTCCTAAGACTCCACAGCCAGCTCTGACGCCACAAGCAACTTCTCAAGGAAGTGATGGAGCAAACTGTCATCCTTAATCAGCCATTCCCCACGTTAGCCCGGGGCTTGGCTTACGTTCAGGGTAAATGGAAACCTGAGAACCCAGCACTGCTAGTTCAGTTTGCCTTTATTTAGTTATTCGTGAAGTCACTCAGTCGTCTCCGACTCTTTGTGACCCCATGAACTGCAGCCCACCAGGCTCCTCCATCCATGGAATTTTCTAGGCAAGAGTACCTGAGTGGGGTGCCATTTCCTTCAAGCTAAAATCACAAGGTGAAAGGCATGGTCACACGCCAAGGGGATCCTTTTGACGTCTCCTTGTACCAGCAAATTGACCTTTAGCAATAAGCAGGTGCCCAAGTAATACAAACACTTTTACTTTAAAAAAATAAGAAAATGTACGGTTATTTTTCTTATCATAGATGTAATATATGCTCATTATAGGGAATACAGTAAAATAAAAATCATAGTATTCTCACCACCTTCAACTATTAGCATATTGGTATATTTTTCCAGTTTTTAGAAATATATATGTATATGTTTAGTCATTCAGTTGTATTCAACTCTTTGTGACCCTATGGACTGTAGCCCACAAGGCTCCTTTATTCATGGGATTCTCCAGGGAAGAATACTGGAGTGGGTTGCCATGCCCTTCTCCAGGGGATCTTCCTGACCCAGGGATCGAACCCGGGTCACCTGCATTGCAGGCAGATACTTTACCATCTGAGCCACGAGGGAAGCTTTGTGTATGTAGAAACATGTAAAATATGTAAGTGTAAAATACAAAAATATATAAACATTAAGGATATGTAACTATATATATACAAACATATATATATATATATATAAACACTATAAAAATAGGATCCCACTGCACATTCTGTTTGGTAACCTCAAGCATTATAAATTCAAAGATGCCAAGACAGTCTCTCTTTTTGGCAAAAATAATAAAAACAAACAAAATGTGAAGAAGCTTTTTTTTTTTTCCCAGAGATAATAAGAGCTGTGTGTGGGAGTGAGAGAGGGAAGCGAATGCTATTCCTCTGTCGGGAAGGTCATTTTGCATTTCATGCTCACTGACTTGCAGAGTCTGCAGAAAGCCAGGCAAATGTTTCATGAGGCCACAGCTGCCAATGGAAACCATTCCTCTGATACCTGAGAAAGAGGAATGAGGCTGATACAGACTGCGAGAAGAACCATCCATCGTAGGAGAGGGCAACCAAGCTGTGGTCAAAGTACTTGAAGTAAAATGAGACTCTCAGGAAAGAATGCATGAGTCCATTCCGATACTCCTGTCCCATCGTGGATTTCAGTTTTCAATTAAGGAGCTGTCCTTTGAATTCATTCACTCACTCAACCATGGCAGACACTGATCTAGGTGCTGATGTCACTAACAGAGCAGAAAGATTTCCCACCATCTTCGAGTTTATCTTCTTGTTGCAGGAGGCAAAGAATAAATAAAATACTTGATAGCATCAGTTGGTAAAGAGCATCAGTTAGTTCAGTTCAGTCGTTCAGTCGTGTCTGACTCTTTGCAGCCCCATGGACTGCAGCATGTCAGGCTTCCCTGTCCATCACCAACTCCTGGAGCTTGCTCAAACTCATGTCCATTGAGTTGGTGATGCCATCCAACCATCTCATCCTCTGTAAAGAGCATAATGGGCAACATTAAGTAGAGAAGAGGACTCGGGGTGCCAGCAATGAGGTTGTAATTGTTTAGTCACCAAGTCGTATCTGACCCTGCAAGCCCATTGATTGTAGCCCGCCAGGCTCCTCTATCCGTGAGATTTCCCAAGCAAGAATATTAGAGTGGGTTGCCATTTCTTTCTCCAGGGGATCTTCACAACCCAGGGATCGAACCTGTGTCTCCTGCATAGGCAGGCAGATTCTTTACTACTGAGCCACCAGAGAAGCCCCCAGCGATGAGGGGTGAAGTCTAAATACTGGGGGGCAGAATGGATCTCACTGACAATTTGAGCACAGTCCAAGGGAGGTGACGGGGGAGTCATGAGGCTACCTGGCAAGAGGTGTTTCAGACAGAGGAACGACAGGTGCAAAGGGCCTGTGGCAGGAGTGTGCCTGGAGCGTCCAAGGAGCAGAAACCAAAGAGAACACAGGGAAGACACACCGGGCAGGGTCTTGTGACCAAATCCTTAGGGTTTGGGAAAACTCAGGAAGATTTTGGTTGGCGTAGTGCAAACTTTGGAGGAGGAGACTTGAGCTTGATCTAGTCATGCACAACATGGCCCCGCAGTAAGGCTCGTGGATGAACAGAGAACCAGAAAGAGAACAAGGAGGATCCTAGTGAAGGAGGCCCACGACAGGCAGGCACGGGAAGGGGCAGCTGGTGTCCTCCCCCCAGGAGAGAGACCAGGAAGGGGACAGATAGCAAACACGGGCACCAGCTCCCTATGCAGGAGGGAGGGCAGCCTGCAGAGCCTGCATCTCAGTAGAGAGAAGCCCTGGACCCCTCGGGGGGTCTCCGTGCCTCTTCTGATCATCTCTCCAATTCGCTTGCTTCATTCTGTCATCTGTACCCTTGGGGACAGTCTGTCTGATGCTCATTACAGTTTTACTTCTCTTTAATTCAGCTTCAGAGCTGGTAGAATTCAGGCAGGGTATAATTCATCAGTTGGGCTCTCAGTTTGAGTCCCAGCTGCCAAGGCTATGTAGGCAAAGATGTTGTGCAATTTTTTGCTATTGCTAAATATTGGCCTTTCCCTCAAATTCTCCCCCACTTTCCAAATATCTATATACTTATGTATACGCCTTAAACTTTGCTGATGAGCAAGTAGAGATGAGGAGAGAGAAATGGAGCCAAGATGAGCCAGGGCATATTGCAGATGGAAAATGTAACTGGGATTCCATTCTAAACTGACTCTAGATTCATTGTCTAATCTGAGTCACCTTTCTGTAAAATGGAAAAATAATATCTGCTGCTCATCAAACACAGAGAGAGCTCATATATATCCAGAGAGCAGCCCCTGCCTTACTGTTAGGAAAGTCTCTGTTCTCTACCCTATTGGTCATTTTGTTTCTGAGGGTCTCCTGTGGGCCTGTGAAGTTTCCAAGAAACAACAATGAATCCCATTTCCCCACTATGGGCAAATCACTTCCTTACTGATGAGACTGTACGCTCCACCCACCAACTCTGTCCTGTGGTATAATTGCTGCTTTTCTTAACTAGGTCTGTATTAGTCTGCTAGGGCTGCCATAATAAAATTCCACCGGCTGGGTAGCTTAAACAGCTAGCATTCATTTTCTCATGGTCTGGAAGCTGAAAGTCTGAGAGCAAGTATTTGGCAGGTTGGGTGTCTTCTGAGATCTTATAGACAGTCCTCATGTGGTCTTACCTCTGTTGCATGGGTGTCCTGTACCAAATTTCTTTTTGTGAGGAGGGCCCACCCTGAAGGTCTCATTTTAACTCAATCAGTTCTTTGAAGACCTTATTTCCAAATATGATTCTATTCTGAGATATTGAGGGTTAGGACTTGAGCACACACATTTGGAGCTGGCTGGGGGAGACACAGTTCAGTCCATAACAAAGTCTGATCATTCACTGGACAAGTATTTGCTGAACCCTCACTGTGTACCAGGCAGTTAGCTCAGCCAGCCAGGGCACAGTCAAGGTCATTTTGTCATGTTAATAGATCAGTTGGTTAAGATGTTGTGCCTGTCTATGACCACAGAGAAGAGTGTGAAGGCAACAGGGCTTCTGTTATCGCCGAAAGAGCCCTAAGCTTTGTTCTTCAGAAATAAAGACAGATGGAAGATCCCCTGGAGGAGGGCATGGCAACCCGCTCCAGTATTCTTGCCTGGAGAATCCCATGGACAGTGGAGCCTGGAGGACCATAGTCCATAGGGTCGCAAAGAGTCAGACACAACTGAGCGACTAAGAACACACACGTGCTCCAGCTAGAAGACGGCTGCTGGGCCCAGGGGGAGAACCTTGGGCTGTGGTATCTGAGATGAGGGTTTTCCCCTTGGGGTGCACTTCACTGGCCCTGGACTCAGAGGAGACTTGGGGAATATGGGCCCATGGGCTTTGAAGTGAAGGGGCTGCTTGAATACTTTGATGGTGTCGGTGATGACCTGGGTCGGGGTCTGGAATGACTCAGCCATGGCCACATGATTAGCAGCTGTGGATGGAGTCGGGTGAGTGGAGGGTGGTGTCTGGCAGTGAGTGAGCTAGCTGAGGGGGCACCCAAGACCCTCAGGTGGGTGAGGAGGATACCAACCTAGAAGCAGAAGCAAATGAACATCGCAGAACAACACTGGACACAATCCTGGGCTTGACTGTTATTTATCTTAAGCCTTATTTATTATGACTTGATGTTCCCAACAAACTGTTGAATGAGTAGGCCAGGTACTATTGATCCAATATGTTAAATGAGGCAGTGAGGTCCAGAGTGGCCCAGGGACAGCAGCTGATGAAACAAAGAGCTGTTTCCTGATTCCCTTTCGTGAAGTCCTTCCCCCTCAGCACCAAGATTAGCTGTGGTGTTTGTCAGCAGTGATTGAAAAGAAGCCCAGCCTGTCCTTTTAGGCTTTGTGGGGGAAAGTATTTTTACTAGATCTGAACCTTGCCCATCATATGTCAAGAGAAACGCTGCAGAGGTGAACCGAAGGTACCTCTTATCCCTGAATGTGTCTGGATCATGGCAAAGCAAAGGAAAGCTTGTCCTCCCACCCCTTCCTTAATGCCTGGAGCGTAAAGACAGTCTCCACTCCCTTTCGCCTGGGCCACACTCTTGGCCCTTTTTGGCTCCCTAGACTCAAAGTTTTTCCCAAGCCAAAGACAGCCTTTCCAGTCTAACTCCAAAGACAGCCTTTCCAGTCTAACTCCTGGGGCTACTTCCTCTTGGAAGTCCTCCTGGATCTCCCAGACCTGAGGCAGGTGTCCATCTCTTCTGCCTCATTGCTCCCAGCACTCTTGTGGCATCAACAGCCTTCACTGGCAATTGCCCATCGGTCTTTCTGAAATCCCCACCAGGCTGTATGCTTCTCACGGGCAGGGCATGGTCCCTCCTGACCAGCAGATCTGTCCCCAGGGTGATCACACTGCTAGGACTGGAAAGAGGAAACAAAAAGAGTTAATAAGAGTTTCCAAGACTTGTAAACAGTCTAAACCTGTTTTCCCAAAGTTCTACTCTAGTCATAGGGGTTGAGAACGGAGCCGATCATTCCTTACCAGAGCTGGTCCAGACATTTCCAACTGGCCGAACAAGTCTGGGAGGGCGGGGGTAAACAGATCTGGACACTCATAAAAAAATAAAACCTAAAACCAAGCACTCAGTCTTGTGCCCACCAAACGGTGTAACACAGGGAACTCACTCATCATCCCAGGCTTCACCCTCCTGCCTCAGAAAGAAAGCTCAGCACATACTAAAGGCTTGGGAAGGGGGCATTCTCCTGCCTCCCCAACAATGTGAAGGATGGACTTGGAAAAAAAAGAATGATCTGGATCCCACGCCCCACTCCTCCACCCCACCCCCACTCCCAGCCGGTCCACAGTGGCTCTGTTGTGACCGCAATGCCTGAGGAAGACGGACAAAAAGCTGGGTGGTGAGAGGCCAACAAGGACTACCCCAAGGACCACTTACTCGGAAGGAGAAGGGGTGGAGACCAGCGATAGTTGCTGTGACCTTGGAGGGTAAGTGATGGGGAGAATGAAATGGAGTTTCAGTGAAAGTACGGTAAAAGCTATTGATCATGGTGAGGCTGAGAGGGTTGGGTCAGGCCTGCCCTGGCTCGTCTTGGCTGCTTGCACACAATGTGACCTGTGCAGTTCAGAATCTGAGCTCTGAATCTGAACTGTTATAACAAGACCGTGCGAATCGAATCTAAACATTCGGAATGCAAACTCAAGAAATTAAAACATATGATGACCTTTTTTCAAGGCCCAAGGCAAATAGCATTCAAAGAGGACATTGATATATTTGGTGATGACTGCTCTCTGCTAACTCTCAAATAGAGGCTGTTTCAACCCATCTCACACACAGCTATTATGTAGAACAAGCCATAAAATATGACAGTAAAGCACTTTACACACATAAAACACTACACAACTGATACTTACTACTGCTTCCCATCATTTAAGGTCTGAAAATAAATGTCTACCATTTATAATAATTTTATGAGACTTTGATGGCTGTTGGCTCTTATCAAACATGGAAGGAGAAAACTGAGCCATATCTGGAAGTCACCGATTGTCTTGTAGGTGAAATTTCTTTATTGTAATAAATTTCTTTGAGTTTCTGACATTGAATAAAAAATGTTTGCATGTCTGGAAGGTTTTGAAGGTAGATATAATGTTTTCCTGACATTTTTATCCCTAGACTCTGTCACATAGTAGGTGATTAATTTTTTTTTAATCAGGACTATTTGTCTAATAGACTTTGTGTTGATATTTTTATTTTTTAAAAAGTTTTATTTATTTTTTATTTTCTCTAGTTGCAGCAAGTAGGTGTTGCTCTCTAGCTGTGATGTGTGGACTTCTCACTGAAGTGGCCTCTCTGTTGCAGAGCACAGACTCTGGGGTGCTCAGGCTTCAGCAGTTATAGCACATGGGCTTAGTGGTTTTGGCTCCCCAGCTCTACAGCACAGCCTCAGTAGTTGAGGGGCAGGGACTTATTTGCTCCGCAGCATGTAGAATCTTCCCAGACGAGGGATCAAACCCGTGTTACCTGCATTGGCAGGCAGATTCCTAACCCCTGGACCACCAGGAAAGACTGGGTAATATGCATTAATCAGATGAATTACTGATTGTATATGGTTCAAGAAGAGCTAAAGTTGCAAGCTTCTAGGTAGAGAGGGAGCTATCAATATTGCTCCACTCTAGCACGTTGCTTCATGACTGGAGTAAGGTCATTGGCATTGTTAGGCGACTAATCCAGGTTATTTCAGTACTTTGCATTTCTCTGAATATTAGGCCTGTCAGGTTTGACTCTTCCTGTCTCACGCATGGTGAAGACTCTTTTACGTTCACAAGTCAATTAGCCGATTTGTTGAGAAATGTCAGCACTATTTCATTGGTCCCATTAGATCCTTTTCATGCAGTAGCCACCCCCCAACACACACCACCACCACCACCAAAAAAAAAAACAAACAAAAAAACCCAACACCACACTGCCCTGCATTCTCTGGATCTCATATCCCATGTCTCTAAAGAGTAAAGGCTAGTCCATACAATGCCTTCCAAGTTAATACCCATGATTGCACTAGGAAACATTTGCTCTAATGCCTGCCAGTGGAATAGATTCACTTTGAGAGAAAGACAGGGTGGCGAGGGAGCTGCCAACCCGACCCCCCCAATCGTTTAATCCTGTGCCTGACAATGCAATTCACCTCGAGCTCCCTCCTGAATCAGAGCCTCCAATATGCCGTGTACCCCTGGCAGCTGGGGCACCATTTGCTGAGTTGAGGCGAGATACACATTTTGCAATCGCTCTGTCTCACCCACGCAGGAAGCCATTCACCTTCTGCTGACCTAGCAACCAAACCGTAAACTCAACCGAGAAACTGGGGGTGGTGAGGCAAGATAGAGGGGAAAACAGAAGATTGCTTCAGTCAGGGCTGTCGTCCAGACCTATTCACGGCCCCTAACATAGACCCCACGTACTGTTGCCTAAGAAAAAGAGCACTGGTATTTAGCAATGCGGTGATTTGGTTTAGCCCTTGATATGAGTACACGTTTCCAAAATTTAACTTGCAGTGGCTTGACAAGAGCAGTTCAGATGCTGGGCTGCCAGTAACTAGACAGGTGTGGAGGAGAGGGCAGTAGATGAAAATGCCACACGCTCTTACTGGGACCGTAGCCAGGGATAGTTCTTCATTTTGAGTTTAAAATAAGGAGGAAGATTGACAACCTGAAATATGAATATCAAGCACCAGCCAATAGGTTCATAAAAATTAAGTACTCCTTCTTCCCTCTGTCTACTCTGAGTAGCTTTGCTTTTTGGACTCAAACCAGATCTCCTTGTCATTATCTAATCAATACAGCCAGTGGTCATCATGGACACTTGGAAATGGCTCTGATATGATTTTCAGCAGCTGCCATCCATCGCTATCTTGCTTCCATAATTTCTCCTGAAACAGACGTTTGCTTCCACAGAAGGCTTAGATTTGTGGGACAAGGTCACGGGGGTTGTGTCTGTTTGGCTTAAATTTGGGGTTGTGGTAACATTTTAGTGAGATTTACTCACTGTATATCTTCATTTTTGGACTAACTCAAACCTGCTTTAGGCCTCCCCAGTGGCTCAGTGGTAGAGAATCCACCTGCCAATGCAGCAGCTGCAGGAGAGGCAGGCTCAATCCCTGGATCAGGAAGATCCCCTGGAGAAGGGAATGACAACCCACTCCAGTAGTCTTGCCTGGAGAATCCCATGGACAGAGGAGCCTAGCAGGCTACAGTCCATGGGGTCACAAAGAGTCAGGTATGACTTTGCAACTAAACAACAGCAAAATCCTGCTTTGGAGGAGCTAACATTTACTGGCTTCATGAATGTTGGCAAATACAGGTCCATAGCAGGCTTTGGAAGAACAGTCAAAGATCACAGCGCCCTAGTATGTTTGGTTTATTGGAAAACAATGTGGAGAAAAGACTAATTTTAAACGAGAGATTTAATAACAATAGACAAGAGAGTAGGATTTGAGGGAAGAAGGAGGGAGGTGAAAGAGACAGTAGGTTCTTCCTTCTGTTTTGAAAATGATTTAAAATTTCATTTATTTATTTTTGCCTGTGCTGAGTCCTTGTTGCTACTGGGGCTTTTCTCTAGTTGTGGAGAGCGGGGGCTACACTCTCATGGTGCAGGGGCTTCTCGTTGCAGTGCCTTCTCTTGTTGTGCAGCAAAGCTTCTAGGGTGTGTGGGCTTCAGTACTTGCGGCTCATGGGCTCAGCAGTGGTGGTTCCCAAGCTCTAGAGCACAGGCTCAAGAGCTGTGACCTATGGGCTTAGTTGCTCCATGGCACGTGGGATCTTCCCAGACCAGGGATCAAACCCGTGTCTCGTGCCTTGGCAAGTGGATTCTTTACCTCTGAGCCACCAGGGAAGCGCAGTCTTTCCTTCTTTATTATTTCTCCCCTCATCAGTCCAGAACTAGAAGGCCTCGTTGCGACTCAGCTCCTTAGGTACCCTGTGTGTGCTCTCCTGTGTTGCCAATTCGTTCAAATGCCTTCTGTTGTTTCAAGTCAGCAGTTAGTTTGGAGTGTCTGGACCCTAACACCTCAGAGGGTGCGGTGATTGACACAAGTGGGTGGTGAGAGAGACGTCAGCATGGGGACCCTCCTGTGCGACCTCCCCCAGCTGGAAGTGCTTGCTTCTCCTCCCTTCCCAATCCACCCAGATAGATTCTGTGGGATGCATGTGAGAAGCCCAGAGTAGCAGGAGATGTCAACCTTTGCTCCCTTGGACACCTGCAGTGAGCGTTGGCAACGGTGTGCCCTTCAGACCCGAGTCTTCAGTCTGTTTGGTTGGGTTTCTCCAATTCCAGGTTTATATTTCATTTATTTCCCCACTGGCTTTGAACCCTGGATGATTAGGGTGGGACCTGGCAATCCCCTGGCCCTGCTCACTTACCCCTTCCTCCAGGGGACGCATGGCCCCAGAGATGACCAGACTCAAGGTGCTTGTCTCCAATTTGATGCTCTTTCTGCTTTATCATGAAACTCTAAGGACTGTGAAAGATCCCTGGGAGAACCACACCTTCTCCAAACTCAGGAGAGAGAACTTTGTCCTGTTTGAAAAGCTTTGCGTGCACCTGTGTTGGCCCGTGAGGTCCTTGGAAGAGAGGATAAAGACAGGTATGGGATGGATCATGGTGAACAATTTAATCTGCTCAATTTTTTTTTTCTTCATTGGTCAGCAGATAACTGAGGTTTATGAATAAGAAAAGGCTTAGATGTTTGTGAGAGGCTGTGTCTGTGTGTCAGACGGGTCCTCTAAACTGTGGCAGTGGAAGCAGAGAGCTGTTAAGTGGTGGATACAGGAGAGGACAATGCTTAGAGAGGCCAGGATGGGGGGAGAGGATCCCTAAAAACAAAACATGAGATCCCATTGTCCCACTGTCCTTTCACCCCCTCCCTGCCCCGGCTTAGCCTCGTGGGGGTGGGCATTCCTTTTCCCACCATAGTGCAATTCTGATACTAAGTACCAGAACTAATACAGAATTCATAGTCTGGGGCACAGTCCCGCAGTCGACTCCCCCTCGCTTGAGACTGAGTCAAAGCTCTGGGTTTCCCAGGCCACCCCCACTTCTGAACAACTGGCTACAAATCTGGGGGCTTCCCACTCCCCTCTCAGGTTTGATAGTTCAGGAGAATGATTCATCAAACTCAGGGAAGTGGTGTTTTTTATGACTGTAGTCTTTTTTATTAAAGATGCAGATTAAGACCAGCCAAAAGAACAGATGTGTACGAGGAAGTCTGGAGAGTCCTTAAAATGAAGCTTCCAGGACCCTCCTGATACCTCATTGTAGGATTACTAACAAGCCTTGGTGTCCAGAACGTTCATGGGGGTTTTATTATGTTGGCATGAATTATTATTTTATTATGTTGGGTGAATCATTGGCTGTGTGAACTCAAATCTCCAGATCCACCCCCCATGCCACCCCAATCCTCCAATCTCATGGGTGGTCTTTCCAGCATGGCCAACCCCTGTCCTGAAACTAGCTAGGGGTTCACTAGGAGTCACCCTGTGAGCATAAACTCGGGTGTGGTCCCAGGGACCCACCATGGATAACATAAACTCCCTCGCGTCTTAGAAAGTTCCTCTTCCCAGGAATCCAGGAAAAGCCTCACAAGAGCTTGATTGCCTTTCTCCTCTCAGGGAAAGCCTGATAGTCTGGAACCCAGTACCCCAGCCTCAATCAAGAACAGGTTTTTCCCTTGTGTGCCTCTCCCTTCCCAGATCACCAGGGCCTAAGGGTATTGCTAGACATTGGGCAAGTTACTTCCTTGCTCTGTGTCTCAGTTTCCTCATCTATAAAATGAAGATAATCATAGCACTGATTTTAATAATAGTTACTAATGACGTTTTAAGGTTAGTGATGACTGCATGCTAGGTCGCTTCAGTCATGTCCCACTCTCTGTGACCCCCTGGACTGTAGCCCGCCAGGCTCCTCTGTCCATGGAAGTCTCCAGGCAAGACTACTGGAGTGGGTTGCCATGCCCTCCTCCAGAGGATCTTCCAGCCCAGGTCTTCTGCATTGCAGGTGGATTCTTTACCATCTGAGCCAACAGGGAAGGTGCCTGAAAATAGAGCGTCACACACAGACACACACACACACACACACACACACACACACACACACAGTGCTCTTCAGACCTTAGTTCTTTTCTCCTGTTGTTAACTTTAATCTACACAACTGTATAAATCACTTTTTCATTTTTAATCACATTTTACTGATAGGGGAATTGAAATTTCAGAGAATTAAAATAATTGGTCCAAAGCCACACATATATTTGTTCAGTGTCTGCTCCAGAATCCAGTTTAACCTGACTTTGAGGCTTGCCCATTTTATTATATGCTCCACAGCCTTCTGTTTAGTTCAGTTCGGTCACTCAGTCGTGTCCGACTCTTTGCGACCCCTTGGACTGCAGCATGCCACATTTCCCTGTTCATCACCAACTCCTGGAGCTTTCTCAAACTCATGTCCATCGAGTCAGTGATGCCATCCAACATCTCATCCTCTGTCATCCCCTTCTCCTCCCGCCTTCAATCTTTCCCAGCATCAAGGTCTTTTCAAATGAGTCAGTTCTTCCCATCAGGTGGCCAAAGTATTGGAGTTTCAGTTTCAGCTTCAGCATCAGTCCTTCCAATTAATATTCAGGACTGATCTCCTTTAGGATGGACTGGTTGGATCTCCTTGCAGTCCAAGGGACTCTTAAGAGTCTTCTCCAACACCACAGTTCAAAAGCATCAATTCTTCAGCACTCAGCTTTCTTTATAGTCCAACTCTCACATCCATACTTGACTACTGGAAAAACCATAGCTTTGACTAGATGGACCTTTGTTGGCAAAGTAATGTCTCTGCTTTTTAGTATGCTAAGTTGGCCAGAGCTTTTCTTCCAAAGAGCAAAAGTCTTTTAATTTCATGGCTGCAGTCACCATCTGCAGTGATTTTGGAGCCCCCAAAAATAAAGTCTCTCACTGTTTCCATTGTTTCCTTGTCTATTTGCCATTTATGCCATCTATCCACATTTCAAAATTGAATCTATGATATCTTTTAAAAAATCATAGCACCATAGCTAATACACAAAGTTACACCCACATGGTCTGATACCAGTACGAAGGCATTCTTTTTTTGGAATGCAGGCTGCATGTGGGCTACAAACTCTGGCTGCCAGAGAACTTTCCAGAAACCAGAGCTGAGTATCAGAGTGGAGTCTATAATGCAAGGTCATAAGCAGGCATGTAAACACTGAGAAAGTGACACTATAATTAATTCTCAACTTAGCACCCAGTTCTGACTTCCTTCTAGAACTCACTGAGCTTCATTCAACCTTTCCCCTTAGGCTCTGCCAAGCACTAAATCTCCTTTCTGCTCCCCAACACTCCCACAAATGTTTAAACATCCTTACTGTTCTGTCTTGGCTTTGAGAGAGAGGCATTCAAAAAGGACCCCCCTGGCCAAGCTCCCATTTGGGGAAGAATCACTTAGCAGTGTGCTGATGGACAGAGTTGAGAAAGAAATAGGTAATTCCAGAAAGAGCCTGGGGGCAGGTTCAGCATGAGATGAGGCTCTTTAAGGTATAGAAGAGAAAAACAGTCAGAAGTTACAGGAATCCGCCAAAGTGAGATAAATCATGTAAGTGGGAGGAACCAGTTGGGTTGAGGGCCTGCGGCAAAGCTAAGAATATCTGTGCCAGGTACCAGTTTCTGAGCATCACACTTAGAGGTTGGGAGCAGACAGGCTAGGAAGAAAGGCAGGTCAAGGAAATCACATCCACTCCAATAGGAAGTAAGTTTCCCAACCAGGAACCTCCCTGTTGGAATTATTCCAGCTACACCAATGTCAAGGGCATGGCCAATGAGTTCAGAAATTAAGTAGCCAAGGCAAGTTGGCCTTAGGCATTTGGTGTTCTATGTGAGTGGAATGACAGCACGTTGCCTAATTCTGACACAGATGGGAAGGGATGAAAATGTACCATTGACATTGTTTTGTGACTTAGTGGGGTTTTTGTAGAGCAGAATAGTTTCAGATGATTCACAAGATGGAATGATTCCTCTTCTGAAAATTGAATGTGATAATAACCACAAAAATCCACCTATTCCAGCCTTCAGATAATTGGACTCAGATTAATTGCGATTTTTCACCATGTTAGGATAAGCATAAGATAAGCGTTTTTATTTTTGATTCAGAGGTGGTTATAAGAGACCTTTTCAAAGAGGGAGGGAATGAGGCTGGTGAGAACAGCTATGAATGGGAAATGTCAGGACGCTGGGAGCCAGTGTGAATGAAACAGAAGCCAAGGGCAGCAGCAGGTAGCTTCAAATGACTCAGGCCATCTAATTTCCCCCCTCGGTGGTGTGACAGTGCCCTTCAGCAGACCGGAGGCTTGCAGCTCACACTTCCTGAGGGTCAGTCCAAGGTCAACAGGAGGCAAAACAAAGACTGATCATTCGTCTCCTTGGAGATGAGGAGCTGGCTCTATGGATGTAGTCTAGCCGCGAGTTCTGGATATTTTCCACCACTCCCTTTCTTCAGACTTGGGAAGCTACCTATGATATTGGTGGTACTTGTCTTCGGGGATCTTTGCCCTTTCTCTTTAGGCTCCTTATGGGGCCCATGGCTATCACTGTACCCTGGGATTTCCCACCATCCAGGGACCTCCATTCTCTTAAGATCTCTTAATTTATACTCAAGGTTTGGTGGTTGAAAATATTGCTCTCCTATCCCCAAATATATCTCTGTTGTTGTTGTTAATAATAATCAGGTAGGTTTTAAAATTAATAAATATTAAATCAGAAGGAGAAGAGGCAACTTTGGTGAGGGGATAACAAACTATTAGGTATAAAATAAGCTACAAGGATATATTGTACAACATAGAGAATATAGCCAATATTTTATAAGACTATAGATGGAGTATAATCTTTAAAAATTATGGATCACTATGTTGTACACTTGTAAGCTACATAATACTTTACATCAACTATAATTCAATAGAAAAAAGGAGGAAAAAAATCGGGTGGAGAAGATTAGAGGAGGGGATTTGAAAAAGCCTCTCTCCCTTCAGACCGCACTAAGGTGGAGTGCTAAGAACCGCAATTTGAAACCAAGAAGCTCAACTTCTAGTCTCTGCCACCAGGGTGCTGTGTGACCTGGGGCAAGTCACTTCACCTCTCAGGGCCCCATTTTCCTCATCTGAATTGAGATGGGATGGGTTCATCTCTAAAAATCCATTTATAAAATCTTCCAGGACTTCCCTGGTGGTACAGTGGATAAGAATCTGCCTGGCAGCACTGTTTACAATAGCTAGGACCTGGAAGCAACCTAGAGGTCCATCGGCAGATGAATGGATAAGGAAGTTGTGGTAGATATACACAATGAAATATTATTCAGCTATAAAAAAGAGCACATTTGAGTCAGTTCTAATGAGGTGGATGAAACTGGAGCCTATTAATCAGAGTGAAGTAAGTCAGAAAGAGAAACACCAATACAGTATACTAATGCATATATATGGAATTTAAAAAGATGGTAATGACAATGCGAGACAGCAAAAGAGACACAGATGTAAAGAACAGACTTTTGGACTCTGTGAGAGAAGGTGAGGGTGGGATGATTTGAGTGAATAGCATTGAAACATGTATATTACCGTATGTGAAATAGATGACCAGTCCAAGTTTGATGCATGAAACAGGGCACTCAGGGCCAGTGCACTGGGATGACCTAGAGGGATGGGATGGGGAAGGAGGTGGGAGAGGGGTTCGGGACAGGGGGGCACATGTACACCCGTGGCTGATTCATGTCAATGTATGGCAAAAACCACCGCAATATTGTAAAGTAATTAGCCTCCAATTAAAATTTAAAAAAAAAAAAAAAAAAGAATCCTCCTACCAGTGCAGGGGACACGGGTTCAACTTGGTCCAGGAAGATTCCTTGTGTAGTGGAACATCACATGCCACAGCTACTGAAACCCACATGCCCTAGAGCCTGTGCTCAGCAACAAGAGAAGCCACGGCAATAAGAAGCCCATGAACCTCAATGAAGAGTAGCCCCTACTGGCTGCAACTAGAGAAAGCTCAAGCACAGTAACGAAGACCCAGCGCAACCAAAAATAAAAATTAATTAATTAAAAAAAAATCTTCCAGATGCTACCTGTGAGTAAAACTAGGTCAGTTAGCATGGCTTTGGTCCAGCTCCATAGAACAGCCCAAGGATTGAGCAGTTACTTTGCTGTTGGGTCTGGAAGAGACCTAGGGCAGGGCTGGTGAGACAGCACAGGGGAAGCTGATGAGAACCATTACAGAGCCCATCAATCCGGCCTAGATTGCATAGGAATGTGCTTGTAGGCATCATGGATATTGACGTAAGCAAAGGTTTGCCTTCTCTCATCACATACCCTGGGAGATAGCTCTGCTGTATGTGGACCCAGGGAAATATTTGCTGGCCTGTGATATCCTTGGAAGCTAGGGATGAAGGTTTATAAAAATGAATACTATCTGAAACATTCTCTAAAATAAAGCTCACCCCTCACCCCAGCCCTGTGGAAACAATACTTTACTCCTCTAGTGCCTACAGATTCCACAGCAGGAATCCTTGCTAGAGAAGTACTTTTCCTGGTCCCATTTAGGCTTTTGCTACAGTCGATGATGGAAAGTCTTGATGGCTGTTGTTTACATCGTAGGTGCAGAGGGGTGAGCTGACATGAAATTGTTTGGGCTTCTTCTGTCATGTCATCAAAGAGCAGTTAGTTACCTTCAGCTCACCTTCACCAAGTCGGGGACCTCTACTTTAACAAAACCTAACTCAGGCCTTGAATTAAGACCCATTTGGGAGGAAGGCCCAGGGGATCTTTGAGCTAAGGAGGAAGGGAAGCAAAAGATGAGTTTCCTGACACTTTGGCCACCATCTTTCTTCCTTCATTGAGTTCAAAGCCTTTGCTTTCACCCAAGAATTACTCATGAGTGATTTGAACCATAGCGAATTGGGGGGAAGGCTTATTATACAGGGCAAGTCCAGTAACTTGTCCCTGTCTTTCCCACTTGGCAAAGGGCCCACCCCCAAATCAGTCACAAGATGCTTCTCCAGGGCTTTCTGAGTAGATCCGGACAGAATATCGGGCCAGGACAGAGGCCCTACACCGTGCTTTACCCTCACAATTTGTCATCTCGTTTTCTCCACTGACTTATTTCTGCTCTTGATAAAGTCAGGATATGTTCCTTGGAAGACCTTCCTGTTGAGCAAGCATAGAAAATGAACTGTGCAGACGTTCAGGGTCCAAAATAGAAAGTCCGCAGGCAAGCTGTGTCCCCAGGGGCCATTCTGTGCCCTGGAAGAGCCTGCTGGCTCAGATGCTAGGAGGGTGGGCTTCTCTGAGAAGGCCAGATGCCTCATGGGCCTCCGGGGCAGTAGTGCTGACCCTCAGGGCAGAGGGGATACGATTTCTAAGTCGCCACCCTAATAGGTCCAGTAATCATTTCAAATCTGCCAATTGCAGCATAATTACTAAGCCCTGGCTTGCCCAACCTGACCCAATATGAAAAAAAAAATAATAATGTTGATTGCTTTCTAAGATGAAACAGGCTAATATAGTGATTTTAGGATTTCTCAGAGTAAAAGAGTTAGATATAATCAACATGAGAGCAAGCTATTAAGAGGAAAGAAGGGAAAAGCTTTTAACAAACAAAAGCCTCTCTCCCACTTTGCTAATCCACCTTGAGATTTGATGACTCATGTTGGGTTGCCTTGGTAACCATGACAGAAGGAGAGAGAGAGTGTGTGTGTGTGTGTGTGCACGCGCTGGTGGGGAATCCTTTGCCACCTCCACCCTGTGCCTCATCGCGTGGCACTGAGTGCTGACCCTGTTTGCACAGCCATCGCCCCTCTTGCACCTGGAATCATTTTGCTGTCATGAGGTCTGACCATGGGCTGCTTGTCATCGGTCATTTTCTCTGGATAAGCAGTTTTGATGGATGGGGTGTCTGGAAGTTTGCCCAGGGGCATCGAAAGTGTGATTAGAGGCTCCCAGCCCTTCTCAGTCTCCTCCGCAGCTCTCCTGATGTGGACTATGGTTGTCCCATCACACCTGGCTGCTGCAGCCCCGGGGTGACTTCGGTTCCTGGAAAGTCCGGTCTGTCCTCCCAGGCTGTGACTTTCACCCTGTGTTATGACAGCCAGGTGGGTTCGAGTGACCAGGAGTCACAGAGGCTGCCTGTTTCACCACACATCACCCTCTGGGAAAGCGTGGGGAGCTTGCTGTCTGGGTCCCGAGCTTGCCTTCTCTATCTCTAAATCCAAAGAGCGGCTCCTCTCATCTCTGGTTTGCTCTGGAATGCTAGCTGCTGCAGAAGAGCAGCTGCCACAGCAGCTTGTTAAGTTAGACCCTCTCTTTGAAGCAGAATTTGCAGTAATGGCTACACGTTCAGGTGAAATCATACGACAGCAAATCCTTTCACGCAGAAATGCCTCAGCAAAGCTATCCTGTATCCTGGGAAGACCCCTGGATTCAGCAAATCCTCTGCTATTAATGATCCTGTGCGGTGACCATTTTATGTGGTTCCAGTCCAGTAACTGTGAGCAATACCGTGAAAAGCTCTGGACAGTGTAATCTGTCAAAGAATGCCTTGTATTCAAGAATAAGCGGTGTTATTAAGAGGCAACATGGAGCTGTCAAAAAATGGACCACTTACAGGCAGTATGACCTTGGACAGTCCCTAACTCTATGAACTGCAGTTTATTTCTTTGCTTATCTTACTGACGCACAGTTGATTACAGTGTTATGTTAGTTTCAGGCATACAGTGATTCAGTTATACAGACAGACATATATATTCTTATTCAGATTCTTTTCCTTATAGGTTATTACAAAATATTGAGTATAGTCCCCTGTGCTATTACTCAGCCTTAAAAAAGAATGAAATAATGCCATTTGCAGCAACATGGATGAACGTAGAGATTTTCATACTCAGTGAAGTAAGCCAGACAGAGAAAGAGAAATAGCGTATAATGTCATTTATATGAGAAGTCTAAAAAATAAAAATAAAAGTGAACTTATTTGCAAAACAGAGACTCAGAAAGACAGAGAAAACAAACTTATGGTTACCAAAGGGGGAAGGTAGGGAGGGATACATTAAGATTATTGTTTACACACTACTATATATAAAGCAGTTTACTTATTTTTAACGATAAGTATGATAATAGCTTTCCAGGTCACAGTGAGAGTTCAGGGAGAGAATGTGAGGAAGAGTTCTGAGATCTGAAGGGAGACTCCTCATGGCTTCTGATTCTACCAGAATCCCTGCCAGAGCAAGTACATCCAAACACTAGACCTTGGTACTAGCTTGTCATGAGACTTATGTTGTCTTCCATAAACACTATCAAAGCAAAAATTGACATTTAATAAGAACCCCAAGCTTTGTACTTAAGGTGTGTGATTTCTAGTCCCCTGGTGTCATGCAAATAGGAGAATGAGGTTGTGTGGGGAGAAGGAGATGGAGTCATCACTCCCTGGCCCCTCTTGCAGGCTGTTGCTAATAAGCAGTGGAGCGTGAAGAGCAAGTATAGGGGCTTGAAGATCGGACCTACTTGAGCTCCTGTTCAGCTTTGTGACCTCAGAGTTTCTGACACTGGACAAGTCACTTGACCTCTTTAGCCTTTAGGTTTGTCTTTTGTAAATGAACCATAACAATGACTCATGGGTTTCTTGTGACATTTAAGTAAGCCCATGCTGGTAAACACTCACCCCAGTGACGGGCACACAGCAAGTGCTCAAAAATGTTAGTTATGAATAATTCCCGTAATCTGTTTGATTCTTACTTGCTTAGTGTTCCTTTTAAATGTGCAACTTGAAGAAAATCCACTTAGTTCTGGTTTTCTTTTGCTGTAGGTTGAAAATATTAGGACATACATGCACACATGTGACTGTTTCTATTTATGACTTTGATGCTGGACTTTGTATGCATGTAGTAATGTGAAAGCATATAGCACAGTGCCTAGCACAGACAGAGTGTTCTAGAAGCCTGCATGGGTGTATGTGTGTGTGCTCAGTCATCTCCAACTCTTTGTGATCCCACAGACAGTAGCCTGGCAGGCTACTCTGTCCAGGCAAGAATACTGGAGTGGGTTGCCATTTCCTCCTGCAGGGGATCTTCCTCACCCAGGGGTCGAACCCAAGTCTCTTGCATCTCCCGTATTGGCAGGCGGATTCTTTACCACTGAGTCATCTGACAATTCCTTATAATAAATCTCTGTCTCTAAAGATATATATATATATATATCCTATAGATTTTGTTTCTCTGGAGAATCTTGACTTAACACAACCATCCTCAGGAATTCAAACTGGCTCTGGTGAACACTGTCAAGTCATTGACAATTACTGAGCAATAGAGTTTCTGATCATATCTGGGTTTTAAGGAAGACAATTCTAGAACAGTCTGCAGAATAGATTGAGTGGGAGGATGTCTGGATGCAGGAAGATTATGGCTATCGTGCCAGAAATAGAATCGTGGCAGTAAAAATAGAAAGAGTGGGCTGCTTTGAGAAGCACGACAAAGGTAGGACCTACAGGAAGGATTCTGAAGCTAGTTGGAGCCGGGGCCGAAATAGAAGGAGTGAAGACGAGCGCCAGGTTTCTAGGTCAGGTGCGGTGAAAAGGCGATGCTGGTGTGGAAATGGGAAATCAGGGATGGAGGGAGGTGGGAATGGAAGACCACATGTTCATTTGGGTTATTGGGTTTGAAGCGTGGGGTTGGTGGATGGATATTAATGTGGGAATGCTTATGTAGAGCTCAGAAGAGAGGGCAGAGCTTGAAAGAAAGGAAGAGAATTCTCTGACTCAGGGTTATTGCTGAAGTCTGAGATTCTCTGTATCCAGGTTAGGAGGGAGAAGAGGCTCCAGGGAAAGACAGGTCATAACGGGACCAGAGGGTAAAGGGGAAAGGGGAGCATTAGGCGAGGATGAATTGGCCAAGCAGTCATGTGCTGCAAGCTGGGGAGGAGGACGGAGTCCAACCAGCTGGATCTGTAAGGAGGAGGCCGCTGGGACTGCTCTTTGCAGCATCTGCTAAAGAAATGCAAGGGTGGAAAGTCAAGGAGTGGGAGGAGGTCTGGGTCCAGAAGTCAGTCACGTACCCAGATGTGACTGAACACACAATGGCCAACCTGTGTACCAGCAGCGTTAGAGCAGGTTTGTGTCTTGCCCTTCTGGAAGCCAGATGTAAAGGCGGTTGTTACAGGAGAGGATGGGGAGTCAGCAGTCTCAGTCCTGACCCTCTGTGTGACCTGGTGCAAACCTTGATTTTACTTTTAGACTCTCATCTCTGAAGTGATGGAACTGATCCAGGTCATCTCTAAGATGCTTGTGTAGAGTATGACTAGTTTAAACTCAAGTTTCTCCCTATTGTAAGGAAAGATTCAATGCATTATTTAAAAAGACATCAAGAAACCAAAACCCCACCAAGTCAACTAGTTTTCCTCTCTTGTTTCCTTGCCCAGCCTGTCAGTGTCGGGCCTTGCCTCAGTCACCATGAGGTTTTGTTTCAAAATCTCGAAGATGGAGGAGGGAGGGAAGAGCAATAACACTGTGCCTCTTTCCTCTCCTGCTTGTGTATTTATTTGGAGGAAAGGTTATCTGAATGTATTTGTATGTAAGGGGTGTGCCCATGCTTAGTTGCTAAGTTGTGTCTGACTCTTTGTGACCCGTTGGACTGTAGCCCTCCGGGCTCCTCTCTCCATAGGCAAGAATACTGCAGTGGGTTGCCATTCCCTGCTCCAGGAGATCTTCCAAGACCAGGGACTGAACTCACATCTCTCGCATTGGCAGGCAGATTCTTTACCACTGAGCCACCAAGAAGCCATGTAGGGAAGGGAAGGAGGATAAATTTCACTGGATCCTCATCTCACAATAATTCTGTGTGGTGTATAGACCACGTATTATTTTCCATATTCTATAGTTGATAAAACTGAGACCAGAGAGGTGAAGACACTTCCTTAAACTCACACAGATAACTCACTAAGCATTTACTGAGCACCTTCTCTGCTCAATTTTCAGAGAAACAAAGAGAAATAAGGTGTTGACTAGCTGCATGATCTAAAGTAAATGACTTCACTGTGACTTTCTATTCTTGTAATGTCTTTGTCATGATTATGTAAGAGGGATATATTGCCTTATGAAACTCATTGGAAAATATTTCCTCTTCCTCATTTTTCTGAAGAATATTTTTCATTAGAAAATGTCTTCCTTAAAGTTTGAATAAGTTCAAAAAGTGAAACTATCTGATACTAGAATGTTCTTTGTGAGAAATTTTGTACTTGGAAATTTAATTACTTTAATAACTAAAAGGCTTATCAATATGTTTTTAAAAGTACATAACTTCTGTTTTCAAGTCAGTTCAGTTCAGTCACTCGGTCTTGTCCAACACTTTGCAACCCCATGGACTGCAGCACGCCAGGCATCCCATCACCAACTCCCGGAGTCTACTCAAACTCGTGTCCATTGAGTTGGTGATGCCATCCAACCATCTCATCCTCTGTCACCCCTTCTCCTCCCGCCTTCAATCTTTCCCAGCATCAGGGTTTTTTCAAATGGGTCAGTTCTTTGCATCAAGTGGCTAAAGTATTGGAATTTCAGCTTCAGCATCAGTCCTTCCAATGAATATTCAGGACCGATTTCCTTTAGGATGGACTGGTTTGATCTCTTTGCAGTCTAAGGGACTCTCAAGAGTCTCATCCAACACCACAATTCAAAAGCATCAATTCTTTTTTTTTTTTTATGTTTATTTTCTTTTCTTTTTTTTTAAAAAATTTATTTATTTATTTTTAATTTTTACTTTACAGTTCTGTATTGGTTTTGGCATAGATTGACATCAGTGCTCAGCTTTCTTTATAGTCCAACTCTTATACCCATACATGACTCTGGAAAAACCATAGCTTTGACTAGATAGACCTTTGTTGGCAAAGTAATGTCTGCTTTTTAATAGGCTGTCTAGGTTGGTCAGAAAAGCCATATATAATACAGGAGCAAAATGGAGGACTATCAGGAAAGGGAAATTCAGAAGTGACATTTTTTAGAAGGGTGTTTTTTTTTTTTTTTGGTACATGCAGTGTTGGGGTTAGGGCTGCTGAGAAAGGTCATTTGACTTGGGTCATTAATAACTGGAATAAAAGTATGTTAGATGAAGACTTAAGAGAATTTAACCTGACATGATATATTCCTTCTGACTTTTACTATTGCATTCAGACTTTTTGAATCTTGGCTGAACTATCTTTCAGTTCAGTAAAAATGTTGCCCCTTTGGACGTGTTCGTGAGCTCACCTCACATTTATTAGCTGGCGAAAAATGATGCGCTTAAGGGCATAATGTACTTTTAGGCTGAACACTAGAGTTATGCCTTTGGGGGATATTTTATTTTTAATGTAATGTTCACTGTCTCAGAGTGCTGTATCTTTGAGGCTCATCCTAACTTCATTAAAGACTGAAAAATGAAAAAAAAAGTGCTTAACTTTACCAACCTGGCTTCAGTTATATCCCCTTTAAAAGGAAGGGGATCCCATTGCGTAGGTCAGTAGATCCTTGCATTTCTACACATGCTAGGATTCGGTGCCCAGGTTTCTGTCCCCCTTTTCTGTTATAGGAGAACACTGGAGCCTTTGCCCGGGCTCCAGCTGAGTCGAAGATGTGTGAGCCTTAGATGCAGAGGTCTTGGGCAGGAGGCACCAGTTCTCTCTGGCCGACAGAGTCACAGAGTGGGCTTTGGAAGATGATTTTGCCTCTACGTTTCCAAAATCATGAGGAGGTGGGGGCACGAGGGGGAAAATATTAGGATTCCCATCAGATTGTTTATCAGGGGATTATTTTAAAGCCAGCACCATCTTCTGCCCAACACGCTTGCTGTTAGGGATGCTCTTCAGCCTCTTTTCACCCTACTGTCCCATGGGGGACGGCAGGTAGATCATGAGTCAGTTTCCCCAATCTGTCCTTGCTATTTTAATCTTTGCTGCTGTGCTGTGTGGCTCCTCTGTCCATGGAGTTTTCCAGGCAAGAATCTGAAGTGGGTTGTTCCTCTTCCAGGAGACCTTCCCCACCCAAGGACTGAGCCTGCATCTCTGGCATTTCCTGCATTGGCAGGCAGATTCTTTACTGTCTAAGCCACCTTGTGCTTGTAAGTAAACCAGATTAGAAAGATAAAACAATCAGTGTCAGTCTAAAAGTGCCCACTTGTGTGCAAGTTGATGAATCTGATTTGCTGTGAACTTAGTAGAGTATCCTGCAGGACCACTTTACCGAGAGGGTGGAGGGCTTGGGAGTGTGGATTCTTGACACCAGATGGCAGGGCATCCGATCTGGTGCTGACACTCCTTAGATATACATCGTGGTGATGTCTCTTTGTGCCTCTCTTTCCCAGATATAGGTTAGGAATAATTATAGTACCTGCTTCATAGGGTTATTTTGAGGACAAAATGTCCTAATTCATGTAAAGTGCTTAGAGCCCTGCCTGGCACACAGTAAAAACTTAAAATATGAACTGTTAATCAGTTCTTATTATTTATAGGCAATTAGCTCAATCTCAGACCATGTCTCCAGATGGACACTTTGAGGGTTGGTAATTGTGCTTGTAAGTCAGCCTTCTTTCTCAGAGTAATGCGACAGCCTGACATGAATTTCCTTAGACATCTCAGAGACCACCAGGTAAGAGGTTATTATCTCTCTTTATCAATGAAAAGCTAGGAGTAAAAAGTATCAATTATCCCAGTTCCTTTATATTGGCAGACCCCATTTAAGAAGGCCCTTTGCAGATTTTTATTTTTTTAAATCTTGGTTTGTGGTCACCCTGCATCGGGCAAGTCTCTTCAGTCATTTTGTCAACAACATTTGCTCACTTTGTGTCTCGGTCATATTTTAGTAATTCTCACAATATTTCCATTTTCTAAATTATTATTATATTTGTTATGGTGACCTGTGATCAGTGATCTTTGATATTATTACTACAACTTGCTAGAGGCTCAGATGTTGGTTAGCATTTTTAGTAATAAAGCATGTACATTGTTTTTCTAGACGTATTGCTATTGCATACTCAATAAGCCACAGTATAGTGTAAATATAACTTTTATAGGCACTAGGAAACCTTAAAAAGTCATGTGATTCACTTTATTCTCTTATTGTTTTATCCTGATGGTCCCGAGTCAGATCCGCAGTATTTCCGAGGTAAACCTGTGTCCATAACTCTGGTAACAGTAGAAATCCAGCACCTTCACTGACCTAGCTCATCTTATTGTCAACCCTTGTGACTACCTGAAGCACAGTGGGTTTCTCATCATGTCAGAGGTCCTCTCTACCTTTAAAACACAGCTGGCCTTTTCAGCTAAAGGACCACATCTGAAGACCCCAATTGGCTTTTCCAGAAAGTCTCCTTAAACTTGGAGTCCTCACACTTGCCTGTGTCCAGGGAACCCCTTACTCCTGGACAGCCCCCCAAGTTCGCAGTCAACAGAATCATCTAGTGCTGATGCTCAGGATGTTGAGGCAAAGGAAGTGACGGTGGTCCCTCCTCCCTATAGCCAAGGGAGGCCCCTACTCATGCGTACATGCTCAGTTGCTCAGTCATGCCTGTCTCTTTGCGACCCCATGGACTGTAGCCCGCCAGGCTCCTCTGTCCGTGGGATTTCCCAGGCAAGAATACTGGAGTGGGTTGCCATTTCCTTCTCCAGGGATCTTTTCTGACCCAGGGATCAAACCTGTGTCTCTTGCATCTCCTACATTGGCAGGTGAATTCTGTACCGCTGAGCCACCTGGGAGGCCCTGCAAGTCCCAACTAGCCAAATTGCTGCTGTTTGTCAAGGCTGGGGGAGGGGGGGTTGTTAGGATCTGTATTATGCCTTTTCTTCAACCAAAATACATGTTCCTTATAAGGAAATAAGTTTACATTATTCATATAAGCAAAAGGAAGAAATCAAATTTGCCTGTAATCCTGCATATTTATTTATTACTCCATGGGAAAGGGTTCAAAAGACAAACAGAAGTTAAAAATCTGAAGATTTTATATTGTGAGGAAGAATTACTGATCCTCCAGTAACTAAAGAAACATTTTCACCACTCAGTTATCTTTTTAATTTTTAACTGCCAACAGAGGAAATTTAAATTGGAAAAGATGTAGGCAGACTTTCTGGCTATTTTCAAAATAAAAACCACTGCAGTTAAAACAAGAATTAAATTTACTATATTTGGGACAGAAGGGCGAATGTGACCGGGAAAGAGCTTGGGGTCAGTTAGTGACTGTCACACGGAAGGTGTAATCACATGCCTGCCTCACAGGAAGCCGTCATCATATGACGGTATCACAGGAAGTCATGATTCTAGCTGAATTCACTGAAGTCATCAGGTTAAAGCCATAGTCCAAGATCCAGAAATGGGTAGACAAATACCTCAGCAGAGTAGGGGAAATCGTGTGTCTGGATTGTAGAGAAGCATTTATAGACTTTACTCATGTCAAATTAGGTGGATTCTTAATTCATTACGTGACAGTAAATCAAACACTCTAATTCATGGATAAAGGCAAACAACTGCTTTTTAAAAATTCCTTCTTTTTGAATTAGTTCCTCCAGTCAGATTAAGATATTTTTGGATCCTAATTTTGTTATTCAGTTTGTTTAGTGTCCTTCTGGGCTTCAAGTCACATGCAGAGCTGACCACTGACCTCCCATTTCTTCTTTAAAATCATGGGTGGATGTGTTAAAGACAGGGCCACCTCCAATCACTGCAAAGGGCCTGCAGCTAGGTCCCAGGAATTTATATCATCCAACATTCTTACTAATGAAGTATAAAGGCAAGGATTACTAGGCAAGTGAGAAATATTATACCATGATTTTTTTTTTAAGATGTGTTTTATTTATTTATGGCTGTGCTGGATCTTTGTTGCTGTGCAGGCTTTCTCTTGTTGCAGCAGGTAGGGGCTGCTCTTCACTGTGGGGCATGAGCCTCTCATTGCAGTGGCTTCTCTTGTTGCAGAGCGTGGGCTGTAGGGTGTGCAGGTTTCAGGAGCTGCAGCACTATACCACGCTTTTAATCAGGAATTTATATCATGCAAAATTCAAAGGTAACATTAAAAAAAAATTGGGGAAACATGGCATAAGGTTGGAATTCAGAATGTGTTGAATTTTAAGAAGCTACACATACCCCAGTGGGTTAGAGGGCACATCCTGTGATCAGATACATTAATATTTCTGTAGGAATAATGCCTGGATAGTCCCACCAAGTGGGAAAATAAAGTCTACTACTGAATAGCTTCCTGTCAGCTCACGTCAAGTTTCACTGCCAGATGAGTTTGTTTCAGTCTTATGACACAGTTTTCAAAGCCTTTTTGATTCCAGAATTAAAGATAAGACTTGTGGAACTGTGGAGCTCCCCACAACCGCACATGCAGGGGTGAACAGGGAGAGAGAAAGAGAGAAGGAAGGGGAGCGAGGGGGAGATTGTGTGTGAGAGTCAAAGAGACAGAAAGGGAGAGACAGAGCCTGGAGGATGGAGGTAGGTCTACAGAGCGAAGTCCACGCCCAGGCACCCAACCGGCTTCAGCGTGGCTGAAGACCAGCTCCCAGAAGAACGGGCGACGTGCAGCCATTGCCAAGCCCTACCTGAACCCCTTTCCACGGAGGCAGGTACCTCAGGGCACTCAGCTCTCAGGAGGCTCCAGGAGCAGGTGAGTCCCCTGGCTCCCAAACAGGGAAACAGGAGACCACCAGCCCAAGACTTGCCTTGGATGCCCGGTAATCAGGCTGACAAGGAAATGACACGCAGTAGGCATCAGAGTCTCATCATAAGATTATCTGTGAGAGAGGGACAAAAGTTCCTTTTGAGGAAAAAAAATGAGACGAAGGGAGAAGGGACCCCCCACATCCTATATTATAATCTTAATATAAGAAGGGCTATGGGGTAGAAGTGGAGAAGGCAATGGCTCCCCACTCCAGTACTCTTGCCTGGAAAATCCCATGGATGGAGGAGCCTGGTAGGCTGCAGTCCATGGGGTCACTAAGAGTCAGACACGACTGAGTGCCTTCACTTTCACTTTTCACTTTCCTGCATTGGAGAAGGAAATGGCAACCCACTCCAGTATTCTTGCCTGGAGAATCCCAGGGACAGAGGAGCGTAGTAGTCTGCCGTCTATGGGGTCGCACAGAGTCAGACACGACTGAAGTGACTTAGCAGCAGCAGCAGCATGGTGTAGAAGAAGAATCAGCTTGTCTGAAAATGTTCCAAAGGTGTGCCATAAGAATACTCTAGAAATACATTTCAGGTCTTGATAAAGTAGAAATTTCTCATGGCTTGAAAATCAAAAGTTAAGATGGGCTGCCTTTTGATGGAATAAGTTCCCAGTCCTTGAAGAAGTTTCACTCAGTGCAGGGTAACCACTTGCCATAGAGGAGGTCCAATTTTAAAATAATAATTTTGTAATAATGGAAGAGGCTCCTTTCAAAATAGCGGGCATTCTCTCTGTGGTGTCTTCAGTCAAAATATCTGCCATACAGGGATGTAAAGAAAAGAGAACCCTTGTATAATGTTGGTGGGACTGTAAATTGGTGCAACCATTATGGAAAATAGTGTGGAAGATCTTTAAAAAAATTGAAAATAGAACTACCCTATGAGCCAGCAATCCCACTTCTGGGTATATAGCCAAAGGAACTGAAAGCAGCGTATCTGAGACTTACCCGCCCTGATGTTCATTGCAGTATTATTCCTTATAGCCAAGATATGGAAACAGCCTAAGTGCCTGTCGGTGGATGAACGGATAAAGAAGATCTAGTTATTTATATATTATTATTCAGCCCTGAGAAAGAAGGAAATCCTGCCATTTTCAACAGCATGGATGGACCCTGAGGGCATATGCTAAGTGAGATAAGTCAGGAAGTGAAGGACAAGTACTGCTTGGTATCACTTATATGCGGAATCGAAAAAAAAAAAAAATCAAACTCATAGAAACGGAGAGTAGAAAAATGGATGCCAGGGCCCAGAGGGGTGGGGAAATTGGGAGAGTTTGGTGATAGGGTACAATTTTTCAAGTATAAGATGATGATCTGGTGTATAACATAGTGACTATAGTTGAGAATACTTACTATATAATTGAAGTTTGCCAAGAGAGTAGAAGTTAGACATCCTCATACACACACAGAAGATAAAGGTGAGGTGATAGGCGTGTTAGTTAACTAGCTGGGGAAATCCTTTCACACTGTGTATGTGCATCAAGTCACAACATACACTCTCAATACCTTAACAATTTTTATCAATTATACCTCAATAAAACTGAAAAAAATCTACCATAAAATTTTTCAAGTTGCTCCAAACAGCCTGTTCATGACAATAATCTCTGGGATTCCTTAAATGGGGGGAAAGGGTTGGTTTTAGTATTCAAGTTAATCATTAGCGAGGGGATCAAATCAAAAGATCTCTATCAATCTCACATAGTATATTACAAGTACCCGGCTGGATGCTGAGGGAAATTGAGTGATATAAGGTCCAGCTGGTATTCCCAAAGGAGCTTATAGCCAGCGGGGACATAGGGAACTGAGAGGTCAAACTTATCCTTCTTGTTTTTAATAGTGTAACCTTGAGAAACTGTCAGAAGGCAGGGTTGGAGGAAGAAATGGCAGGGGAATCTGGAATTGGACTTGAGACAGGAAATAGAGAGCTTTCCAGGTGGCGCTAGTGGTAAAGAATCCACCTGCCAATGCAGGAGACATAAGATATGTGGGTTCGATCCCTGGGTCAGGAAGATCCCTGGAGGAGGGCATGGCATCCCACTCCAGTATTCATGCCTGGAGAATCCTATGGACAGAGGAGCCTGGTGGGCTGGAGTCCAAAGGGTCACAAAGAGTCGGACACGACAGAGCGATTTAGCATGCACGCACACAGGAAATAGAGTCGCAGGGAACAAAGGGGTGGGCCGGATCGAGGGCTGAGATCAGCTGCTCTGGTTCCCAGACACAGAAGCCCTCCCCTCTGCCTACCAGACCCGATTTCAGCTTCAGGAGGAAATCATGTCACATCCATCCTCTCTGTCGCTGGTGCTAAGGCCTTGGCTCCTTGGGGCAGTGGTTGACACAGGGTATGAACCCTCCTCCTGCACGCCCCTCCTCCCTTCGAGAAAGCTGAGGCTCTAGGTTGGGAAAGCCTGTGTCTACAGCTTGGCTTGTACCGTAGTCCTCACATTTTCAGTGCTGGAGCTGCACCAGGCCATTTCGTGTCCCATTTAGCAAGCCTGGAGAACTCTTTGATTTGGGAGATGAGAGCAAAGACATCTGGCCTGTGGTGGTGGGTGAAATACCATCTGATTCAGAAAGTCTTTCGTGACTTCCTCCAGAACCGACTGCCTCATTTGTGTCTCCAAAAATAAAAATAGCAAGGGTTAGATCCATGTGCCTCTCCTGTTCCCTAGGGATGCTGTGACTGAGGTGACAGGCTCAAGAGAGCTGACGTTGAAGAAGAGGCAGAGGACACAAAGAAAGACAGCACGAAAATACATTTTACTTCTGACTATTTTTCTTCCTTAATTTTATTGAACTTTATTCTTGACACAAAATGCTTAGATGATGGGAAAGGCCTTATTCTAGAATAACCTCCACCAGAGACCCTGTTTTAAGAGGGTCTCCTTATGAGATGGTTGGATGGCATCATCGATGCAATGGACGTGAACTTGAGCAAACTCCAGGAGAAGGTGAGGGACAGGGAAGCCTGGCATGCTGCAGTCCATGGGGTTGCAAAAAGTCGGACATGACTTGGCAACTGAGCAACAATAACAGTGACTCCATTCCTAGTAATAAAGCCAACCACCACCAGCCAGCTTCTGATCTAGCAGAGAGACAGTTTATACCCTTTTAATCACAATCTAGAAACGGCAACACCTCTGAGTGGATTGTGAATAACGTCACTACCAAATCCCCGAACTTCTCTGTATTCCTCCCATGGGATTAAGGGCTCAGGAGAACCTTTTTGACCCAGCATTTTCCGTTGGATCATTTCATGTTGAGCTTGGCTGTCTATCTCTTGGACCTTTTTCTACACATCAGTTGTGTGGACAAGACCCATCTTTCAGCAGAGGGGTGGTTCAGACTGTGTTACGGATGAGGGATGAGCGTGGAACCACTGGATCTCCAGTAAAGATCCATTCGATTGGATATCACTCACTGAGATCCACTCCAAAGGTTCTTCTGAAAGAAGGTAAAGTTTTATAAAGGGTCACATAGATCCAAATTCAGATGTGGCAAGGCTGTGTCACTCCAGGTCAGAGGTATGTGGGTCGGGAAATTCAGGGAGCCACTTGGTCCTAGAGTTTGAGACAAGAAAACTCCAGAATCCAGGAACCCTGTGTGTGACAACACGCACCAGTCCCAGATCCTGAGGTCCCCAGAGTGCCTGTAGTCTTGCTCGTGCTGCTCATTCGTCTCTAGGGCTCTGTTTTCCCTCCAGGAGCATGGATCTGGAATTCAGATGGGGGCTCAGAACAGAGTAGTATTGAAACTCAATTTCCTTCTCTTCTATTGAAAAGAACTCATTGCTGTAGCCAACTGTAGACCCCCAGACCACATGTGAATATAAAATCCCAGGTCCCCAGAGATGCAGGGAGTAGTCATCAGATTCCCTATAGGCTGAGTATAAAGCTCCTTCTTGAGGGGCCCCCAGAGCAGGTAGCTACCTGCCTGTAAGGAAGTAGATCGTGGCTGGAATCCCATGCTTGGAACTGTTTCTAAACTCAGAGCTTGGCTTCCACTCTTCTTGTGACCCCTTTCCATCATAGCTCCAGCCTTCTGTTCCCCATGCAATCAACCCAGCCCCTCTCATCATCCTTGCACCCCTGGAGGAGGGCATGCTGGTGCCCTCTCACTAGTTCCTGCCAGGGACAGTCCTCGGGGACAGAAGAGGTTTTCTGGTGACCCTGAGATGCACTCACTCTGAGGTAAGTCCACAGACAGGCCAGCTTTGGGCATGAATAGTAATTAAGCTTGTCTATGGCAACCTCTCCTCTCTTCCCCTATATACACTTTGCTTCTTTCACACTTTTCCAGTCTTTTCTCCTCTGCACTTACTGTATTTATTCTGTTAGGTCAAGGACGGGAAATGCACTGAATTTTGAGTGTCAACTCTGATTAATTATTAGGTACTGTGTGTGTGTGTGTTCAGTCGCTGAGTTGTGTCCAACTCTTTGAAACGCTATGGACTGTAGCTCGCTGGGCTCCTCTGTCCATGCGATTTCCCAGGCAAGAACGCTGGAGTGGATTGCCATTCTCTCCTGCAGGTGGTCTTCCCGACCTAGGAATCAAACCTGAGTCTCCTGTATCTCCTGCACTGGGAGGCAGATTCTTTACCACTGAGCCACCAGGGAAGCCCCAGGAACTGCCTAGACCACTCCATCAAGATAAATGTTAAAAAACACCTGCATGTGAGTTCTGTGATTCTTAACATTTGCTATGGAGACATTAGTTACCATCTTCTCATTTGTCCATGAGTTTTTAGAAGGTGGAGACTGTTTTATTCAGCTTTGGGTCTCTAATTACTAGCCTTCAATCATTTTTACATTTGAGCTGTGCCAGTATCAACTCTGGAAACTCCAATCCCCATCCTGCTCATCCCCAGCTCTGCCCAAATTTCAGCTATCACAGAGTGAATGACATGGCATAATAGGAATGTATCATTTCAGTTCCCTATGGCTGAAGATACATACAGGATGAGCACTCATACAGGAAGAAAAGAGAATGTGAGGGTTTTTTTTTTTTTTTCGTTTTTTGTTTTAGTTGAGAAATGGAGAAGGAAAAGGAAGGATGCTGGGGAAGATGAGGAAATATATCCAAGATCCTAGCACCAGCCAAGAGCTGTAGAAATGTTCCCAAACACGCCACACTGCATGCTATTAGGGAACTCTGTAGCACATACGCCTAAGAAGTACACGCAGTACGATGCCACAGCAGGCTTGAACAGACTTCCAAGAGCTGATTGTTAAATTTTCAGGAATTTTGCCAGTCAGTTGACATGATGCTGGTAGCTTGAAATTGGCTATGATGGGAGTCTTTACACCGCAGAAATTGGCAAAGGCTACAAACGAGGACTATACCCCTCCCATTCCCCTGCCCAGGACCAGTTGTCAAACACTGACTAGTGCATCACTGAGTAGATGCCCCCAAACTCTGGTGCAAAGGGGAATGAAAGCATTAAAGGGCCCCTCTGTATGTTACCCCAAATGGGCTAATCTGTCCTCAATCTTGAGTCTTGTTCATTTGGATGGGGCAGCAGGATTGGGAAGCTCCTCGTGGTCAGTGGGTTGCTGACCATTTCAGGCTTCTGGGCTGTGATTGGTTGACTCCTCGGAAGCTCACTGGGGCATCAGAGGGGAAGAATGGCCTTAGCCAAAACACAGACTTGCAAAAGGTCAGCTGTGCACACCGGGGGCTCTTACTGGCTCTGAGATACTGGGGTAGGTAGCGAGTTACATTCCTGCAAGGACGTTTTGAAGCGAAAAATGACACAAGAACCCACTCTTAGGTCATCCCATAAACGAAGAAAGCTTCTTAACTGAACTGGGAGGAGCCCTGGAGGACAGACCCAGGCCCACACTGGTAGGGTGCTGGCAAGGGGAATGCCCCAAGGTGGCTCAGATGAAAGGTTCTGTTTGCAGCCTTTATCCCTCTGCCTAACCATGGTGTCATGGCAGAGTGTTCTCAGGGATCACGTGTGACAAAAGCAGCTGATTCCTTCATGTTCTCAGGGCAGGAATCCATCTTTCCCACTGATGGAGCTGTTGGCCATGTCACTGGCACATGGCCCTTCTGTTGGGGTGAGGAGGGAGCTGAGGGAAGCTGATGGAGAGGGCAGGAAGGACCAGAGAGGATGCCCGATGTGGAGACAAGATGCTGGGGACAGTCTAGTGATGCCTCCTTAGCTGGATCTCAGTTTTGGCACAACTGCTGGATAGGCCTGCAGAAGGAGAACTCTCCTCCGCGTCCATATAGTCAAAGCTATGGTTTTTCAGTAGTCATGTATGGACGTGAGAGTTGGACATAAAAAAGGCTGAGCACCAAAGAATTGATACCTTCAAACTGTGGTCCTGGAGAAGACTCTTGAAGAGTCCCTTGGATAGTAAAAAGATCAAACGAGTCAATCCTAAAGGAAATCAACCCTGAATATTCATTGGAAGGACTGATGATGAAGCTGAAGCTCCAGGACATTGGCCACATGGTGCCAAGAGCCGACTCATTGGAAAAGAGCCTGATGCTGAGAAAGATTGAAGGCAGGAGAAGAAGGGGACGACAGAGGATGAGATGGTTGCATGGCATCACCAACTCGATGGACATAAGTTTGAACAAGCTCTGAGAGATGGTTATGGACAGGGAAACCTGGTTTGCTGCAGTCCATGGAGTTGCAAAGACTCAGACATGACTTAGCTACTGAACAACAATAACACAGACCTGAAGAAGGAGAACTCTCTCCATATCAACACTGCAGTTGGTTCTGAGCCACAGGAAATGTGTCAGGGAAAGACAAGAGCCAGGGAAACTGCAGAAGCAAGACAGAGGAAATAAATATGAGAGAAAATCAGCCTATTGTCTCTCCAGAGAAAGGGAGATATTTAAACAGTATCTGCTTACTTCCAGTAGTGTTTCCAAACCTCAGGGATTCTGCATACTCGCTCGAGGTTTTCACTCCCTCTCCTTTCCACCCGTTTCATTATTTGTCTTTAAAATAACTCACTTTAGGAAAAAATACAGCCTCTTGGTAAAGATCGTATCCTTAAATTCACAGCTTTGATATACCAGTTGAGTTTTTTTTCCTAATACACATTATTATAGACACATGACTATTAAAAGAGAACGTCTTCATTCATCTACCCGGGAGGCCACCGCCTGCCCCCCGATGGGAGGAGCAGTCTCCCTGAGCACGGAAGTCACTTGGAATGAAGCCATAGGAGGCACCTGCCTCCTGCTGACCCACCCAAGTCACGCACTTGTCAAAGCTCTCATTTTGCATCAGGCACATTTTCTTTTTTTTCCTTTTAAAAGTTCTCATGCGTAACATGAACAAGACAGAACCTCCCAGGCAGAGAGAACACAGTGGGGGAAGGAGAGAGGGGGGTGAATGGAGAGAGTAACATGGAAACATACACTGCCATATGTAAAGCAGACAGCCCGTGGGAATTGGCTGTATGACTCAGGGAGCTCAAACCAGGGCTCTGTGACAACCTAGAGGAGTGGGGTGGGAGGTGGGAGGGAGATTCAAGAGGGAGAGAACACACAGAAAAAAGAAAATACAGAATATCTGTTCTGTTAAATCAGGGGTTGAGTGGTGTGGCTTGTTGCATTATTAGGAATAGAGTCATTGCCCATCTAATGTCATACAAGTTGCTCCTCATAAAATAGGGCTTCTGGTTGGGATTGTTCTGTAGAATAAGGCCTTTCTCTCCATCCGAAGCATTTTGTATCAAGGACACAGTTCAGTAAGATTAAGGGAAAGTGTATTTGCATGTAATTTGTATTTTCATATCATCCTTCTTTCATCTGTGTTTTGTTCTCTGCTCCTTTTTCATGATCTAAATTCTTTATCCTTTTCTTGTTCTGTCTTCTCTTTATCCTAACCCAAAGTCATGAATCTGGTTTCTGTCTTTAAAAACCAATAATAACAAGGAACATTTCCTTGATAGAACTTTAAACCCAATGTACATTTTTTGCCAACACAAATGACTTTGGGAAGGGAGTTGTAGGAACTGTTTTCCAAACATGAACACTGCTAAGTCACTTCAGTCGTGTCCAACTTTGTGCGACCCCATAGAAGGCAGCCCACTAGGCTCCCCCGTCCCTGGGATTCTCCAGGCAAGAACACTGGAGTGGGTTGCCATTTCCTTCTCCAATGCATGAAAGTAAAAAGTGAAAATGAAATTGCTCAGTCGTATCCAACTCTTAGCGACTCCATGGACTGCAGCCTACCAGGCTCCTCCACCCATGGGATTTTCCAGGCAAGAGTACAGGAGTGGGGTGCCATTGCCTTCTTCAACAGGAACACTATCCAACAGCTTTTAATGGTGGGCCTGGGTGCCTGATTGGAATATACTTCCACTAGGGGGCACTGTTCCCTTTAGATGCCAAAAATTTAATGGCAATTGTAACAACAGAAATGTTGGTTTCCTTTTGGAAGTAAATGCTACTGAACACAGCTTTGGGGAGGTGAACATTAAAGATATGAAGCCAGTTGCAAAAAAGGCAGTTTTAGCAGCAAATTCACCCAATATCATAAACATAACATCAATTTAGAGTGGAGCTAGTGGGAGCTATGACATTCCCAATGTAGTGATTTTCATGAGATCCCTTCCTATCCCAGTTGTCAACTGGCAAGTTTCTTTCCCTAAATTCAACCTGCAGCCAAGGGATTCTTCCCAATAATGGCAAAACTATGGTCTGAGTCGATCGTTTTTGTAGGATTCCTCACAGGCTTGTTTTAAGCCAGGTAAGACCTCAGCATTAGCTGCTCCTGATGCTAAAGCTGAAAGTCCAGTACTTTGGCCACCTCATGCGAAGAGTTGACTCATTGGAAAAGACTCTGATGCTGGGAGGGGTTGGGGCAGGAGGAGAAGGGGACGACAGACGATGAGATGGCTGGATGGCATTACTGACTCGATGGACGCGAGTCTGAGTGAACTCCGGGAGTTGGTGATGGACAGGGAGGCCTGGCGTGCTGCAATTCATGGGGTCGCAAAGAGTCGGACACGACTGAGCGACTGAACTGAACTGAACTGAATCCCACATGACATGGGGGATGGCTCAGTGGTAAAGAATCTGCCTGCAATGTGGGAGACCTCGGTTTGATCCCTGGGTCAGGAAGATCCCTGGAAAAGGAAATGGCAATGCACTCCAGTATTCTTGCCTGGAAAATCCCATGGATGTAGGAGCCTGGTGGGCTACAGTCCATGGGGTTGCAAAGAGTTGGATATGACTGAGCGACTAACACTCAAACCTTAAACTAAAAAAACCCCACATGTCATGGACACAGTTCAGAGAGATGGAGCAGTCTGTCCAGACCACACAGCACTCAGCAGGGGTGGTGAGAGTATCGTCTGATACTATGTCCCCAGTTTCTTCAGTCCCTACACACCCATGTCTTCCTTAAATCTGCCCTTTCCAGCTTCCAAATGGTGTATTTTGTCAATGGGCTTTAAAAAAGTCCTTTCTGACCCCACAGGCGGGATTCAATGTAACTTAGACCTTGTAATATTTAACGATAGACACTGGGTTACAGTGGTTTATGCATATGTGGGATTATTATAGATTTTTCTTTAAGAATCTAAGATACTGAATTGTAACCAGTGACTTTCTTGAGCCCTTGAACAATGAACCACTGTGAATAGGAACTAATGTAGGAGAATGAAAGGGACTGTCCTAGCACCTGAGACTCAGATCTGTATCCAACCAACATCTTAAAAGATGAGTTACTTTGGGTAAAACCGCTTAACTTCCTTCTGGCTTTTACTTCCTTTTCTGTAAGATCTAGCTAGTGGCTTAACAGCATTTAGTGACTGGGGGCATTACCTTACTCAGGCCTCAAAATAGCCCCTTGAGAGATTACCATCCCGCATTTGACAGTAAAAGAAACTGAGAGTCAGAGAAACCTAGTTTTCTCAAGATTCTGCAGCTGATAAGTAGCTGACCCAGGAGGTGGGCCTGAGTCTTCCTGGTTTTGAAACCTTTCCTCTTAAAGCCTAGGATGAGGCCTGCAATCCGTAAATACACACAGAGACCCTTCCAAGCACTGGTCAGGTCTTGCTGGCTCTCACACTACACATCCTCATCTCAAACCACAGGGAGAATGCAAAAAGGAAATGGTTTAAGAAAAATGATACGCTCTCTCTGAGCAGGCTGTTAGCAGGGGGTGTGAGGTCGCAGCCCTTTTCACCCACACCCCGGGTGTGATTGGAAGCAGGTCACTTCACCTTTCCCAGCTGGTTTCCCCAAAGGAAAAATGAGGGGGTTGAGATGAACCCTAGGCTGTCCTCGCATGCTGCCTTCTCCGGCAGTAAGGCCCCAAAGCGAAATTCCTTCTCAGGGTCTCAGGGCTCTGCCGACGGCTCTCCAAGCCTCAGGCGCCCACCCTGAGTTTTTCCAGCCTGAGTTCTGGATTCCTTTGTTGTTTCCTCCTGCCCCTCTGTATCCATCCTGGAGAGGCTCTCCCCTGCCGCCTCCACCCCACTGGAGCTTTGGTTCACCCGGTGGAGACCGCCATGCAGGGGGCACTTCATAGCATCTTCTTTCCGGGGCTGCGCTCGCTCAGAAATTTACTAGGACTGACTTAGTGCCGTGTTCACCACGCGGAACCAGGGGCAGCAAGTCAAGACTGTGGAGCTTACCCTCTGTGTCACGTTGAGTCTCTGCAGATCCCACCAGTGCCCTGGCTCTTTTCATCCAAGTGATTGAAAATATATTTCTAAACAGAATCGAGGGGCCCTCTCTAAATCAGACCGGTCTATTGGCCTTGGGTCCCGATCTGAAGAGCCCCACGCTCCAGTCCACAGCTGCTTCTCAATAGAGGTTCCTTATTATTGCAGATAACAACTGTATGAATAAACAGAAAAGAAGTTCTTATTCCATGAGAGAGAGAGAGAAAAAAAAAATCTCATTCAAACCAAGAGAGAATGAAAATTGCTCTTGTTCAGCAGCTTTACAATTTCTGCTTTCCTTTTCTGCTGAAAATGAAGCTGAGTTTAAAAGCTTATCTTGGTTTGACTTTTTCCCCCCCTCAAACCAAAATAGAACAGCTATTTAGCTGGAAAATTCATAGGAGCTCATGTCAACTGGTTAACAAAACACACACACACACACACACACACACACACATCTTAATGTCCTCATTATATAAAATCTCAATCATCAAAAATTGGCAAGAAAAAAATGCCAAGAATCCAACAGACAATTGAGCAGAGAATATAAACAGATGATTCATAATGCAGGAAGTGCAAATAGCAAAAAAAATCATATGAAAAAATATTCAGCACACATATAATAAAAGAAAGCCAGACTAAGATACCAGTGAGAAAGGGTGGCCACTCATCAAATTAGTAAAGATTATAAATAATTAAAGGCATTTTTTGCTTTGGGGTAACAGATTCCTGGAAAATAAATATTGAATCCAAATGTATAGAAGCCTAACAGCCTCGTATGTTATACATAAGGGGCTGGTATTAGCTAAGAGTTACTGTTCCTAAGACTTTAACCTTCCTTAGGTCTCTTCCTCCCTCTATGTAGATCACAAGGCATAGGTCCAGCCTTGGCTGGAAGACTGTGCAAATTCACCGTTTTCTTTATATTTTTTCTTTTCCATTATGGTTTACTACAGGATATCAAATATAGTTGCCTAAAAAGGAATGGGTTTGGGTTAGTTGAACTGAGGTAGATGAACCTAGAGCCTATTATACAAGGTGAAGTAAGTCAGAAAGAGAAAAACGAATATCATGTATTAATGCACATATATGGAATCTAGAAAAATGGTACAGATGAACCTATTTCTAGGGCAGCAATAGAGAGCAGCTGTAGAAAACAGACTTCCGGACTCAGCGGAGGAAGGAGAGGGTGGAATGAATTGAGAGAGTAGCATTGAAATACATATATTCTCTTTATTTTTTAAGTTACTCTTTGGTTAGAAAAAAAGAAAAGAAAAACTTGCATTCAGATTTTTTTAATTCCACAGTTCTCCAATGAATGGTACTGTGTTTCTTTGCCCCAAATTTTGTCTTCACTAATACATTTGCAGAAACATACTGAATACTAGACGTGCACTGTCCTTAAAAGCATCCAATCCTGGTGGTAACTTTTACAGTAGACGAGGTGAGGCTTACGTATCCTGAAGGTTATTGTGACCTTCAGGTGGTCAAAGTATTGGGGCTTCAGCTTCATCATCAGTCCTTCCAACGAATATTCAGAGTTAATTTTCTTTAGGATTGACTGGTTTGATCTCCTTGCAGTCCAAAGGACTCTCAAGAGCCTTCTCCAGCACCACAGTTGAAAGGCATCAGTTCTTCGGCATCAGTCTTTTTTATTGTCCAGCTCTCACATCCGTACATGACTACTGGAAAAAACGTAGCTTTGGCTATACAGACCTTTGTCCATATAGTCAAACCAGAGCTCACGGTAAAGGCGGGGATCACGAAAGAAAAAGCGTGGACGTTATAGTCCAAGTTTATAATCTCTTCTGGATAAGGATAAACCCAGGGAGCTTTCCCATTATCTCGGGGTGTCCCAACACCTTCTCTTACGTGTGCAGAGTAAGTACGTCATGTGTCTGGCCCTTAGGATCCCAGACCAGCTGGGGAGGTACCACTGTTTCCACTTCAGTACCTCTTCATGGTGGTGAGGGGTGAAGCTGGCAGAGATGAACTTCACCCTTCTCCTGAATGATGGTGCATACTCAGAAAACGTTGGGAGCCAAGTGAAAGTCCAACTGTCAGCATTATTAATGGGCGAGCTAACTAACCTCCAAAGTATAGGGCTCCCTGGGGAACCTGGAATGGAGAAAGTGGCTTGGGCTTGAGGACAAAGCTGCTGCTTCTCTAATTGCACGTCCTGAACCTGCCTGTCCACCTTGACTGTAGCCTGCCTGAGGACAGGGGCAGTGTATGGGGCAGGCACAGTACCCAACGCTCTGCTGTGAACAGTTTACAGACCCACTAGATGCTGACTGAATCACAACTCGTTTCGGTTTAGCAGCCTTAACATCTGCTCTGCTCTAGAATTTGATGGAAGCGATGAATTGAATTTAGAGCTGATTTCCTTTAAAAATATTTATAGGAACTCTGAAATTTCTTAATTATCGGAAAATGTTATTTTTACTGAGTTTTGCATTTTTGTTATTAAATATTTTGAGATAATTGTAGATTCACATCCGAGCATAAGAAATAATACAGACAGATCTTGTAGCTCTCCCCAGTCCCCACAGCAGTAGGACATTGACATTGATACCATCTGGACACAGGACATTTCCATCACTGTAAAGAGCCCTCATGTTGCCCTTTTATTGCCACATTCACTTTCTTCCTACCCCCACCTTTTGCTTAATCCCTGGGAATGACTCTTCTCCATCTCTGTAATTTTGTCAATTCAAGATTATTCAATAATTTGCAGTTCAGTTCAGTTCAGTCTCTCAGTCGTGTCCAACTCTTTGCGACCCCATGAATCGCAGCACGCCAGGCCTCCCTGTCCATCACCAACTCCTGGAGTTCACTCAAACTCATGTCCATTGAGTCGGTGATGCCATCCAGCCATCTCATCCTCTGTCGTCCCCTTCTCCTCCTTCCCCCAACCCCTCCCAGCATCGGAGTCTTTTCCAATGAGTCAACTCTTCGCATGAGGTGGCCAAAATACTGGAGTTTCAGCTTCAGCATCAGTTCTTCCAATGAACACCCAGGACTGATCTCCTTTAGAATGGACTAGTTGGATCTCCTTGTAGTCCCACGGACTCTCAAGAGTCTTCTCCAACACCACAGTTCAAAAGCATCAATTCTTCAGCACTCAGCTTTCTTCACAGTCCAACTCTCACATCCATACATGACCACAGGAAAAACCATAGCCTTGACTGGACGGACCTTTGTTGGAAAGTAATGTCTCTGCTTTTGAATATGCTATCTAGGTTGGTCATAACTTTCCTTCCAAGGAATAAGCGTCTTTTAATTTCATGGCTGCAATCACCATCTGCAGTGATTTTGGAGCCCCCAAAAATAAAGTCTGACACTGTTTACACTGTTTCCCCATCTATTTCCCATGAAGTGATGAGACCAGATGCCTCGATCTTCATTTTCTGAATGTTGAGCTTTAAGGCAACTTTTTCACTCTCCTCTTTCAGTTTCATCAGAGGCTTTTTAGTTCTTCTTCACTTTCTGCCATAAGGGTGGTGTCATCTGCATATCTGAGGTTATTGATATTTCTCCTGGCAATCTTGATTCCAGGTTGTGCTTCTTCCAGCCCAGCGTTTCTCATGATGTACTCTGCATATAAGTTAGATAAGCAGGGTGACGTATACAGCCTTTTCCTATTTGGAACCAGTCTGTTGTTCCATGTCCAGTTCTAACTGTTGCTTCCTGACCTGCATATCAGTTTCTCAAGAGGCAGGTCAGGTGGTCTGGTATTCCCATTTCTTTCAGAATTTTCCCCAGTTTATTGTGATCCACACAGTCAAAGGCTTTGACACAGTCAATAAAGCAGAAATAGATGTTTTTCTGGAACTCTCTTGCTTTTTCTATGATCCAGCGGAGGTTGGCAATTTGATCTCTGGTTCCTCTGCCTTTTCTAAAACCAGCTTGAACATCAGGAAGTTCACGGTTCACATATTGCTGAAGCCTAGCTTGGAGAATTTTGAGCATTACTTTACTAGTATGTGAGATGAGTGCAATTATGTGATAGTTTGAGCATTCTTTGGCATTGCCTTTCTTTGGGATTGGAATGAAAACTGACCATTTCCAGTCCTGTGGCCACTGCTGAGTTTTCCAAATTTGCTGGCATGTTGAGTGCAACACTTTCACAACATCATCTTTCAGGATTTGAAATAGCTCAACTGGAATTCCATTCCCTCCACTAGCTTTGTTCATAGTGATGCTTTCTAAGGCCCACTTGACTTCACATTCCAGGATGTCTGGCTCTAGGTTGGTGATCACACCATCGTGATTATCTGGGTCGTGAAGATCTTTTTTGTACAGTTCTTCTGTGTATTCTTGCCACCTCATCTTAGTATCTTCTGCTTCTGTTAGGTCTGTACCATTTCTGTCCTTTATTGTGCCCATCCTTGCATGAAATGTTCCCTTGGTATCTCTTAATTTTCTTGAAGAGATCTCTAGTCTTTCCCATTCTGTTGTTTTCCTCTATTTCTTTGCCTTGATCACTAAGGAAGGCTTTCTTATCTCTCCTTGCTATTCTTTGGAACTCTGCATTCAGATGCTTATATACTACCTTTTCTCCTTTGCTTTTCACTTCTCTTCTTTTCACAGCTATTTGTTAGGCCTCCCCAGACAGCCATTTTGTTTTTTTGCATTTCTTTTCCATGGGGATGGTCTTGATCCCTGTCTCCTGTACAATGTCACGAACCTCATTCCATAGTTCACGAGGCACTCTATCTATCAGCTCTAGGCCCTTAAATCTATTTCTCACTTCCACTGTATAATCATAAGGGATTTGATTTAGGTCATACCTGAGTGGTCTAGCAGTTTTCCCTACTTTCTTCAATTTAAGTCTGAATTTAGCAGTAAGAAGTTCATAATCTGAGCCACAGTCAGCTCCCGGTCTTGTTTTTGCTGACTGTATAGAGCTTCTCCATCTTTGGCTGCAAAGAATATAATCAATCTGATTTCGGTGTTGACCATCTGGTGATGTCCATGTGTAGAGTCTTCTCTTGTGTTGTTGGAAGAGGGTGTTTGCTATGACCAGTGCATTCTCTTGGCAAAACTCTGTTAAACTTTTCCCTGCTTCATTCCATATTCCAAGGCCAAATTTGCCTGTTACCCCAGGTGTTTCTTGACTTCCTACTTTTGCATTCCAGTCCCCTATAATGAAAAGGACATCTTTTTTGGGTGTTAGTTCTAAAAGGTCTTGTAGGTCTTCATAGAACTGTTCAACTTCAGCTTCTTCAGCGTTACTGGTTGGGGCAGACTTGCATTACTGTGATATTGAATGGTTTGCTTTGGAAATGAACAGAGATCATTCTGTCATTTTTGAGATGGCAGCCAAGTACTGCATTTCGGACTCTTTTGTTGACCATGATGGCTACTCCATTTCTTCTGAGGGATTCCTGCCCACAGTAGTAGATATAATGGTCATCTGAGTTAAATTCACCCATTCCAGTCCATTTTAGTTTGCTGATTCCTAGAATGGCAACATTCACTCTTGCCATCACGTGTTTGACCACTTCCAATATGCCTTGATTCATGGACCTGACATTCCAGGTTCCTATGCAATATTGCTCTTTACAGCATCCGACCTTGCTTCTATCACCAGTCACATCCACAACTGGGTATTGTTTTTGCTTTGGCTCCATCCCTTCATTCTTTCTGGAGTTATTTCTCCACTGATCTCCAGTAGCATATTGGGCACCTACCAACCTGGGGAGTTCCTCTTTCAGTATCCTATCATTTTGCCTTTTCATACTGTTCATGGGGTTCTCAAGGCAAGAATACTGAAGTGGCTTGCCATTCCCTTCTCCAGTGGACCACATTCTCTCAGACCTCTCCACCATGACCCGCCCGTCTTGGGTGGCCCCACAGGGCATGGCTTAGTTTCATTGAGTTAGACAAGGCTGTGGTCTGTGTGATTAGATTGACTAATTTTCTGTGATTATGGTTTCAGTGTGTCTGCCCTCTGATACCTCTCGCAACACCTACCGTCTTAGTTGGGTTTCTCTTACCTTGGACATGGGGTATCTCTTCACGGCTGCTCCAGCAAAGCACAGCTGCTGCTCCTTACCTTGGACGAGTTGCCCCTCCTGACCTTGAACATGGAGTAGCTCCTCTCGGCCCTCCTGCACCCGCGCAGCCGCTGCTCCTTGGACGTGGCATAAATAATTTGCAAGGAGTAGGTAAATAAATTCCAGAGATCTAGTGCATGGTATATAGATTATAGACAACAGCCATATTGAATTATAATCATCAAACTTCCTTAGAGACTAGATCTTAATTATTCTTGGCACAAAATAAATGATTCTGTTTGACATGATAGAGGTGCTCACTGTTGCTACAGTGGCAATCATTCCACAATATATAAAAGTATCAAATGAACATGTTGTATACCTTAGATTTACTCAATATTATATGTCAAATATATTTCAATTGCGAGTACCAAAAAGAATGTTATATAAAATGAAATGATGTGTTATATAAGCTTTTGGGATTGCCCTTTTTCTAACAGCACAATTCTCTGAAGATTCATCCAGGTTGCTGTGTATATTGATAGTCAGTTCATCGTCATTGTGGAAGAGTGTTCCATGGAACAGATGAACCACAGTTTAGTCACATACTGAAGGACATTCAGGTTGCTGCCAGTTTTGGACTAATTACAGAGATGCTATAAGCGTTAGTGTACATGTCTTTGTGTGAACATAAGCTTTTATTTCTCCAGGATAAACCGAGGGAAATTGTTGGGTTGTTTGCTAATTGCATGTTTAGTTTTTAAAGAAACTACTGCCATTTTTCAGAGAGGCTGTACTGTTCTACATTCCCACTAGTATTGTATGAGTGATCTTCGTTGCCCATTGGTGGTGTCATTATTTTTGATTTAGCCCTTCAGATAGGTGTGTAGTGATATTTCAGTGTGTTTTTAGTTTGCATTTCCTTAATGGTGAATAATGTTGACCCTCTCCTCATATATCTATCTGCCAACTGTACACCCCTTTCAGTGAAATGTCTCTATGTCTTTTGCCCATTTTTTAGTTGGGTTTATGCTTTTTCAAATGCTGAATTTTATGAGTTCTTTATATATTCTAGATGCTAATTTTTTTCAGATATATGATTTGAGAACATTTTCTCCTTATCTATACTTGTCTTTTCATTCTCTTCACAGGGTCTTTGACAGAGTAAAAATTTTAATTGTGATCAAATCCAGTTTGTCAGTTTCTCAGATCTAGAAAGATCTTGCTTTTGGTGTTAACTCTGTGGGTTTTTTTTTTTTTTTTTTGCGTAGCCCAAGACTGTGAAGATTTTTTTCCTATATTTTCTTTTAAAAGTTTTATAGTTTTACATTTTATGATTAACTTGTGACCCATATTTTAATTTCTTTATAAGATAGGACACTTAGGTCAAGGCTTTTTTGAGTTTTGTTTCTTGTTTGTTTTTTTTTTTTAACTTGTGAATGTCCAATTGCTCCTGCAGAAGTTGCTAAAAAGGCTATTTTTCCCCAATTGCATTGTTTTCACACGTTTGTCAAAAATTGGTTTAGCATGTTTGTGTGGGTCTATTACTGGGTTCTGTCTTCTGTTCCATTGATTTATGTGTCTGTTTTTCTGCTGATCCTAAATAGTTTTGATTACTGTAAGTATAAAATAAGTTATGAAGACACATGGACTAATTCCTCCCCTTTATTCTTCTCTTTTAAAAGTTGTTTTAGCTATTGTAGTTCTTTTGCTTTTCTATGTAAATTTAGAATAATCTTGTTTGTGTCTATGAAGAAAATCTTCCTGGAATTTGGATAGTAATTCCATTAACTCTATCAGTCTTCTAATACATGGACATGATGTGTCTTCTCCATTTATTTTACGTCTTCAATTTCTTTCATGAGTTTTTTGTAATTTGTAACACGCAAGTTCTATACAAACAATTTTAGATTTATATCTTTATTAGCTTGCTAATAGGGCTGTTATAACAAAGTACCAGAAACTGATGGCTTAAACAAACAAAAAACCTTTCTTACATTTCTAGGGGCTAGAAATCTGAAATCAAGATGTTAACTGGAATCTGAAAAGTAAAACAAATAAGTGACTATGACAAAAGGAAACAGATTCACAGATATAGAGAACAAACCAGTGGTTTCCAAAGGGGAGAGGGAAGAGTGGAGGGGTTAAGGGATACAAACTCCTGTGTATAAAACAAATAAGCAGCAAAGATGTATTGCACAACATGGGGACTGTAATATAGACAATATTTCATAATGATTATAGATGGCCTGTTCGAGTCCTAGGTCGGGAAGTTCCCCTGGAGAAGGGATAGGCTACCCATTCCACTATACTTGGGCTTCCCTGGTGGCTGAGATGGTAAAGAATCCGCCTGCAGTGCAAGAGACCTGGATTCGATCCCTGGGTCTGGAAGATCCCCTGGAGAAGGAAATGGCAACCCACTCCAGTATTCTTGCCTGGAGAATCCCCATGGACAGAGGAGCCTGGCGGGCTACAGTCCATGGGGTCGCAAAGAATGGGACACGACTGAGTGACTAAGCGCTTAGAAGGAGGATGTGCTTTTAAAACTGTGAATCACTAAGCTGATTGTAACATATATAGTATTCTACATTAACTATACCTCAATTTTAAAAAAATAACCAAACAAAACAAAAGGTATTAGTTTAGATATTAGAATTGTTTCCTTCTGAGGTCTGTGAGGGAAGGATCTGCTCCAGGCCTCTCTCCTTGGCTTGCAGACGGCTATCTTCTCTCTGTGGTCTCTTCACATCATCTTTCCTTCCTGTGTGTCTATCTCTGTGACCAAGTTTCCCCCTTTATAAAGACACGAGTCATATTGGATTAGGGCCCACTCTAATGACTCACTTTAACTCGATTACCTCTGTAAAGACCCATCTCCAAATAAGGCCCCATTCTGAGGGACTGAGGATTCAGACTCCAGCAAATCTTTTTTAAAGGGACATAGTTCAACGCGTAGCATCACCTGTCTCCTAAGTGAGATGCCAGGTTGACAGTTCTTTATTTTCTTTCTTTCCTTCCGGACTCCATGGCTTCTGTTGAGAAACCCACTTTCAGAGTGTTTTCTCTAAATATAAGTTGTTTCTCTGTCACTGCTTTCAAGATATTTTGTTTTTAGTTTTCATAAATTTGGCTGTGATGTGTCTTAGAATGGATTTCTTCAGGTTTATCCTGTTTGGAATTTGTTCAGCTTATTGAATCTGTAGGTTATTATTTTTTTTTTTTGCGAAATTTTGGCAGCTTTGAGGAGTTACCGTTTAAGTGCTTTTTCAGCCCTGCCCGCTTTCTCTTCTTCTTCCAGGAATCTGATGATACAAATGGTACATCTTCTGTTATAGTCCACAGATTCCTGAAGCTCTGTTTATCTGTCTTTCCAGTCCATTTTCTCTCTGTTGTTCAGATTTCAGATTGAGAAACATCTCTTGTTCTATCTTTAAATTCATGGACTCTTTCCTCCCTGTTCTCCATTCTTCTCTTGAACCCACTTGTAGCATTTTCAACGTATAGTTATTGCTTTTTTCAGTTCTAAAATTTCCAATTGGTTCTTTGTCATTTTTTCTGTTTCTTTGCTGAATGCTTTTGCTTCTTCATTGAAACATTGTATATTTGCATTGGTCCCGGGCATATTCATAATTGCTCATTGGAGGCGTTTTTATGATAGCTGCTTTAAAATATTTATCCGTAAAGATTATTTATCAAATAATTCTAACACTTTTGTCATCTTGGTATTGGCAATTATTCATTGTCTTTTTTCACTCAGTTTGAAATCTTTTCTATTTCTTCGTGTGATGAATGATTTTCTTTTGAAAGCTAGATGTTTTTGACATTTCTGCATCTTGTTTAAACTCTCTGTTTTCACTGTGTCTGTGACTCTGCTCAGGAAAGGAAGCAAGGGAGGCTGCCTCATTTCTGCCAGGTTGAGGTAGAGGTCTAATTTCCCCACTGGCTTTCCACTGACACCCATGAGGGAGAGCTCCTCTATACTGCTGGGGAGAGTTGGGAATTCTGACTTAGCCACTAAGCATATGCCAACACCCCTGTAGCTGGTAGAAGTAGGAATGCCTTATTATCGCCTCCCATGTGACCTCTATTGGTCCCACCAGAGGGAAACAGCTTCTTTACTCTTTGGTGAGAGTAAAAGTTCTGACCCTCCACGGGCTTCTTTTGATGTCACTCCAGCAAAGAAAAGGAGGGATCTTTCATTATTGCCAGGAGAAGGTGAGAGTCGGGGCTCCCCACATAATCTCTCTTGATACTTCTGGGGAAGGGGGAGTGCTCCTGTCTGGCAGAAATGAAAGTCCCAATCCCCTCCTTGGTCTTCTCTAACATCATCTGCTGTGGCTTTGGGATGCCTCATCACCCCCTTGCCTGGGTGGAAGTTTAGGCTCGCCCCTTGGCCACTGCTGGCGCAGATGGTGATGAGGCCACAGTTCTTTCGGGGGTGTTTGGCTGGAGTGCCTTGGTCATTGTCTAAGAGTTTTCTATCATGCAGGGCTGCCCCTTCCCTGATCCTTTGGCTAGAGAAAGCAGACTTTTGTTGGGGGCTTTTTAATCTACCTTTGTGGGTGATGCTGGGTGTGTTTTAGTCGCTTAGTCGTGTCCAACTCTTTGTGACCCCATGGACCCCAGGCTCCTCTGTCCATGGAATTCCCCAGGCAAGAATACTGGAGTGGGTTGCCATTTCCTTTTTACTGGGGACTTTCTAATCTATCCTTGTTGGTGATTCTGAGTTGCTGGCTGTTTTAGCTCTGACTTTGGGCTGCGAAGCAAGCAAATAAATGAAAAAACTCAGAGAACTCATCATCTTATTGTTCCTTGGGTCACAAGGTCCCTAGTTGATCTGCCTTCTGCTCTCCAGCTTTCCAAGTCTTATGTTTGTTTTATGTACACTGTCCAAGGTTGATAGTTGTTCACAGTGAGAGGAGTAGGGAAACATATGTCTACTCCATTTCCCCAGAAACAGAAGTCCCTGGAGACATTATTTAAAGATAAATGTCTTCCAGCAAAAAAGTAAAATGAAGAGGTTTTTTGGGCTAGGGTGGAAGGCAAAGAAAAAGTGATTCCCCAAAGGGTACAAACAACCAGCTATTCTTTGAGTCTACGGAAAGGAACCAGGACACGCTCATGAGGATATAACCTACCTAAAAGACACCTGTGGCCACTTTGAATCTGATAGGCACAGATCAGCTGGCTGGTATAGCTATTTACCTGGTGTGTTTCATGTGAGTTATGCTCCTCTTTCACAGTTGACACCAGTCAACACTGTGCAGAGGGCGTTGGCTTTCCAAAATATGTCTGCTCTGCTTTATTGCATTTTCTGCCCTTTCCTCTTGAGAAGCGGTCCACGAGCTTTACATGCATTTCCCTGGAGGGATAATTCTGTTTCTTGCAATTCTTGAAATCTTGGTAGTTATCAAGTAACAGCCATCTCTTAACATCTTGTGTAAAATGTTAATTATAAGTTCAGTTGGGGGAAACTTTTCAAGATACATACATACAAAGAAAAACAGAGACCATGGGCTATGTCCACAGAATGCAGCAATTCATTTATTCATAATATAAGCAGTAGGGCAAGTCAGAGGGACTGAGGAAGCGGACCCAAGAAGTATTCTGTCCTTCAGTGAAAATGTGTTATTTCTTCCCTTTCCTAGATTTTGCCTTTGACCTGAGATTGAGTGAACTGAATGTCTGGACTCAGAAAGCTGCTTGAACAGTCTCAACCCATTAAACGTGAATTAAAAATAGACAGCTGATACTAAAAGTGGAGGTTAGTAACATAAGTGTAAAACTAATGTAGAATTTTTCTGGTTAGAATAAATTCTTAAAACAAATTGTAATTAAGTATCATAAAATTGTCTTTTTGCTGACTAGTTGATGGACATAAATATATACACATTTATAGATATTAATGCAAATAGCCATGAAAATATAAGTTCATATGTCTACAGATCCATTTATGTTAGCATAGATGCTTGCCCTTGGGGCTAACAGCCAAAAACTATTAATTCTCACCATGGGAAAGCAATTTTAAAGCTCATTAATTATGCCTGAAATTTACATTTTTATTTTTATTCCAAGCTTTGATTGCAGTCTATTAATACATGAAAATGTGCTTGCATTTTTAAGTACTTCTGGATTTCACAAGCTTTGTTGCCAAAGAGGGCAAAACTCAGTCAACACTTTAATTTACATTCAAGGAAAAAGGCCTTATTAAATAGAGAAATTGTCTTTGAAGAAGTGGTTGGAGTTGAATAAATGTTCTTAATGCCTGCTGAGGCCTTTTTTTCTCTTTTTCTTTTTAATTTAATTTATTTTTTATCAAAGTAAAATAGAATTTTTAAAAACCCAAAAAGCACCACAAAGCTAAAAAGCACTACATTACCCCAGTGCTCTCCACTCCCACATCATTTAATGTCTTAATTTTTTGAATTTACATCTGTATTTTTCATGCATATTCTTACCGTGTCTAATTTTTTTTTCAATTTTAGGAAGTACTTAATTGAATTAAAAATAAAGACAGATTTACTTCTTTCTTTATAGTTTTTGCACCTTTTGTCTTTTATTCCTGGCTAATTTCACTGGTTAGGACTTCCTGTATGACATTTAAAGAATTTTGCCTTGTTCTTGATCTTAGGGGTAAAAGTACATTCATTTTTTTTTTTCATTTTGAAGTATGATGTTACTTGTAGACTTTTGTGGTAATAGATTCCCTTGGTTAAGTTGAGGAAGTTCACCTCTCTTCTCTATTTGCTGAATTGTGTTTGTTCACTTATTTTGATCATCAATGGGTGTTGAATTTCATCAATTTTTTTTCTGCATCTCTTAAAAATATCATATGATTTCTATATTGTCTGCTGATACGGTGAACTACAATGATTAATTTAAAAATTCTTAAGTAACCATTGGGCCATGATGCATGTTTCTCTTTAAATATTTTGGATTTGAATTGTTAATATTTGGAAAGAATATCTGTGTCTTTGTTCACACAATATCAGTTTTTAGTTTTCTTTTCATGTAATATCTTTACTGGGTTTTGGTATTAGGATTATGGTGGCCTCATAAAGTATTACTGGGGAATATCCCTATCTTTTTTATTTCTGAAAGATTTGGGGTAAGATTGTTCTTTTTAAAATGCTTGAGAGATTTCAGTTTGAGTCCAGAAGTTTTCAGGAAAGAGGTTATAAATCAAATTTCTTTAATAGGTATAGGATTGTTTATAGTTTTTATTTCTTCTAGTGTCTCTTTTGGTAAGCTGTGGTTTTCAAGAAATTTTAAATTTTCATCTAATTATTAAAATTATTGATATAAAATTATTCCACATATCTGCTTATTACTCATTAAATATCTGTAGAAGCTGTAGTAATTCTTCTTTTTCATTCCTGATACTGGTTACTTTGTTTTCTTTCTCTTTTTCTTGATTAGCTAAGAGCTTATTTATTAGTTATATTCTTTAAAAAAATTCACTACTTTTCTGATTTTTCTCTATTGTCTATTTTCTATCTCATTGCTTTCTGCTTATTATTTCTCCTCCTTATTGGTTCTTCTTTTTCTAGTTTCTTATGGTGGGCGGTCAGAACACTGTTTACATTTTTCTAATATAAGCATCAAAAACTATACATTTTCTGTTACGCATTGTTTTAGTGCATCCCACCCATTTCTATTATATTGTGTTTCTATTATATTACAAAACACTTTCTAATTTTCTTTTTAATCCTGTCTTTGACCCACAGGTTATTTAGAAGTATGTTCTTTTATTTTCAAATAATCATGGATTTTCCCAGGCATTTTAAATTACTTATTTCTAAATTAATTCCGTTGTGGTTAGAGAACATATTGAAGACTTGAATCTTTTACGTTTACTGAAATTTGCTTCATGGACCTAAATATGGCCTGTCTTGGTGAGTCTTCCACGTGTATTTGAAGATAACGTGTATTTTACTACTGGATGGAGTTTTTGTAAGTGGCAATTACCTCAAGATGGTCATTATTGCTGTTCATGTTTTCTCCGTCCTTACTGATTTTCAGAGTACTTGATCTTTCACATTTTGAGAGATGAGTGTTGAAATCTCTGACTGTGATTCTGGGTTTGTCTCTTTCTTATTACAGTTGTATCAGTTTTTGCTTCAGGTGTACTAAAACTCTGTTATTAAGCACATAAACATTTAGGAATGCTATGCCTTCTTGATGAATTCATCCCTTAATCATTATAAAATGTACATCTTTATCCCTGAGTGGTAATTCTTTCCTCTGAGCCTACTTTACGTGATATTTGTATAACCACTCCAGCTAGTTAGTTAGCATGGTATCTTTACCTTTAGCCTATGTGAGTATATTTTAAATGTGTCTTATACCCTATCCCCAGCCTTCAGCAGCTGCTGCCTTACCTTTGGGGGAAGACTTGCATGCCTCAGAGGCAATTTCTTTCTGCACTCTTGTCTTGTCTTCAACCAGGATCTTTCAAATTCTAATCTATTATGGCAGCCCACTCACAACTATTAATTTTCAGCAGTTAGCCGACTTTTTCCTCCTCCTGTTTCTGGTGGGTTACATCTTCTGATGCTCTTTCAGGAATGAAAACAGGCATTAATCTCTTCACTCCTGCAAAGAGCTTTTAATTTTCTTCTGGGTTTTTGTTCATTCAGGTTTCCTTGTGGTTTTAGCTCCACGTGTTTAAAGAAACTATGACTTTGTAGCTTATCCAGCTTGTTTCATTGTCAGGCTGATACATTGGTGTCTTTCAGCTGTCTACATCCAAACCAAAAGTCAAAACTTGAATTGTTATTATGTAAGGAGGAAACAAAGTACTCTCATTTCCTACTGCCCTTGGAATCTTCACTGCTCTTGACATATATCTGTCTTTCCTACATAGGCCGATCAAAACTTTTTTGTTGAATCAATATTTTTTTTCTCACATCATTTTAACTGTGCAACTGTTGTTCATTACTGAACCACAACTCTTTGTAATGGGCTTACTGGTTTCTCCAGGACATAATGAGTAGTGATAAGAATATAGAAAATTCAGTGAAGAAAAACAAGACCCCAGATTCTCATAGGTTCTTATCAACTCTACTAGATTTGCAAAAACTTACTGAATCTTTTTTCTTCTAGTTTAATTAAGGTATAGTTGACATACAACACTGTATAAGTTGAAGGTGTACTGCATAACGAGTTGACTTACGTACATCATGAAATGTTTCTTACAATGTTTAGTGAAGATCTTCCATCTCATATGGATGCAAAATTAAAGAAATGGAAAAAGGTTTTCCTTTTGATGAGAACTCTTAAGATTTACTCTATTAACAACTTTCATGTAAAATTTACAGATGTGTTCATTGGTGGTGTTGGTGATAAAGAACCCACCTGCCAGTGCAGGAGACATAAGAGACCTGGGTTGCACCCTGGTTTGGGAATATTCCCTGGAGAAGGAAATGGCAACCCACTGCAGTATTCTTGCCTGGAAAATCTCATCGACAGAGGAGCCTGGTGGGCTACAGTCCATGAGGTCATGAAGAGACAGACACGACTGAGGTGACTATGTACACATGCATGTTACATCCCTAGAATATTTATCTTAAAACTGGGAGTTTGTACCTTTTGGATGTCTTCTTTAGTTCACCCTCCCCTCCATCCCCTGTCTCTGGTAAAGACAAATTTGACTCTTTTCCATAGATTTGCTTGGAAAACTTCCTAAATCTTATTCTCTACATGCTCAAACACGTCGAGAATCCTGTTGATTCCATTTTCTCCTGGAGCTTTTCCTCCTGGGACCCTCTGCTGTTCTCTTCTGGAACGACTGTACCATGCCCAGTGCATAGCTAACAACCTGGGGCCCTAGTTCACTTCTTCCCACACTGCATCTTCTGTGGCCTCAATTCTTTGTCATCTTTTTTCTTGGTTTATTCTCTTGTTTTGCTGCTGGACAAACACAGGCTGCTGCTGCTGCTGCTAAGTTGCTTCAGTCGTGTCCGACTCTGTGCGACCCTATAGACGGCAGCCCACCAGGCTCCGCCGTCCCTGGGATTCTCCAGGCAAGAACACTGGAGTGGGTTGCCATTTCCTTCTCCAATGCATGAAAGTGAAAAGGGAAAGTGAAGTCACTCAGTTGTGTCCGACTCTTTGCGACCCCGTGGACTGCTGCCCACCAGGCTCCTCCGTCCATGGGATTTTCCAGGCAAGAGTAGTGGAGTGGGTTGCCATTGCCTTCTCCAGAAAAACACAGGAGCTGCCTGATAAACAGTGCTTGAGAGGTAAAGAAAAATGTTAAGTCCTCGAATATTTGAAAATATGATTGGCCAATAGCTTGGCTGACTACTGAATTCTAATTTTAAGATTGTTATCCCTCTGAATTTTGAAGAAATGTCTCCTTTGCTTTCTAGCATTGCTAGAAATTTTGCTGTGGAAAAGCCCCATTCCATGCCAAGAACTGTTTTTCCTTTTTCTTCTTTGCAAGCTTTTTAAGGATCTTCTCTATCTGTAAATGTCTGAAGTTTTATGATGAAAAATGGCTGATGAAACTTTTTCATGGACATTTTTAGTCTAGAAACCCATCTACTTCGGTCTTGGGTAGTTTCCTTTTATTCTTTTCCTCACACTTTTCCTCTTTTAATTTTTCTCTTGTTTTACCTTCTTTAACAGTTGCTATTTGGTTATTGGGCCAGAACACTCTAGTTCCTCAATCAGGGATGGAACCCAGGCCCCCTGCACTGGGGCCATGGAATCTTAGCCACTGGACCACCAGGGAAGTCCCTGTGATTTTTAACATAAAAATGAATTATAATTTTAATAATAGTTTCTCCTTTTAAATGGACATCTTTTAGTTCTCTAAGGATATTTTGGTGCTGGTATTTTAGTCACTAAGTCATGTCCGACTCTTTGTGACCCCATGGACTGTAGCCCACCAAGCTCCTCTGTCCATGCAATTTTCCAGGCAAGGATATTTTAGGGTCTTCTTTTATTCCTTGGAAGTTTTACTCTGCTTTTTTGATCTTTTTAAATTGCTTCTTTTTATTCTATCTTTCTAGTTTAAATACTTTGGTCTTTTTTCTTTCAGGCGAGAGATTTCCACATTTTGTTTGTTCTTAGCTGTTGATTATAATAGCATCCATGCGTGCATGCTAAGTCGCTTCAGTCATGTCTGACCCTGCAACCCCTTGTAATAATTAGAATAAGGTATAAAAGTACTGTGTGGATGTGACTTGCTGACTACTGGGCTTTACTCTAGTTCATTCCTATCCATTTCTTAGACAAATGTGAACCTGTCAGTATTTCTATGTGAAGTGAAGTGACATTGCTCAGTCGTGCCCGGCTCTTTGCGACCCCATGGACTGTAGTTTACAAGGTTCCTCTGTCCATGGAATTTTCCAGGCAAGAGTACTGGAGTGAGTTGCCATTTCCCTCTCCAGGGGATCTTCCTGACCCAGGGATCGAACCCAGGTTTACCATCTGAGCCACCAGGGAAGCCCACACCAGGTCTATCTCCACACCAGACAGGAGATACTTCCAGGTACCTGTCAGTATTTCTATGTATTTTCTCTCAAGTGTGTTGGTCCAGAGAGGAAATACCTGCAAGTATCTCCTGTCTGGTGTGGAGATAGACCTGGCTGCTGGCGTCTGGGAACAGATCCAGGAAGGTGGGTGGTGGAGGAACATGGGGTTGAGTGTGATACTATTCGATACAGAGACTTTGGGTTAATTCTTTGTTTTACCCCTTTCCTTACTCTTCTCCTCAACTCTCTTGATGACTCCAAGTTCAGAGTCTCTGCAGATCAGGTACTCAGGAGGATAAGCCTCCTATTACCTGCTGTGCTGGGGGAGGGGAGCTCTGAATACACAGGGTGACTGAATGGATCTGGAGGCCTAATTTTAAGCCAGTCATATTCATATCCACCCCACTTCTTACCCTGTCCTTCAGAACCTACCAGTTAGTGCTCTTCAGCTCTCTTGGGTTCTAGTGAGAATATTCTTCTGCTTTACCTTGGCATCCTATCTGCTGACTATTACATATTAACTCCCCTCTTTTCTGTGAAGTCAGGTACCAGTTGCCCATCCACTTTCAGGCTTCCCCAAAAGTTTCCATCTCTCATCTGCAGTCATCTCCACAGGATTTCAAGAAGGAGCAATGATACACATCGATTCAATCCACCACATTTAACAAAATTCCCTGACATGATTTTTTTAAATGCATTTTAAATCAGGTTTATTGAAATATACATACAATAAAAGTTGCCCTTTTTAAGTGCATAATAGGTACATTTTGATAAATGGACATAGTTGTGCAACATCAACTTAAGCAAGATATAGCATTTTTCCACCACTTCCCAAAAGTTCCATAATGCACACTAGCAATCAATGTTCTCCCTCTACCCTGAGTTTCTGGCAACTATTGAACCATTTTCTCTTCTTATAGTTTTGCCTTTTAGGATGTTATATAAATGGAATTCTACAGTTATATAGTTATTACCATGACTTTGGCATCACTACTTAAAAAACCAGTATGGGAGATAACGTAGCGTCTAACCAGAGGATGTGCTCAAGTCACACGCATTGGCTAAAGTTCAGTGCAGTTCAGTCACTCAGTCAGATCCAACTCTTTGTGACCCCATGGACTGCAGCACACCAGGCTTCCATCACCAAACTCATGTTCATTGAGTTGGTGATGCCATCCAACCATCTCATCCTCTGTTGTCCCCTTCTCCTCCCACCTTCAATCTTTCCCAGGATCAGGGTCTTTTCCAATGAGTCAATTCTTTGCATCAGGTGGCCAAAGCATTGGAGCTTCAGCTTCAGCATCAGTCCTTCCAGTGAACACCCAGGACTGGTTTCCTTTAGGACGGACTGGTTTGATCTCCTTGCAGTCCAAGGGACTCTCAAGAGTCTTCTCCAACACTACAGTTCAAAAGCATCAATTCTTTAGCACTCAGCTTTCTTTATAGTCCAACTCTCACATCCATATATGATTACTGAAAAAACCATAGCTTTGATGAGACAGACCTTTGTTGACAAAGTAATGTCTCTACTTTTCAATATGTTGTCTATGTTGGTCATAACTTTTCTTCCAAGGAGCAAGCATCTTTTAATTTCATGGCTGCAGTTACCATTGGAAGTGATTTTGGAGCCCCCCAAAATAAAGTCTCTCACTGTTTCCATTGTTTCCTCATCTTTTGCCATGAAGTGATAGGACCAGATTCCATGATCTTAGTTTTCGGAATGTTGAGTTAAGCCAACTTTTTCACTCTCTTCTTTCACTTTCATCAAGAGGCTTTTTAGTTCTTCGCTTTTTGCCATAAGGGTGGTGTGATCTGCATATCTGAGGTTATTGGTATTTCTCTCTGCAATCTTGATTCCAGCTTGTGCTTCATCCAGCCGGCATTTCACATGATGTATTCTGCATGTAAGTTAAATAAGCAAGGTGACAATAGACTGCCTTGACGTACTCCTTTCCCAATTTGGAACCAGTCTATTGTTCCATGTCCAGTTTTAACTGTTGCTTCTTGACCTGCATACAGATTTCTCAGGAGGCAGGTAAGGTAGTCTGTAATTCCTATCTCTTTAAGAATTTTCCACAGTTTGTTGTGATTCACATGGTCAAAGGCTTTGGCGTGGTCAATAAAGCAGAAATAGTTGTTTTTCTGGAACTCCCTTGTTTTTTCGATGATCCAACAGATGTTGGCAATTTGATGTCTGGTTCCTCTGCCTTTTCTAAATCCAGCTTGAACATCTAGAAGTTCACATTCACATACTGTTAAAACCTGGCTTGGAGAATTTTGAGCATTGCTTTGCTAGTGTGTGAGATGAGTACAATTAGGTGGTAGTTTGAACATTCTTTGGCATTGTCTTTCTTTGGGATTGGAATGAAAACTGACCTTTTCCAGTCCTGTGGCCACTGTTTAGATTTCCAAATTTTCTGACTTATTGAGTGCAGCACTTTCACAACATACTCTTTTAGGATTTGAGATAGCTCAACTGGAATTCCATCACCTCCGCTAGCTTTGTTCATAGTGATGCTTCCTCAGGCCCACTTGTTGCGCTTCAGGATGTCTGGCTCTAGGTGAGTGATCACACCATTATGGTTATCTAAGTCATGAAGATCTTTTTTGTATAGTTCTTCTGTTTATCCACTTCTTCCTAATATCTTCTGCTTAGGTCCATACCATTTCTGTCCTTTATTGTGCCCATCTTTGCATGAAATGTTCCCTTGGTATCTCTAATTTTCTTGAAGAGATGTTTTCCTCTATTTCTTTGCATTGATCGGAAGGCTTTCTTGTCTCTCCTTGCTATTCTTTGGAACTCTGCATTCAAATGGGTATATCTTTCCTTTTCTCTTTTGCCTTTTGTTTCTCTTCTTTTCACAGCTGTTTGTAAGTTCTCCTCAGACAACCATTTTGCCTTTTTGCATTTCTTTTTCTTGGGGGCGGTCTGGATCCCTGCCTCCTGTCCATAGTTCTTCAGGCACTCTGTCTATTAGATCTAATCTCTTGAATCTATTTGTCACTTCCACTGTATAATCATAAGGGATTTGATTTAGGTCATACCTGAATGGTCTAGCAGTTTTCCCTACTTTCTTCAATTTAAGTCTAAATTTGGCAATAAGAAGTTCATGATCTGAGCCACAGTCAGCTCCCGGTCTTGTTTTTGCTGACTGTATAGAGCTTCTCCATCTCTGGCTACAAAGAAGATAATCAATTTGATTTCGGTGTTGACCATCTGGTGATGTCCATGTGTAGAGTCTTCTCTTGTGATGTTGGAAGAGGGTGTTTGCTATGACCAGCGTGTTCTTTTGGCAAAACTCTGTTAGCCTTTGCCTTGCTTCATTCTGTACTCCAAGGCCAAACTTGCCTGTTACTCCAGGTGTTTCTTGACTTCCTACTTTTGCATTCTAGTCCCCTATAATGAAAAGGACATCTTTTTTGGGTGTTTTTGCAATGGCTAAAACAAATTTTTTTTAAAAAATAAAAAAGCATAATTCTGATAGACAATACAGAAATCATTGAAAGAAGTTAGATCCAAACAGTGTAGATATGTTTAGATGAAGTAATTAGGTCATGGTATACCTTGCCCCCAGAAGACATTGGCAAGACCAAATCTATTTGAAAAGTAAGGACTTGGAATCCTTTATTATGTAGCGGTAGAAATGAATCCATGTGTCCACTGTGGATAAGAGAATCTTCCTGCATGTACAAAGCCCCCAGATTTTGGGTCTCTAGTCATTAACCTTTTTTACTTCCTTGAGATGGTAACCTCAGTTCTCTTGGGACAGTTACTACAGTTTGCCTGGGACTCTTGCTCATGAAGTCAAGAATCTTTTAACTCCAAGAAGGTTTAAAGTTGAGTTTAAAGGAGATGAAGTGGGTAGAATCCACAGTAGTATTACTCTTGTGTTAGGTTTAAGAATATTGAAATAATCTTTGTGTGCTTATTGCATTTAATGTTTAAGACAAATTGAAATTCATTATAAGTTTCACTTATTAAATTTACAAGAATTGAGTTATTAGAAAGATTGGCTAAAAAGGGAGATAGTTGAAGGGCTTGAAAAGGAAATTGAATATATTAAATTTATAAATAGAGTTTAAGGTGTTTAATTAACTAAGTTGTAAATTGTTCAACTGGAGTTGAGCAAACATTAATCAAAGGCCAACTTAAATGTGATTGTTGAAAGGAAAGCTAGGTTTTGGAATTTGTACTGTAGATAAGTTAACTATTAATTAAATTTTCAAATAGCAAAAATAGTCTTTTCTGAATTTAGATAATTGCCTTTATAGTAAAAAATAAACAAAGCCCTTCATATTGATCCAGAAAAGGAAACCAAGATGCAAGAGAAGATAAGCAACTTGCTCAAGATCACGAAACTACTAGATGACATATTTGATTGCCTCCAAAGCCAAAGTACTTAATCATTGGAATTATAAGTGTACAACCTTAAAAACAAAACGAAAAAACACTTCTCAGATATGTATAGTTTAAAAATCCCTTTCAAGAGGGGTGCAATTTAGCATATCACTGCAACTTATAAATCTCAATTGTGAAAAGAAAAGTACAGCCACCCCCAGGAGGAGACTTTGTGTGTGTTTTGCTTATACAGAACATTAGACACTCCTTAGGGGTAACATTAAACTATGGACAAATATTGTTGGAAATTAGCTTATTACTGAAATTAGAAGGAAGGTATATAAACTAGAATGATAGCCCTTGGGGAACATGACCCAGCTAAAAATTCAATGCATGATAATGCAAGAGGGGACAGAAGAACAATTAGAATATTCATTAACCGTTTCTATTTATGCTTCTGCCGTCAAACCTTAATATTTAAGTGAAAGCCTCTTTGATTAAAGCAGCAAGAAAAGAAAGTGTTTGCAATTCCCAACTAGCTGTCAATTTGTGAGTCTTGAATCTTGTACCTGGGAGCCTGAGTCCACAGCCCTTTCAATGGGCTAAAAATGGGAAACAGCCTGATTAGGAAAAGTGAATGGGTTTTCAATTCTCACAGACCTGGATTATAGGACTAGCTTTTCTTTCTTTCTTTTATTTAAAAATTAAAGCCATGTTGTTATGGCTATGGTATTAACCTTTTACGCTCAGTATTTGTGAAATAGAAATAAATGTGCCTACCTTTTAGAACTACCCTTGGAGATGTTTTGCTGCTGCTACTGCTAAGTCACTTCAGTTGTGTCCGACTCTGTGCGACCCCATAGATGGCAGCCCACCAGGCTCCCCCGTCCCTGGGATTCTCCAGGTAAGAACACTGGAGTGGGTTGCCATTTCCTTCTCCAATGCATGAAAGTGAAAAGTCAAAGTGAAGTCGCTCAGTCTTTCTGGTAAATCCTTAATCCAAGGAACACCGTAAATGATAGCTATGGTTACCATTATTATTGTCTTCAAGAATGAAGACCTTAACTAAGGCAAATAACTTGACAATCAGAAGAAACTATAAAATGAAAACAATGCATTCATCTATATATTACGGTGTGTGTGTGTATATTATCAGTGTTTGTGGTATTGTTATTAGGGCTTTCCTGATGACTCAGTTGGTAAAGAATCTGCTTGCAATGCAGGAGACCTGGGTTGGATCCCTGGGTCAGGAAGATCCCCTGAAAAAGGGAATGGCTACCCACTCCAATATTCTTGCCTGGAGAATTCCATGGACAGAAGAGCCTGGCCAGTTACAGTCCATGGGGTGGCAAAGAGTGGAACACGACTGAGCAACTAGCACTTAGACTTTCAGTATTGTTATTATTGACTAGAGGGAAAGAAATCTACCAGATCCATTAATTTTCAAAATTCCTGCTCTTAAAAGACAGGATTCCACCATTAACTTCACGAGTGGGTGAAGTTATAGGATCTGATACATTTATGAGGGGAGACCTTCATTATTGGATCGTAACTGACCACATGCTCTGTTCCAGACACTTTGCTAAGTACTTCAGCTATAAAGACAGTAAGACACAATTACTGTCTGCAGTTTGATAGGCCAATAATTAGACACGTTGTTGGGGCAAGGAATAGCCACTTAATTCAGAGTGCTAGCAGACCAGAAAGATGGTGGACTAGTATTCCAAAGAACCATCTTACCCAAGTTACGATTCAGACTTCTTTTATACTGAAAGGAGAGGGGTGTGGCCAGTGGTTGCATACATTTTTGGTGTGGAATCCTTTGTTCTTGCAGCTCTCCACCTAGATCAGGTCATGGCATTTCCTTAAACCTCCAAGACAAATGTTGTTCTTTGTTCTGCAACTTTTTATCTCTAAATGAATGGAGAAGTGTTATGTACCTTTAAAGGTCGGAGCCTGGAGAATGAGTTATCCTGTATATTTCAAGATATAGACAATATTGTTAATTTGTAACAAAAGTGATAGCATGCAAAAGTTAAAGTAACAGATCCAATATGGAGTCAGATTTGTTCTTGTGGTATGGTTTTTCCAGTAGCCATGCATGGATGTGAGAATTGGACCATAAAGAAGGCTGAGCACTAAAGAATTGGTGCTTTTGGACTGTGGTGTTGGATGAGACTCTTGAGAGTCCCTTGGACTGCAAGGAGATCAAATCAGTCCATCCTAAAGGAAATCAGTCCTGAATATTCATTGGAAGAAATGATGCTGAAGCTGAAGCTTCAATACTTTGGCCACCTGATGGGAAGAACTGACTCATTAGAAAAGACCCTGATGCTGGGAAAGATTGAAGGCAGGAGGAGAAGAGGATGACTGAGGATGAGATGGCTGGATGGCATCACCAACTCAATGGACATGAGTTTGAGTAAGCTCCGAGAGATGGTGATGGACGGGGAAGCCTGGCTTGCAGCAGTCCATGGAGTCTCTAGGAGTTGGACACAACTGAGTGCCAGCCCGGCATTTCTCATGATGTACTCTGTCTATAAGTTAAATACACAGAGTGACAGTATATACCCTTGACATACTCCTTTCCCAATTTGGAACTAGTCCATTGTTCCGTGTCCAGTTCTAACTGTTGCTTCTTGACCTGCATACAGATTTTTCAGGAGGCAGGTAAGGTGGTCTGGTATTCCCATCTCTTTAAGAATTTTCCAGTTTGTTGTGATCCACACAGTCAAAGGCTTTAGCATAGTCAATAAAGCAGATGTTTATCTGGAATTCTTTTGCTTTTTCTGTGATCCAGTGGATGTTGGCAATTTGATCTCTGGTTTTGTTGCAGGAAGGGGGCCCCTTCCAGGGTCCAAAACTGGGCTCTTGTCTAACACTTGGAAATGAATTGTCCAAGGAGACACATGTGCTGACAGCAAGAGATTTTATTGGGAAAGGGCATCCGGGTGGAGAGCAGTAGGGTAAGGGAACCCAGGAGAACTGCTCTGCCGCGTGGCTCGCAGTCTCAGGTTTTATGGTGATGGGATTAGGTTCTGGGTGGTCTTTGGCCAATCATTCTAATTCGGAGTCTTTCCTGGTGGTGCATGCATCGCTCAGCCAAGATGGATGCTAGCGAGAGGGATTCTGGGAAGTGGACGGACAAGCGGTATCTCCTTTTGACCTTTCCCGAACTCTTCCGGTTGGTGGTGGCTTATTAGTTCCGTATTCCTTATCAGGATCTCTTGTCATAAAACAACTCATGCAAATAGTTACTATGGTGCCTGGCCAGGGTGGGCGGTTTCAATCAGTGTGCTTCCCCTAACAGTTTCTCTGCCTTTTCTAAATCCACCTTGAACATCTAGAAGTTCATGGTTCACATACTGTTGACGCCTCGCTCGGAGAATTTTGAGCATTACTTTGCTAGCATGTGAGATGAGTACAGTTGTGTGGTAGTTTGAGCATTCTTTGGCATTGTCTTTCTTTGGGATTGGAATGAAAACTGACCTTTTCCAGTCCTGTGGCCACTGCTGAGTTTTCCAAATTTACTGACATATTGAGTGCAGCACTTTCACAGCATCATCTTTTAGGATTTGAAATAGCTCAACTGGAATCCCATCACCTCCACCAGCTTTGTTCATAATGATGCTTCCTAAGGCCCACTCGACTTTGCACTTCAGGATGTCTGGCTCTAGGTGAGTGATCACACCATTATGGTTATCTAAGTCATGAAGATATCTTTTGTATAGTTCTTCTGTGTATTCTTGCCACCTCTTCTTAATATCCTCTGCTTCTGGTTCCTCATTTCTCCTTGAGTGGTACCACAATGGGGACTGAAAGAGCACTTGCTTTTCCAACAACCACCCCTGGCAAAAAAACTCTTAGGTCAGGAAACAGCCTCTAAGACAGAGATTTTAGAGTGTGCAAGAGTGTGTGTGTGTGTGTTTTTCTGTTTCCCTGCAGTATTGTTTTTAAGGAGTTATATAGATTTGCCTGGTCCTTGTTCCAGGTTCCTGGCATAGAGCGTCAAAAACACTTGGAATTTCCGGAGGAATAGGAGTTGTCTTTGTTATGCTAATGAGGTGAGTCAGGATGAGGCCCTAGAGTTTCAGGATGTGGACTGGATAAGGGCTGGTTGGAAGGAATGATGCTAAAGCTGAAACTCCAGTACTTTGGCCACCTCATGCGAAGAGTTGACTCATTGGAAAAGACTCTGATGCTGGGAGGGATTGGGGGCAGGAGGAGAAGGGGACAACAGAGGATGAGATGGCTGGATGGCATCACTGACTCGATGGACGTGAATCTGAGTGAACTCCGGGAGTTGGTGATGGAACAGGGAGGCCTGGCGTGCTGCGATTCATGGGGTCGCAAAGGGTCGGACACGACTGAGCGACTGAACTGAACTGAACTGAAGAGAAAGACCAAACGTGTGATTAAAAGGCTGGGGTTTTGAGCTAGCCAGACTGACAGGAGGGAAGGGAACCTGGAGAAGTGTTTAATCATGTGCCCAATAATTTAATCAATCGCACCTATATAAGGAAACTTCCTAAAAACTCTGGAGCCTTCTAAAAGCTCAGTGGAGTGAGGAGAGGGCATAGAAACTGTCTTACCTTCCAAACCTTACCCTATTCATCTCTTCATTTGGTTGGTCTTCCTGTGTATATCTTTTGTAATAAAACTATAATAATAAGTAGAGTGATTTCCTGAGTTCTGTTAATCCTTCTAGTGAATTATCAAACCCAAGAAGGTCATGGGAAGCCCAAATTTGTAGCTGGCTGGTCAGTATTGTGGTGGTCAGGAGGTTCCCAAGACTTGTGCCTTTGGGGAGACTTGTGTGCTGAGGTGGGTCATATGGAGGATTTCCCACATAACCTGTTGGGGTCCCCTTAACTCTAGGTGCTTAGCAGAACACTGAGTTGATGCTGGACCCATGGGGTCTTAAGGGAGACCAGGCATCTCAGCAATACCTGTGAGGAAGTGAGGAAGCAAGATTGGGCAGAGGGGAAGTTGAAATGCAATGCTATTGTGAGAAGAGCATCAGTTGATCCATGAGGGACTTTGAAACTTGAATGGCCCTTGTGAAGGTCGCTCAGTCATGTCTGACTCTTTGCAACCCCACGGACCCTGCTAGGCTTCTCTGTCCATGGAATTCTCCAGGCAAGAATACTGGAGTGGGTAGTGTAGCCCTTCTCCAGGGGATCTCCCCGACTCAGGGATCCAACCAGGGTCTCCTGCACTGCAGGCAGATTCTTTACCAGCTGATCTACTAAGGAAGCCCAAATGGCCCTTGAGGTATCTTACATTGAATGAAGAGCTCTGGCCATTTGAATCCTACATTTTGACCCTCAGGGAAGGGGGAGCATGACCTATGCAGAGGACAGTTCTTGGGAAGGGACTCAGCTGTAAACCACAGCACCCCACGTTCATAGAAGCTGGGAACATAAGTGTCCTGATCTTGAAGGGGATTGGGGGGTGGTAACCACAACATCCAATATACCAACTCAGTTATGTACAGCTATCCACGTGCTGAACATTCATGCTTGTGATATTAAGCATCTACACATATACATCTTTTCTCCATGGTCCAAAATAAAGTCAGCACCTTCCCTTGCTCTCCCTCTCAAAAGATGCTGAGCCAGATTCTCCTCACAAAGAATGTGTATGATTGCTGCAAGTTTTTCCCATTTATCAGCCAGCCATAATTGTGTTGATAAAAGAATGGCATTCTTCATGTAATCTTTTGAAACCTAACTGTCCAATTAGCTGCATATTACTGTAGTTCATTTGTTTTGACTGCTACATAATATCTGTCTCTCTGACTATATTACAGTTTATTCATCTGTTCTCCTGTTGATGACATTTGGAATTGTTTTCATGCTTTTAGCAAATCATGCTTCTGTGAGCATTGTTTATACCTGTCTCCTGTATATGTGCAAAGAATTTCTCAATATAAGCTGAGGATGCATTGTTGGATAATAAAATCAGTTAACTTAGGAGACAAAGCCTGTTTTCCAGTTGACAGCCCCATCAGCAATGTAAAAGAAAGCCCATGGATCCACATCTCCTTTGACACTTGGTATTGCCCAACACATTCTGATTTTTGAAAATTGGATGAGTCATTGTGGTCTTGATTTTTACCTCCCTGATCTCCAGTGGTGTTGAATATCTTCTCAGGCATTTATTGACTGCATTTCCTCAGAAAAAACATCTATGTGTCTTGTTGACATTTAATTCCTTCTTGCAATCTTAAACCTTCCCATTAAGATCACTGTCTTTCACCCTAAAGTTCCTCCTTTAATGGTTTCTTTAGAGTGGTACTGCACTGGCAGGTGGACTCTTAACCACTGCACCACCTGGGAGATCCAACAGTTATAGTACAACAGGAATTGCTCTCCAGTGAGGAATAGGTAAGAAGTTTTTACTGAGAGGAGAGGAGCCCATGAGGGCAGGAGCATGACCCTGCAGTCAGCAGGCCTGCATCCCCCTACTGCTCCTACTGCCGGTGGTAAACCCTTTTCACTTTGTTTTTGGAAATGTCTTTATCTTTGTCCTCATTCAAGAAAGACAGTTTCATCTTCAACAGAATTCTACATTGGCAGCTGCTGTCTTTCAGCTCACTGAAGATGCCACTCCATTGTTTACGGACTTCTGTTATTGCTGTTGAGAAGTTAGCTGTCAGTCTAATTATGGATCCTTCAAGAACAATTGTTTTTTCCTGAGTGCTTTTTGTGTGTAGATAGACAGATAGATAAAAATAGAGATAGATGATCTATATCTATGCTTTGTATCATTTAAGACAATATTATTTAGGTATTGACCAATGATTCATCTTGTAAACAGATGTAAATGAATGGTATTATTAAATACATATAGTACTATATTTTCTCTTCCTTATGATTTTCTTGACAACATTTTCTTTTCACTAGCTTACTTTATTGTAAAGAATATAGTATATGATACATATAACATTCAAAATATGTGTTAATCAACTGTTTATATTATCAGTAAGGCTTTTGATCAACAGTAGGCTTGCAGTAGTTAATTTGGGAGGAGTCCGAAGTTACAAGTGGATTTTCAACTGTGCAGGGTGTCAATACCCCTAACCCTCACATAGTTCAAGGGTCAACTGTATATCGTATACAAAGAGACTCATTTTAAGGAATTGGCTCACCCAGTTTTGAACACCAGCAACACAAAATTTTATAAGATGTGCAGACTGGCCAGAGACCCAGGAAGAGTCTGTGTCTGCTGCAGAATATTTTCTTCCTTGAGGCAGTCTGTCTTGTTCCATTCAGGCCTTCAACTAACTGGATGAGGCCCACCCACATTATGGAGGGCTATCTGCTGTACTCAGTGCCCACTGATTTAAATGGTAATCTCTTCCAAAAACACTGTCACTGAAACATCCAGGATAGTGTTTGACCAAATATCTGGGCAATGTGGCTCAGCCACTTTGATGTATAAAATAAACTATCATAATAGTTGAAGAAAAGGAGGCTTGGAGGAATTCAGTGATTTGCCTGAAGTTCCAACTCTTACAGCCATATACTATTGTCAAGGAGGGGGAATTTCCCTTCTACTTCTCTTGAGTTCTTGTAGCTGGACTAATAATAAAACTGACAAAAGATGGATTAACAGGAGAAAAATAAACAAATTTTAATTCTTGAGCATAGGGATCTTATAGAAATGGAAACTAAAAAGTGGTCAAAGCAGGCAGCTTTTATATTTTAGACAGAGAAACAATAAATTTGTGAAGAACTGACAGGACAAAGAAACTTAGGTTTTGGGTGTTCAATTAGTGAAGAATTTAAACAGAGTTTGGGCTTGAGGCAGTCAATTAAGGAAATCACAAGGTTTGTTTATACAGGCTTCTTGGCTCAAATTCCCTATTTCTAGTGATAAGGGTGTCTTTCTACTGCCAGATTCGGGGAGTGCACGTTTCTCATGAGATTTATTTCCTGCTTTCAGAGAAACAGAAAGGAGAGTCAGAGTGCTCCTTCTGCACCGACTGTTTGTTAAGTAACTTTAATTCAAAATAATGCATATGCTATGAGGTATATTTGGGGGCCACCCACCTTCAGACCCAAGACTGTTACGTGTGTGCTCGCTCAGTCACTCAGTCATGTCGGACTCTTTGCGACCCCATAGACTGTAGCTCACCAGGCTTCTCTCTCCGTGAATTTTTCCAGGCGAGAATACTAGAGTGGGTTGCCATTTCCTACTCTGGTTGGGATCTTCCCAGCCCAGAGACTGAACCCGGGTCTCTTGTGTCTCCTGCACTGGCAGGTGGACTCTTAACCACTGCACCACCGGGAGATCCAACAGTTATAGTACAATAGGAATTGCTCTCCAGGGAGGAATAGGTAAGAGGTTTTTACTGAGAGGAGAGGAGCCCATGAGGGCAGGAGCATGACCCTGCAGTCAGCAGGCCTGCATTCCACTGCTCACTGTGCCATAGCTTCCGTTCACTAATCCACCCTCTCTAAATCTGTAGAGATTAATAACGCTGAGCACAGGACTCACCACTTCTGTTCAGTCATTGCTGACCAATTTATAGTTTCTCGGATAAGACACCTTGCAAGCAATAAACGTGGTAATTCACAATGCAGTGGAGATGTCACATCTAAGAGTGTCTTGAGAAAGATGCTCAAACACTTGAATAAGTGAATTGCCTTGAGGTGCTTGGTCACCATCTGTCTGGTTATATACATGAATTTTTAAAATTTCTTCAGAGCTGACTTCGCCTCTATATATCCACATTCCAGTGGATTGATCTGACATCCCAACCTGCATGTCACAGAGATATCTAACATCTAACACCTAATCCGAGTGGTTGGCTTTCCCTGTACTTACAGTTCCCAAAGCTGTTGTTCTTGTATGTCTTCCCCATCTCAGGAAGTGGCACCTTCCAGGGGCTCATCCAGGAGCCTAGAAGTCATTCTTGGCTTTTCCTTTACCTGAAGCTCGCATCTAACCCAAAGCAGACTTTGTCAATTCTGTTTCCAAAGCATATCTCAAGTTCGTCCGCGTGTCTCCATCTTGCCTGCTGCCACCTTGACCCTGCCATCAGTATTGCTTCCCTGGACAACTGGTACCGTGTGCAGATGGTCTCTAGCACCCAGTCGACTCTGCTGCCATCAAGAGGAATCTGCTCAAATGTAAACTGAAACATAACATTCACTAGCTTAACATTCTTCTTCCGTGGCTCCCTGTTATCCTTACAGTGGACCCCATGGTCCTGCCCAGTTCTCCTCTGGTCCATCAACTCACTTTCTTCTTCCTCATGACGCCTCTTCATCACTAAGCTCCAGACACACTGCCTGCCCTTCTCCTTTTTGTTCTCCAAACCCTCTAGCTCTTTCTTTGATCTCAGGCCTTTGCACATGCTGCTCCTGCTGCCGAGAATTTACTCCTGAATCACAGGCTGACTCTTCCAGCAACTTTGTTTCAACTTAAATATTTCTTCCAGAGATTCCCTCTCAGCCGCTCATCTAAAGTAAACCTGTCCTCCAAACCAACTCCCCAACACTCAGCCTCCCTGACTTGTATGATAACCTATAAAGTGGTTATCATAATTGGCTACCTTTAAAATCACTTGACTATTTATTTCTATTTTGTCTGGTCTTTCTTACTAGAATAACATTTGATAAGAGTAAGGATAATCTCTGCTTTGTTCACCATTATGTCTTCCATGCCAAGCAATGTAGTTGGTGCTCAGTAAATACTGAATTAATGAAAAAGTGAAGACTTTTTTTAAAAAAAAATGTCAAGTCGTACTCTTGAATCACAGGCTTGGAATTAATGCTTCTCTAACTCCATGAGTTTCAATCGTACTTGTTTGATTTTTGTGAGAGTGGCTTTCCTCTTTTTCCTGGATGTGTGGGAGGGGGTAATCGACTTCTATAGATGTGCTTCTAGTCATTTGTGTCCTTATTACAGTTTTCCCAACTCCTGGCTCTTTTTAAATACATGTGGGAAGCTTGCTCTATAAAAGAACTTTCTATTGTGAATCTTTTTTTTTTTTTTTGGCAAATGGAATGACTCATTCACTGATTTCTTCTGGACTAGCTTAAAGACAGATATACCTGAACTGCATCCATTTATATTTGAAAAACTTTGAAATTCATTTGACTGTGTGGTAGCTCTCAGTAGTCCTCAGCCAGACTGACTTGATGCCTTGGGGGCTCTGTTCCTGGCTTGATTTGCAGGGCTAAGCCAGGTTTTCTCATCCAGCTCCCCAGACTCATGATTAGCCCAGCCTGAGAATGACATTAGGTTTCTCCCCCAGAGAGTCATCTCTCTGCTAACTGAAATGACATGAAAAGCAGCGAAGCTTTGACACAGAGGAATATTATCATATTCGTGATAACTCGAGAAGCCTTTGTGATCACTTACGGTTAATTGTCGTCTGACTCACTCCGGATTCTTTATGCAAATCCACTAACCCACCCTTGTATCCCCACACCCCTCCTAGCCCTCAAATGCCAGACTGGTGCCAGCTCCCCCTGAGGCCAACTAAAGGGAAGGGAGGTGCCCCTTCCTTCCACCCTGCTGATGCTCAGCCTCACGGTTCTCCCTCTGGACCCTGGGCTCTTGTGCAGGTGTTCCCACCGGGCTTGATGCAGCACTTGGCTCTCCTATCCACATTTTGGACCTTGGCTTCCTACCCAGCCTCTGGCCTCTGCCATCTGTTTGCTGGCATCTCCCGCAGACAGAAATAAGTAGTGCCCACCCCCCACAGCATCCCCCCCCCTCATTACCACTTCTGCACACTGGCTGCCTAGCTGGGCCCTACCCTGGACAAGCTCCCCTTACTCTGCAGAGGCTGGGGGACTGGAGGAGACTTTATCAAAGTCATCCTTAATGAGGGGAAAGATAGACAAAGAACATGCTGTTTTTTGGTGCTTCAGAACTGCCCAGAGAAGAAAAGAAACTAAACCTGGGTGTTGGGGAGCAGAATTTCTTACTTAACCGTAACTGTGCGTGGGCAACACCCATCGCATCTCATGACTCTCCCATCCACGCTGCCACCTCCACTGCGACTGCAGGCTCTTCTGTCCAGAATGGGGAGGTGTTTCAACATCAATGCCCCCCAGTGCCTGATGAACATCCATATAGCAGGAACCCCCTGCAGCAGTTGGCTCTGTGGCCCACCAGTCACTTACTGAATCCCAACGAAGTGCCAGGTAATGAGCTGGTGACAGCCATATTAAGACGTAATCTCTGCCCTCAAGGAGCTCACAGTCTAGGGAGGGACTCGTACAACAAAGCAAACAGTTCCCTAACAATGATAGTTGCATGATAGTTGCCATGAGAGCAATTATACAAAGAATTATTGGCACAGAACGGATGCGCTTGTTATCTTTGCTTGAAGTAGGGTGGTGGGGATCAGGGAAGGCTTCACAGAGACGGTGACCCCCTGAGCTGGATCTTGAAGAATGAGCTGGAGTTTTCCAGAGAGAAGAAAACCAAGGGCATGCTATCATTGAGATATGGAGGCACGAAGGGTTTGTGGGAAGGTGAATTTTTCAGGCCACAAGGAAAGGAGGGAACAGAATTAGAAGAAACTGATGGACAGGCTACAACCAGAATTGGGATGAGAAAGGAAGTGAGACTTCATCTATGGGAAATGGTGGGGGGGGAGGACTTCAGAATTTTAAGTGGGACAACGACATAAACAGGACTAGGTTTTAGAAAAACCTCTCTGGTCAGCAGCAGGGGAAGAGGTTAAGTGGTTGGGGGCAGGGTGGGGCAGAGAGGATAAGAAGTTGACATGGGAAGGAGAAGGAGAGCAGCTTGGAGGCTGCTGTCTGGTTCTGCTGTGTAGCAACGAGCCCCTGACACGGGCGGTGATATTGAAAGTGATACAAGAACAGAGCCCGGAAAGAGTCTGCAAGTAGAGATGGAAGGATGCGATGACGGCTTTACACGGAACAAACAGCAGATGGAGGAGCAAGGGACAACGTCATCCCACCTGCCCTTTGTAAATTGCTCGTGTCTCTCAGGACACATGGACACGTGTCATTATTTTGTTTTGGATTTTGGGGGTTGTAGCCCGTTTGCTTTTTGAAACAATCCTTAAAGTTATAGAAAAATTGCAGACACAGAAGAAAGAACTTTTTCCCCCCAAACCACTTAAATAAGTTGTCAACACAATGTTCATCAACTCTGAGCTCTAGTGTATTTCTGTGCACAGGGCATTTTCCTCCAGAACCACAATATAATCCCTGAAGTCAGAAGGCACGTGGGTGCATTACCAGTCTAACCTTCACACCTCATTCACATTTTCCTAGTTTTCCCATCATGTCATTTAGAACGAAAAGGACACAGTCCAGGATCACACGTTGCATTTCATTGTCATGTCTCAAGGCTCCTTCCGTCTGGAGCAGTTCCTCGGGCTTTCCCTGTCTTCATAACCTTGACCCTTTGGAGATTTTCAACTTTTTATGTTGTAGAATGTCCTTAGATGTGCTCTCACTGTTGGAGAAGGGAGTTAGTCCTTCACTATGAGATTCAGGTCATGCTTCTTTGGCTGGAACATCCAAGAACTGATGTTGAGGCCCTCGTGTTGACTACTTTTGGGTGGTACCTCACTTTAGCAATACTGGTGATTTGATCATTATGATCAAGTGATCATTATGATCACTTGATTAAGATGGTCTAGTTCTCTGACCTCAACATCACATAGCCTATGTCCTCATGGACATGTAGGTATTCCAAGAAATGAAAATTATTACTCAGGTTAAACATGTATCTTCAAGGAATGTAATTGTAATAATAAAAATGTGCTTCAGCTACTGACTTACGGATGATCCTTGTGGTCCCTGAGGCTTCCTAAAAGAAATACATGATTTATATATCCAGAGCATCACCTAGATGCAGGCATCATTTGTCTAGCTCCTCCCTACTCCCTCCATCAGTGATTCACCCAGAGAGGAAAAAGGATGAATCCTTTCTCTCTTCCAGCAGAGGAGAGCTTTCCTTGAGATTTACCCTGGCAGGACCCTTTCTGGAATGTCCTGGGTAACAATTTGAGCTCTAAGAATCTAGAGCAGGAGTATTCAAAGCACAGGGATGGCAGCAGCATTCCTGGGAGCTTGTTAGAAATGTCAGTTCTTGAGTCTCACCCAAACCACCTGAAGCAGCATTTGGGGATGGATCCCAGGCTCTCCAAGGCATTCACATACTCACCTGCTCTAGTGCTTTGGTCTGGGTTCTGGGATCCTGCATTTGCAACAAATGCCCAAGTTATTCTGAATCTCTAGGTCCAGAGACTGCAAATTGCATACCAAACCTGGGATCTCCCAAATCAGAATCTGCATTTTAATCAGATCCAACAAGGCTCACATGGCCATTAAAGTTGGAGAGGCACTGCCCAAGTGCTCTCTCTTCTGAGTTGTATCCAGAGCCCTTGAAGAAAGTCAGAAAACAAAATGCCTCTCTGGGTTGCTTTGCAGTCGATTGAAATGAAATTAAACAGGTTGTTGCTGTTCAGTTGCTCAGTCGTGTCTGACTCTGCAACTCCATGGACTGCAGTATGGCAGGCTTTCCTGTTCTTCACTATCTCCAGAGTTTGCTCAAACTCATGTCCACTGAGTTGGTGATGCCATCCAACCATCTCATCCTCTGCCACCCCTTTCTCCTCCTGCCATCAATCTTTCCCAGCATCAGGGTCTTTTCTAGTGAGTTAGCTCTTCACATCAGGTAGCCAAAGTATAGGAGCTTCAGCTTCAGCATCAGTCCTTCCAATGAACATTCAGGGTTGATTTCCTTTAGGACTGACTGGTTGAATCTCCTTACAGTCCAAGGGACTCCCAAGAGTCTTCTCCAGCACCACAATTCAAAAGCATCAATTCTTTAGCGTTCAGTATTCTTTACAGTCGAACTCTCACATCCATACATAACTACTGGAAAAACCGTAGTTTTGACTATGCAGACCTTTGTCGACCAGGTGATGTCTCTGCTTTTTCATAAGCTGTCTAGGTTTGTCGTAGTTTTCCTTCCAAAAAGCAAGTGTCTTTTTATTTCATGGGTGCAATCACTGTCTGCAGAAATTTTAGAGCCCAAACAGATAGAATCTGTCACTGTTTCCACCTTTTCCCCATCTATTTGCCATGAAGTGATGGGACTGGATGCCATAATCTTTGTTTTTTAATGTTGAGTTTCAAGCCAGTTTTGAAATTAAACAGGTACTTTAAGAAAATATCTTTCCAGGTTGATAAATAAATAAATTAATTAATATTATTAATTGGGAATTAGTATTTTAAGAATTTCTTACCAAATTGGGGCATCTGCACATGCTTTTCTCTCTCTGGAGTGATTTTTCTGGATAATCATAAGATCTTGTCTCAATGTGTCACTTTCTCAGGAAGGTATTTACTGACTGCTGACTAGGTCAAGGCCCATGGTATGTGCTTTCTTAGCTCCACAAGTAGTAGTTTTACATAAATTCATGCCTGTGTCCTCTTTTGTAAGTGCATGGGAGTAGGTACCATGTCTCATTTTGCTCACTTTTATGTTTTACCACCTAAGACCATGTCTGGTCAACAATAGACTCTCAATAAATATCTGTTAAATGCAAGATTTTAGTAGGAGCCTCAAAGATAAGCCCTAATGATTCCCTCATCCTGGCATTCATGCTGGTATATAAATTCCCTCCTTTTGATTGTGGGCTGCATATTGTGACAGAATAATGAGCTATCACTTTCAAGACTAGTTACAAAAAGACCATTGCTTTGTTTTTCATACCTTTTCTCTCTCTCTCTTGCTTGTCATTCTAAAGGATGACAAGCTATAAACTTGAGTGTTATAACTTACCATGTTATAAGATACCTTGTAGAGAGGTTCACTTGGGAAGGAACTCATGTCTCTGGCCAATAGCCGGTGAAAAACTGAGATCCACCAACAATATGTGAATGAGCGTAAAAGCAGATCTTCCCTCAGCTGAACCTTCAGATGAGACCTCAGCCCTAATCAACACTTTCACTGCAATCTTGAAGAGACCTTGAGCCAGAGCCACCCAGCCAAAGTGGACCCAGCTTTCTGACCCCTAGAAACTATGAGATAACAAATATTTGTTGTTTGAAGCCATTATGTTTGGGGCAATTTGTTACCAGAAATAGATGACTAATACAAAGTAAACTAAGGAATATTACATTAGGTGTCAGACAGTTTGCGTCTACTTTCTTTAACCCTCCTCTAAAGATAATAAGTTATCCCTGCTTTACAGATGAAGATATGAATGATCAGAGAGACTGAGTAACTTGCCCTGGTCACAGCTACCAACTGGCACAAGCAGGCTTTGAACTCATATCTGTCTACCTCCAAAGCTCAGATCTTTTCAACAAGTCACTCTACTTCCACACTTAAGCTTGGGCTTTCACTTTACACAATCTTTGCCAAGGCAGAAAAGGGGAAGGAGAACTTCCCAATTCTTCACATTCATACGGTATGAATCATACTCAATTTTTCTAGGTAGTTTTAGTTCACCTTTTTTTAATGAATCTTTCACAAAGATAATACAAACTGAATTTTGATCTTTTTCCAATTCCCACCACCACCCACTTAAGCTCCATTCCTCTGATTTCTCCAGCCTCATCCAAGGCTGGGCCAGAGTCATTTCTCAGACCTACCATCCATGACTCACTACAGAAAATGTCGTCCTTTGGGGAGTGGTATGAAAACTGGGAGATTGGAAGGAGGAATGAGTCATGCTCCACACACTTGATTTTATTGCTTTGTTTGATTAACTTTCCTTGATGACCAGCAGAGTCATAGGCCTTCAGAGTTGGCCAGAAGAGAGAAATAGTGGGGAAAAAAAAAGTGTGGGAGTAGTAGTAAGAATCCCTTTGAAATTCCACAATAAAAAAGACAATTACAGAGGATGAGGATTGCAAAGTAAAGTCTTGAGCATATATCAATACACATGGCTGAGTATTCTTGGCAATCTCTTTGTCAATAGGCTTAGTAGCAGAGGGGACCCCCTAGGATTTGGGAGAAAAGGAAAATCTGCTGATCTGAAGCAGCTGCTACTGGTGTGACAATTATGTGACGTCTCATGTTAATCTCTAAAATTCATGCAGAAAGATGCCATTATGTTACATGACAAATGCACATTTGTTCAATACAAAGAGATAATGTCTTCCCCAGATTTTCAAGTCCGATTTATATTCAAAGAAATTCCCCATTTCCTTTGGCTTTATACAACTCCCCCACACTCACCCACCCACAGACCCACACCCAGTATGTATGCAGAGAAGGAATTAAGAATATGTTTTTTCCATTGCTTAGATTGCTTCAAGGAAGAATGAGTTTGTCAATAAAAAATAATCTTTCAGGGATGCCCTGGACAAAAGTATAAACAACATGTTAAGTTACCTAAAATAGAAAATCAATTCTAAAGCTTCTAAAAAAATTCTAGATTTATGAAATAACAGGGATTGTCCTAGAAGATTTGTTTTTTCTTTTTTTCTCTCTAAGCTTGTTCTAGTCTTGTGGATAGCTCTGCTATTTAATACCCTCTTGGCACTAGGTTTATTTTCCTCCCTTGATTGCCTCTGAATGTACTGTAATCCTCTTTTCTGGTTACTGTGCCTTTTAGTACAGGTAAATCAACTATATCCAGTGGTGAGACAGACGCCACATGAGAGGAGGAAGTTATATTTACTTTATCTGAGCCTGTCACTCACCTCTGGGGTTGAGAAACAAATATTTGAAACAGTCCAAGGGCTTCCCAGATAGGGCAGTGGTAAAGTGTCAGCCTGCCAGTGCAGGAAACACAAGAAACTAGGGTTCAATCCCTGAGTCAGGAAGATCCCCTGGAGAAGGAAATGGCATTTCACTCCAGTATTCTTGCCTGGAAAATTCCATGGAGCCTGGCAGGCTACAATCCACAGGGTCACATAGAGTCAGACATGACTTAGCGCATGCACGTGCACACACACACACACACACACACACAGAGACTCAGATATGTGGAGGAAACAGATGGGAAACAAGTGAAGCATTGAAGGGTTGACAAATTCCAGTTCTTTGATTTTTGCCTTCCTGGGAGTGGTTGGGATAGAGAAATGTAGAGGAATAATAGGTTTATGAGTAGGGGAAAGTTTGCAGTTTTTCATATTCTTCTTTGGATATTGACCACAGGAAGGATGTGGGTTGGAGGTGTTCATTTTTTGTTTTGTACTCTGACCTTTTTCTCAGCCACTGCACGCTTTCAAATACAGGGGCCTCCCCTTGGACTGCAAGGAGATCCAACCAGTCCATTCTGAAGATCAACCCTGGGTGTTCTTTGGAGGGAATGATGCTAAAGCTGAAGCTCCAGTACTTTGGCCACCTCATGAGAAGAGTTAACTCATTAGAAAAGACTGATGCTGGGAGGGGTTGGAGGCAGGAGGAGAAGGGGACGACAGAGGATGAGATGGCTGGATGGCATCACTGACTCAATGGACATGAGTCTGAGTGAACTCCGGGAGTTGGTGGTGGACAGGGAGGCCTGGCGTGCTGCGATTCATGGGGTCGCAAAGAATCGGACACGACTGAGCAAGTGAACTGAACTGAACCGAATGGATAATTCTGCCATTATACATCAGTTCACTCAAGAAATGCATATTCAGTTCAGTTCAGTCACTCAGTCATGTCCGACTCTTTGCAACCCCACGGACTGCAGCATGCCTGGCTTCCCTGTCCATCACCAGCTCCCGGAGCCTGCTCAAACTCATGTCCATGAAGTCGGTGATGCCATTTAACCATCTCATCCTGTTGTCCCCTTCTCCTCCCACCCTTAGTCTTTCCCAGCATCAGGCACATTGTACCTACCAAATTAAGCTTGAAAGGAACTTCATAACAAAATAACCGAGCAAATGAATTTCCACTAGAGAAGTGCTCTGTGCATTTCCCCAGATCTGGAGTTCTCATAGTTAGCACGTTTGAGGGCTGGACTAGTTGAGCAAATTAACACAGGCCTGGAGATGAAATCAGAGACTCAGACAGGTAAGGATTCACCCAATAAATAGACAGCCCTTTGGGCAATAGACAAGACTTGTGTGCAATAGTTCGCAAGGGATTTTTAAAAACCCAACTAATTCATTTTTAAAATCACTTATTTATTTTTATTTTTGACCACACTAGGTCTTCTTTGCTGCACACGGGCTTTCTCTAGTTGTGGTGCGTGGGCTTCCCATTGTGGTGGCTCCTCTTGTGACGCACGGGCTTCCGGGCGTGTGGGCTTTGGTAGCTGCAGCTCTTAGGCTCTAGAGCTCAGGCTAAGTAGCTGTGGCACGTGGGCTTAGTTGCTCCGTGATATGTGGGATTCTTCCTGGGCCAGGGATTGAATCCATGTCTCCTGCTGGCAGGCAGATTCTTATTCACTGCACCACCAGAGAAGTCCCATTTTTCCTTGATTCATCAAGCATTTATTGAACACCTGCTGCATGCCAGGCATTTCCCAGGCACTGGGGACACAGAGATGAATTGGGTGCAGCCCCTGTCTCCTAGTTGCTCCCTGTGGACAGAGGAGCAGATGTGAGCTATTGCCCCCTGCATGGCTGGTGAAGAGATATGGGAGGGACCAGAAGCCAGCTCACAGCTTTCCAGAATGCTGGGACTTCAGCTACAGAGAAGTCCCACTCTATTCTTTTTGAGCACAGTGAAAATTCCCAGGATGGCTGCTGTTACCTCTTTATTTAAGAAGGCTTCACATGCCTCCAGACCACTATCACTTCCTTGTGAAATAGAACTTTCTTCCCCAAAGTTTGGCAAATCAAGCCTGTTATTGGGGAAGGAAGTCTATGACCAGAAAGGTCAAGAAATGCATTCATTTAGTGCCTCTGAGCCCTCAAGCCCAGTCCAGAGAAACCTGATGCACATGCTCCAAGATAAACATCTCCTGAGGAGTCAGCTCGTCAGTGTTTCAATATTTATTCAATAATCTTGCTATATTCATAACATTGTAGAGTAAATGCTGTATCCCCACACTTGGAAACTTTTAGTAGAGGTGGGGATATGAATCAATGTATTAAAATAGAAGTTTTTAAAAAATCACATATTTAAATGGTACACTAGATATGGGGAATGATATATAAGAGGACAAAGATGTCCTGGGAAAGGTATACGGAAAGGGTTCACCAGGGAAGATTTCTGAGAACAGGTGTGCTTAGAATTGGATCTGAAAAGACCACAGTGTGTGTGGAGGCAGGCTGGCAGCTGACCTCCTCTGAGATTCCATTTCCTCATCCAGAGAATGGATATAATACACACAGCTTGTAGGAGCTGTGGAAGGACGAAATTCAGTAGCAGTTTCCTGGGATGGTGCCCAGGTGTTTAGGAGGCACCAATGAATATCAGAGTCCCTTCCTTGTTTTATTTTATGCCACTCACATTTGTTAATATTTAATAATAGATATGCTCATCTCATGGAAATGAAGAATAGCGACTTCTCACATTTTCTGTCTGGAGCAGGAATTACTTTCTAAAACAGTAGAATAATATAGTAAAATATTACAGATTTAAAGGAAAATGCATGGAAGCAAACTAGATGTTCACTGACAGATGAATGGGTAAAGAAGGTGTGGTCCATATATACAAAGGAACAAACTTGAGTTAGTTGAACTGAGGTGAACGAACCTAGAGCCTGTTATACAGAGTGAGGTAATTCGGAAAGAGGATAACAAAAATGGAATCTAGAAAAATGGTACTGATGAACCTATTCGCAGGGCAGGAATAGAGACACAGATGTAGAGAAGGGACCTGTGGACACAAGGGGAGAAGGAGAGGGTGGGGTGAATTGAGTAGCATTGACATATACAGACCACTGTGTGCAAAATATAATAGGCGTCTGGTGGGAACCTGCTGTATATCACAGGATGCTCAACTTGGACCTCTGTAATGACCAAGAGAGGTGGGATGGGGAAGTGGTGAGAGGGAGGATCAAGAGGGATGGGATATATGTAGACTTATGGCTGATTCACACTGTTGTCCTGCAGAAACCAGCACAACATTATGAACAATTACCGTCCAACTACAAACTTTAAACAAAATAAAATAAAAGAGGCCCCAGAAAGCTCCCTGACCCTTCACTATGTGAAGATACAGGGAGACATTGGCAGTCTGCAACCTGAAAAAAGGCCTTCACTAGAACCCTACCATGCTGGCATCCTGACCTCCCACTTCCAGCCTCCAGATCATAAGAATAAATTTCTGATGTTTATAAGCAAAAAATAAATAAATAAATGAAAATGCACAAAAAGTAATCATAAATCGATGTTAATAGGCACATTATATAATGGTTTAACATAACTATGAACTTATATATTTATACATTAATACAGCCTCATTGTATGTGCCTATAACATATATACAGTTAACACATATTAATATTTATACAGCATACAAATAAATATATAAACACATTACATATTTAATTGGTGAGAAATAGCATCAAGGGGGCAGAGATAGAAAGGAATAATGTTTTATTTGGCCTGTCCTAGTCTGAAGGAAGCAGTGGGTTGGTGGAGCTCACATCACAGCAGAATCTCAAATGAGTGATTTCCAGTCACCCAGAAATGTTGTCTTAATCCCACCCTTCAGTTGCTGGTTAGACCCACTTAGACTGAAGTAGATGCTGGACACGCCATGCTGTGTTCACCAGCCAGTCACTTGCCTGAGGAGTGGTGAGGACTCTCCAAGGTATGAGAACACTTGTTCTCGCCGAGCACAGCCATCATGGAACCCCACCACAGTCACTCCCTCAACCCAGAGAGTCTTTGCATCACGGGCTGGAGACCTGGAGCAGAGGAGGCCCTGCCTGGGGTGTCTCCTTAGCAGGGCGTTCGGTCACGGGCTTGCCCTGTCCAAAAACCCCACCTCTCCTCAGGCTCAGAGAGAAAAAGTCAGCCCACTGTTCCAGAGCTCCAGAACATGCTAAGCCCTCAGGTTTATTCTGCAGCCTGCACTGGGCCACACTAGCAATAGCCAGTAAAATACTTGGCTAAGAAGTGCTCTTCATTTGGAGCTAAACCTGCTGCTGCAAGTTATCACTGTGAGGCGAACTGGCTTCCAGAGAATCTCCACACATCCCAGCTCTTAATTTCTCTGAGAAAAATGTGGGCCTGAGGAAGCCACATAGCAGCTCTGAGTTCCAACTCTGGTTCTGAGATTTAGGTATTGGTATGTGGAGAAGGTAATGGCATCCCACTCCAGTACTCTTGCCTGGAAAATCCCATGGACGGAGGAGCCTGGTAGGCTTCAGTCCATGGGGTCGCTAAGGGTCGGACACGACTGAGCGACTTCACTTTCACTTTTCACTTTCATGCATTGGAGAAGGCAATGGCAACCCACTCCAGTGTTCTTGCCTGGAGAATCCCAGGAACGGGGGAGCCTGGTGGGCTGCCATCTCTGGGGTCGCACAGAGTCGGACACGCCTGAAGTGAAGCAGCAGCATGTGTTGAATTATGTCCCTGAAGAGATATATTGAAGTCCTAACCCCATTAGTCCCTCAGAATGTGACCTTGTTTGGAGACCAGGCCTTTACAGAGCTAATTGAATTAAACTGAGGTCATTAGGGTGAGCCCTAATCCAGTGTGACTGGTGTCCTTATAAAAAGGGGACATTTGGACAGAGAGAGGCACGCACAGAGGGGCGAGGATATGAAGACAACTGTCTACCAGTCACGGGACACTCGTGTCTCCAGAGCGAGGAACAAGCCAAAATGTCTCCTTCCGAGGGAGAGAGGCCCTACGGACACTTTGATTTTGGGCTTCCAGCCTCCAGAACATGAGACAGTGGATTTTTACTGTCCTAAGCCATCCAGCTTGTGGTACTTCATGACATAAATATGTGTGTGTGCTTAGTCGCTCGGTCGTCTCTGACTCTTCACGGTCCCATGGACTGTAGCTCGCCAGGCTCCTCTGTCCATGGGATTCTCCAGGCAAGGATACTGGAGTGGGTTGCCATGCCCTCCTCCAGGAGATCTTCCCAACCCAGGGATCGAACCTGGGTCTCATGCATGGCAGGTGGATTCTTCACCGACTGAGCCAGCAGGGAAGCCCAAATTTTTGTATAGTATTTCTCACTAAAAGAGACTAGATTTATTGGGAAAACCATTTCAGTCAGAGCATCTAAGTCCCACCAAGGCCATTATGGGGTTTCAAAAACTGCAGAAAGGGAAAAGGAACCAGAGATAGAGCGTGTTGGCAGCCGGTGCTGTTGGGCTGAAGGCGGCTGTGGGCACAGTTCAGCAGACAGAACTCTTTCTTCGGCCTCCCCAGTGTGTCCAGTGTCCGTGTGTTAACAGATAAATCTCAGTTGTGTCGGACATTTTGTTCCATAACATTTTCACTTGTCAGCAGCTCAGCTCATCCCCAGGTCTGGAGAGAGGCCCACGTGACGTTCCTGGGACACTGACTGCTCTGTCAGGGATGAGTGGCCAAGAGGAACCTTTCTCTGTCCTGGGCTGGCTCCTGTCAGACTCGGCCATTTCTTGCCCGTCCCTGTTTAACAGGGCTGTGGGAAAAGGCAAAGGGTGATGATTTCTGGGTTACCTTCCTGGAACTAGGAGGAACACCTAAAAAAAAAAAAAAAAGACAGGAAAAGTGAATTCCAGTGAAGTTGCTGCAAATCGGGGGCAGGGCTGGCTGAAATGACAAAACATTATCTGAGTAGGGGCAAGCAGCGTGCGTCACCACAGGCAGGTAAGCTGGCTGATGGTCCTATCTGGAATCCTAGCCGCATCTTTGCAACTGCAGTCCTGTGAAGTCGAGAGTCTGTTGAGAGTCAAGAAAAATCTGCAAAAAAACCAGACTCTTCCAAGAATATGATATCTTGTATAAACAATCACTATATCTCCCAGGGGGGAAGAAAATACACCCTCACCTGTGGGCCAAGTTGCTTCAGTCATGTTGGACTCTGAGACCTCATGGACTGTAGCCTGCCCGGCTCCTCTGTCCATGGGATTCTCCAGTCAAGAATACTGGAGTGGGTTGCCATGCCCTTCTCCAGGGGATCTTCCTGACCTGAGCATAGAACCTGTGTCTCTTATGTCTCCTGCATTGGTAGGTGGGTTCTTTACTGCTAGTGCCACCTAGGAAGCCTTAAAGGTACTTTTGATGACAAGAATAATGTCAAATCACACTAGAACAAATAAAAAATTAAAACAAAATAGAAACAAAATGACCCATAATTTCGTGACACTAATACAACTTCTCAGATCTCAAAAAGTAAGAGAATTGTTAAGTAAAATATAGTATATTCATATGGTTGAATGTTATGCATCTAAATGAAAATTACAACAAATTTTACCTATATATTTAGCAAAACTGTTTACCTAAGGGAATATTAAATTCTGTGTGTAGTACAATCTGGAAAAGGAATGCTCAGAAGGAAATACACCAAAATATCGTGGGTCAGTTTTACTTTCTTCCTAATAGGCTTTGCACTTTCTAAATGTTTTTTAGTTTTCAGAAGTTACCATCTACCCAGAATTTGGTAAACGTTCAGTTTTATTTCCTTCTTATTTTTCTACTATCTAATTATTTACGTATTTATTTATTTATTTAATTCAGCTGAATTTTAAAATTATTTTAATTAATTTTAATAATTAATTTTTAAATTAATTTATTTTAATTCAGCTGAATTTTTAATTATTTTCTACCATCTAATTATTTACTTATTTAATTCGGCTGAATTTAATTAATTATTTAATTCAGCTGAATTTTTAAATTATTTTAATTAATTAAAATAATTAATTTTTAAAATTAATTTATTTTAATTCAGCTGAAATTTAATTATTTAATTATTTTATTATTGTTGTTGTTTAATTATTTAATTATTTAATTCAGCTGAATTTTTTTCAAGAATGCCATGACCCTCCCCTAGCTTTTTAAAAATGTTGTCAACAGATAACCAAAGGATGTTACAATGAGAAAAGGTTTTTGGAAATCAACTATTTAGAGGTGGAAACTGAAACCAAAACTGCTTACATCAGTTCACATAGCCTGTGGCAGGGCTGGCACAGCAGGATTGCTAGAATATCTATCTCAGAGCTTCATCCTCAGTGTAAGCTATTCAACATGGCCCTGTACCCAAGTTAACAGGAACAAGAGTCTGTCGAACAGAGATTCAGAAATTGATGCGAAAGACCGATACATGACATTGACACCCATTGCTTGCACTCTGTTAATTCAGTTTCTATTTTACCTTTTCCTGTCCTCTGGGATCTACCCTCAGGTACCAAGTTAATGCTCATTCCTGGCCCTGTGAACTGTTCAGTCATCATCCCAGCAGTAGCTTTCTTGATCATAGCTGATTGTCTACAGTGAATTCTCGTAGTTTTGGCCCAAATACCCACGAGAGTCCCTGAGACACATTTAGAGGACCCACAGGGTCAAAATGAATTTCCTAATACGAAGACATTGTTTGCTTTTGCTCTCTTATTCTCTCATCAATTTCCAATGTTGTTTGCCAGAGGCTGCTGAATAACGTGCAGGCTGAACACAGGAGAAGGTATGAGACTCCAGCTGTCTTCTGTTAAGCCAGGTAGAAAAGAGATTTGCCCAAAGTAGAACAATGCCACTCTTCTCAATACAGTTTTTAAAAAGAAAATATAGCTATTTTCATAAGATGTATTAATTTGAGATGTTATTATATGTTATTGAACAGTGTCTGCTATTTCATTTCTAATGTCATATCAATTGATATAGCCCCCACATCACCAAAAGCTTCCCTTTGAAGCATGTCAAAGAGTCCTGAGATCACTTTAAAAAAGTGAAGAACTGTTACTCTGCTCTCCCCCCGAGGGACCCAGGTGTCACATAGCCCTGTCCCCTGACTCTTGCTGCTGCTTCAGGACTGAGAGCCCTTGAGCATCTGATGCCTGGCAGAGTGGACAGTGTGGAGGAACTTTCTGGATCATGAGGTTGAGGTCTCTAGTGGAAGATCCCACTGTGACTTCTTTCTGGGTCTCAGGTAGCGAGATGTTGAGGGGACATTCAGGGAAGGAGAGAGGGCTCCGTTAGAATGGGCTCTGGTTCCCTGGCAGGTGGGGGTATGGGGGAAGAAAAAAGGGTGGGAGGGAAGAATGAGAATTAAGAGAAGAATGCTAGAGAGTAGTGAGCTGCCCTGTGTGTTTCACTCTGCTTTCATACCTAAAATATCCTCAGTCAGCCATAACCCGTTTATCTTTAGTACCGATATCTGATGCAACAGAATTTAAAAGACTTCGCAGCCCATGGAAGAATCTCTCCGAAGCATGAAATTCTTTAATTTAGGACAGAGCATGCCATTAGACTCTTATAGATAAAAGGTCTGAATGCAAATTCTTACGGACTGTTTATGCACTGGCTGAGGGACAAGATGCATAAGCTTGGCTGTGCATTAGAATCACCCAGGTTGCTTGGGAAAATCCACATGCCGCGGCCCCGGGGCAGAGCCGGGCATCAGGATATCTTAATCTCTCCAGAAGATTCCAAGGTGTAGCCAAGTTTGAGGACCATGGAACTAGGGAGGTAGAAATCAAGAACATAGTCAAGTGACACCCAGAAATGGATGGGGATGTTAGTGCCCAAAGGAAAGGGGGAGAAGTGAAGGGGAGCCCAGAGAAACAGTATCTCCTTCACACCCTAGCTCCAGGCCTGAGCGGGTCTTCCTCCCTGGTACCTCCTGTTTGGAGAGGCTGGAGGTTGGTTTTCCGCATTCTTTCTCCTTCCAGCCGGTCCTTTACCCAGCCGGTCTCCAGAAAGCTCAGCCCTTGGACAAGGAAAGGAGAGAAAACTTGGCAATTTTCTCTCCAGCTCTTCAAATCAACAATTTTGGTCACAGATGAGGCTGCTGAATCTTTTCACATCTGAAACTCAGACTTTGACGTGCTTGTTTTTCTCCCCCGGTCTGACTCACAGGGTGAGTCATAGCGAACCTTGTTAATCTCCACTGGACCAGGGGGAAGCAAGGGCAGAGGGGGCGGGCTTCCTCTCCCCGCGAGGGGTTGGACTGAGGCTGAATTCTGAGCTAGCTTCTCAGCTCCCATCCCTGCTCGGCCCCCTGCCTCCGAGATTATTCTTGGATCCCTGCCTCCGTTTCTGGCAGAAGTGATAGGGATCGGTAAGCCCAAAGCTCCAGGGATCTGTGGTTGGGGTACCCACCGACTTCTCCCCGGCTTCTCTGTTCCCTGAGGCACCTGAAAAAAACCATAACACTCAAAACTCTGAGGCTGAAGGAAGCTTTGGGGTGAAGAGTGTGGTCTGATAAGTAAGCAGTACAGAATGCCAGGGCAGGAAGACTTCTTGAAATCAAGAGAAATGCAGCTCTCTCTCTGCTAAGACAGTTATCAGAGGCAGGGCAAACATTTGGATGTTTATATTTATTCCTGTTTCCTGGAATGTGAGAAGGGAATGTAACATTCTCTCCTTCTGATGCTGCCCACATATCTTCCCGGCCGTCCGCGGTTGCCCGGGCTCTGATGACTCTCGTCCATGGACGGATTTAGACTGGGGCCCAGAGGGGCGAGGTGATAGCTGGCACCGCCCCATGTACCAGGTCTGACAAGGGGGCAGGGGGAGTGATTCACAAACCACCCACCCATTCTTTCCACAACCATCTACTGGGGAAGTGAGACAGGCACAAGGGAAGACTTGGGGTGAAACCAGCTTCCCATGCCTATGGGAGCTCACAGCTGAGCAGAGGAGCAAAACGCTCACAGTGCAGTGTGGAGAGAGCACCCAGGGATACCCCAGGGTGCTATGGGCGTGGAAAGGAGGCGGTTAGTGCACACTGTCCCGAGGTGCGGAGGGCTCCTGGGAGACTGAGTCGCTGGGGGGGTGGGGGAGGTGAGGAATCCAGGGGATGGGGAGATCAGAGAAGTCAGTAGTTACAAATGTCTGTGATGTTGACCCTCTTCACCCAAAAGATGGAGCAGGGCAAAGTCTAAAGGAATGACCTCGTCGCTGTAATGGTAAGGCTACGAGGCTGGTCCCTGAGTGATGTGACTCAGACTCTGGAAGCTTCTCTTTCTCCTGCCCCTGCTCGCTGGGCCCTGGGGAGGCTCTCACCAACCTGGACCTCTTGCGTCTGAGCATAGATGCTGCTGTCTCATCCTGGTGCGCTCTTCGGCCTGGCTCCCGGGTCCACTTTGGACACCCCATTCCTGCCTATCCCACTGAGTGGCTCCAAGGTCACTTTGCCATTGTATGATGACTCCGAAAGGCTTTTACTCTTTGCTCAGTAAAGGAGTTCCTTGTGTTTTTGCTCATTCTCAGTCACTAAGTCATGTCTGATTGGAGAAGGAAATGGCAACCCACTCCAGTGTTCTTGCCTGGAGAATCCCAGGGACTGCAGAGCCTGGTGGACTGCCGTCTATGGCATCGCACAGAGTCGGACACGACTGAAGCGACTTAGCAGCAGCAGCAGCAAGTCGTGTCTGACTCTTTGCAACCCCGTGAACTGTAGCCCACCAGGCTCCTCTGTCCATGGGGCTCCGCAGGAATAACACTGGACTGGGTTGCCGTTTCCTTCTCCAGAGGATCTTCCCGACCCAGGGATTGAACTCACTTCTCCTGCCTTGGCGCTTGGCGTGCACACTCCCATTTTCCCCAAACAATATCATGGATTATGGCTGCATCAATACCCAGGCATTGCATTATTATGATTTCATGAAACTTCTCAGATGGGTCATTTGATACTTTGCAATTGCCTTTGCTTTCTTGTTCAACTATTAATACGATGTTCTTAGAGTTAATAATTTTTTATATTATTCTTTTCTTGCCCAGTTTCCTATGTCTGCATCTCAAATGTATCCCAGTACTCTGCCAGAAAGTACAGATCTCCTTTCAAGACATCCAAACATATCCACCATAAGTGTCATTTTTTTCCCTTGGAGACATCCTTCCAGAGCCCCAATCTGCCTGCTAGATTTGTTGCTTCTTAAGGATGCTGCCCCATTATTGTCAGTATTTCAGTGTGGACACGTTTGGGGGACACTGTTCTGCCTACTGGGGCTTCCCAGGTCTCACTGTGGTAAAGAACATGCCTGCCAGTGCAGGAGACATAAGAGATGCATGTTCAATTCCTGGATCGGGAAGATCCCCTGAACAAGGGCATGGCAACCCTCTCTAGTATTCTTGCCTGGAGAATCCTATGGATGGAGGAGCCCTGATGGGCTCCTCCTCCTTCAGAGTAGGACACGACTGAAGTGACTTAGCATGTTCTGCCCACCGCAATAAAATCTGTTCCACTCCAGAGAGACTGAAATGGTAAATCAATCAGCCCTGCCCTCACCCTATCCCCTTCTCTTTGCCAACAAACAGCTTCTTGAATGTGTAGCTGTAAAAATGCAGTCTCACAACCTTGTCTTCCGGATCACAAAAGGTACTTCATATCTCTTTTCAGGAGTCAGAAATCTGTGTTTCCATTTTACAAAGAGAAGAACCAAAGCCTAGAGAATATTACCATTTTGTGTAAAATTCCAGAAGGCAAAACGCAGTTTCATTTCTAGGGCTGGTGTCTGTCTTCCACACGTGAAACAGTGAAAATGAAAGTTGCTCAGTCGTGTCTGACTCTTTGTGACCCCCTGGACTATACAGTCCGTGGAATTCTCCAGGTCAGAATACTGGAGTGGGTAATCTTTCCCTTCTCCAGGGGATCCTCCCAACCCAGGGATTGAACCCAGGTTTCCCACATTGCAGGCGGATTCTTTACCAGCTGAGCCACAAGGGAAGCCCAAGAATATGGAGTGGGTAGCCTAGCTCTTCTCCAGGGTATCTTTCCTAACCAGGAATCGAACAGGGGTCTCCTGCATTGCAGGTGGATTCTTTACCAACTGAGCTACCAGGGAAGCTCATGTCTACATGTGACATCTGTGCAATTTGTTCCAGTTGATCCTGGATAATGTGACAGACGAGGTGGGAGACTAGATAATGTATTTCCACTAGACCCCTCCTCAGAGGAAAGTTCCCCCTGAGCTTGCTCTCGGCACAGCACAGATGGTCATTCTCCACTCACCAGGTTTATTTACTTCTACAGTTTCCTTTTTACGGGCATTTTACTCCTCAGTGAGAGAATCAGGTGGCCAGATGACTTACAGCCATGCATGGTGGAAACCCATGACAACATTTCCATGACTCCGACCCACCTCCTCTTGCCCAGTTCAGGCTGCGACCGCCGCACTCCCAACACCCTCCCAAGGAGCCTGTGGAGGCTGGGTGGGAGCTGGTTAAGAATCAGCGGAAAGAGACCTCTTCCCTTTATTCTCGGAACTCTGGTGTCCTATTTCTCCCTAATCTGGTGTGCACGCTCTGCTGTGTCCAATTCTGCGACCCCATGGATTGCAGTCCACCAGGTCCCTCTGTCCATGGAATTTTCCAGGAAAGAATACTGCAGTGAATTGCCATTTCCTCCTCCAGAGGATCTTCCTGACCCAGAGATCGAACCCACATCTCTTGAGTCTCTTGCATTGGCAGGCTGACTCTTTACCACTGGTGCCACCTGGGAAGCCACTTATAAACACATTTCAGACCTTTTGGTTTCTCTCGGTTCTTCTGAAGTTCAAGTT